>NC_090768.1:12608488-12633488 GCF_036898095.1 Palaemon carinicauda
TGGCGGATTTTCCTTGTACATAACACTTAATTGTTTCTGAAATATTAATTTGATATTCTACCAAAAAGTCCTTACAAGGAACTGTTTCTCTTATGATATATAGTTTTTTTTACATTACTTTATTTTCGTAAAGGTAACGCAATTGAATGTTGTTTAATGTAAGAAGCTACATTTGTATGTATAGTTATATGAACGTCAATCATTCTTGGGGTCTTGATACATGCTACGTAATGTGTACCTGAAGTAATTCAAGAAAATTGGACTTTCAGTATCCAGTAAACAGTTTGCTAGATTAATTAATCCCTGAGGAAATTAAACGAATTCCTTACCTATTCTAAACAAGTCATAAACTTAGCTAGTCACTTGTGCCAGGGTTCAAATCTACCCGTATATAAATACTTTCCTTGTGGTAGCCTATTTGAAACGTCCCTGCCTCGTGATCTACTAGACTCTGGTTCGAGACCCGCTCAATCTCGATAGTTTCTTGAAGTATCTGCCACCTCACCATCCTTGTGAGCTAAGGATGGCGCTTTTGGGAGAGCCCATAGGCGTAACTTATTAATCATCAGTAGCCATCAGTAACCAATGGGTGAAGAGGGTGCTTGGGCGATGATCATACGGTATGGTCAGTCGTGCAAGGGTATTGTCTCTGTCCCTTGCCTCTGCCATTCATGACTGGCCTTTAAACGTGGCTTTTCATGCTAACAAACGAATGTTTTTCATATCACTGATAGTTTTAATTTATCCTGTGTTTCTTGAGACGTTGTGCTCAGGTATTTGGATATCGGAAAGGCTAATTTGCAACTACTTTTGGAAAAGCTAATTTCAATGTTATACATTAAAATGGTAATTTTCTTTGGTATAACAATAACTTGTGTAGAACCAATTCATGCAAGTCCTGTTGATTTGACTTGATTTATGATCTTTGACAGAAGTCTTATTGCTCATTTTGTTCCTGGTAGAATAAAATTTATGGGACATCTCTAGATTAGTCAGTATCATCTTTTTATTTCTTCATCATTGTCGTATTTCTTAAATACAAAATACAAATTTTGATAGTAGTTTTCATAGTGACCTTTCATTGTCTCAAATCCGCTAACAATGTGAAAATTGATATATTTTTAGCAAAATAATTCTAAACCCTTTCGGCAATTTGTAGATTTTGTCGTCAGAATTCACATGCACATGATATTTCTGCTAAAATTGGTGTCACGTATACATGTCAAATTGTTTGTTTCAGTGTTATGCTGGCCCTACGAAATTAACATTTATCAAGTGACAGCCAGATCGATGATAAAATCCTATTTCGAATGATAAGAATATTGCAATTTAGTGAGCGTTTTAGTTAATCCGTAGCAACAAATGGTTATCACAGCTTCAAGAAGAAATCAAAAGGTTTATTGCAACAGCAAATTTGGAACAAGGTAACAACCAACATAATTTTTTATTACCGTTACTAGGAATCCAACATGCCATTGATTATTTTTTCATTGTATGACACCATATAGTTTAAGGGGGGAATTTTGAGGTTCGCTGTAATATTTTTTCTCTAAATTCTCAAGTTCTTTATTCTGTGTTGTCGAGAGCAATGTTCATTTGGATTTATCGTCCTTTCATAAGCCTTGTCATCAATATTGCCAGCTTTCAAGCCTTGATTACTATTAGTCTAACCAAGCCTCGTTGGCGTTCCGAGCGATTGAATGTCATTTGCATCCCTGTCTCCCCCCCTCCTCCCCCCTCAAAAAAAAAAAAAAAAAAAATCCCACTTAAGTATAGGATAAAGAATTTCAACATTGGTCTCAAAATTCATGAATATTCATTGTTGGTGCATTATCAGTTTAAAAAAAAAAAAAAAACTACTACTTCACAAGGTAATGTAGTTATCCGCAACGTTACATCTAATGTTTATAAGTATTGTATTTGGAAAATGGGTTTTCGCTCTTTCAGATCTGTAAAATACTCTATCTAGGTCGTGTAATATGATCTCCCGGGGCAATTATTGCGTCGTCTTACATTTCATTAAGGTGATCACTTTCATATCGAAAACATGAAAGCAAGTCAGGTTGTCATCTTCATCGCCAGGCTACCCTTATTATTATTATTATTATTATTATTATTATTATTATTATTATTATTATTATTATTATTATTAGCCAAGCTACAACCCTAGTTGGAAAAGCAAGATGCTATAAGCCCAAGGGCTCCAACAGGGAAAATTAACCCAGTGAGGAAAGGACATAAGGAAATAAATATTGAAGAGAATAAATTAACAATATATCATTCTAAAAAACAGTAACAGCGTCAAAACAGATATGCGAATATCAGAATGCCAGAAAACCTCAAATCAATCAATCAATCAATCAATCATCGCTAGGTTAAAGATTCTATCATTGGTGTGCTGAAGTACATAAAAAATGCGGGAAAAAACATTAATTAGTAAAGTAAGGAGGAAAGACGACCATATCTTGGATTCTTAAATATGCCTTCGAAAGCTCTTTTTTTTTTTTTTTTTTTTTTTTTTGCCCATCATAGCTGTGCCATCTCTCATTGTAGATAATGCGATTCAATTCACGAAAAGACGTCATGGACGAAATGTTGTTGTCTATGTTAATAGAGTTAAAAGTAACAGCGATTACAGTACCTTAATGGTTCTATGGAAGTAGAAAAAATATTATTATTATTATTATTATTATTATTATTATTATTATTTTCATTATTATTATTGCTTGAATTAGTGGTGTAATTAATTCGGCCACGCCTTCTTACCCAAGTAAAGATATAGCTGTCTTTAACAAAATGTAATTCAAGGGTATTCTACCCACCCCAGTGTTTCGCATGGCTCTTTTGTTGAGTTATCTGTATTATGAAGATAATCACAAGTATCTGAATCGACTTTGTAACTTATTGATAATAAACTTGTATCGATTGTAAATAAAGCAAAGCATTATGTTGTGGGTCATTGACAGGTAACTGAAGTATCGAAGTGCCATTAGATAGGAATCAGTTACAAACACTAAATCCGTACGTACTTGAGGGTACACTCGGGCACACTATCCTATCTAATCTCTCTCCATATTGTTTTGTTAAAGTTTTTATAGTTTATATAAGAAATATTTTTTTTTAATGTTATTACTCTTGAAATATTTTATTTTTCCTTGTTTCCTTTCCTCACTAGGTTATTTTCCCTGTTGGGGCCTCTGGGCTTATAGCATCCTGCTTCTCCAACTAGGGTTGTAGCTTAGTAAGTAATAATAATAATAATAATAATAATAATAATAATAATAATAATAATAATAATAATAATAATAATAATACAGGCCATAAATTTGATGATTACATTTGAAACAGATGTCTACGGATGTTTTGGAAAAATAGATTTATTTCTAGTATACAGTATATCCTTGTAAGCATAAACAACTAAACTGTTTTGCACAACCTTTTCTAGCTCTTCATAATTCAGAAAGCAATTAATTTTGTGTAGGAATCTGCGTGGCCTTTAAGCAAAATATTGATTTAGGTAAGTTTAGTTTAGTCCCAAGTCAAGAGAATAATCTCGGTGGCCTGCGGGACCCTCTCTTAAATACACAAGCACGTATTTATGCTATCCACTGAGTAATACTCTATTTTGAATTATCGAAAGAAAAACATCACTTTGAATAGTTTCGAATAAAAAGTCTGTGGCCACAAAACAAGCAGTTAGTTCTTTGTTTTCATACCCACGAAGAATAATATCAAAACTTCTCATTTGTAAATTGATCAGTGTTATGTTTTTGACGTTGTGAAACTTTTAACATTTGTATCCACGATTAGTATTTGATGCCACTTACCTTAATACCACATCGAACGTGTTCAGTATATCAAATTCCTCTTTTGAGTAGTGCCAATGTGTTTCTATCTTAAACAGTTTATGTAATTGATGAAATCCGAAGAACATACGTTCGTTTCATGATCACCATGACCTGATTGGTAACGTCTCTGTCTTATGTTTGCTTGTCGGGGGTTCGAGTCCCGCTCAGACTCGTTAGTGCCATTCGTGCCCGCAACCTTACCATCCTTGTGAGCTAAGTTTGGGGGCTTTGGGGGAGCCTATAGGTCCATCTGCTGAGTCATCAGCAGCCACTGTCTGGCCCTCCCTGGTCCTAGCTTGGGTGGAGAGGAGGCTTGGTCGCTGATCATATAATATATGGTCAGTCTCTAGGGCATTGTCCTGATTGCTAGGCCAATGTCACTGTCCCTTGCCTCTGCCATTCATGAGCGACCTTTAAACCAGCACAATTTCAGAAGACTTTGCTATCCCCTTGAACTTGACCTTTTCATTGTGACCATATCTCAGACAATAGATGCAAGTTAACACATGCTATCTGTTACGTTGCATACGTTCTCTGTTGTAACATACAGTAATTTTATCCTCATTAACATGAATAGCTTTTCGAATTCCCCCATCACGATTTCAGAATTATATGGACAGTCCTACCTGCACCAAGTGTCTGAAATGTCATACTTATCCTCTCTTTTACATTAGGGATTGACTGTAATAACCGATTTCTGTCAACTAATGCATTTACCACATCGTTCTCTTCTCTATAAACATTGCAAATCATACCTTTTGCTTTCAACTTCCCAATACTGTTCGTAACGGCACCTTGAACCATCGTTATGTATTATAATCGATGCATCATCTCTACTGCTTGCATCAGCAAAGTTTACAACAACGTTTCCAGTTGAAGTAGACCTCATATCAACAATTGCAATATTTTAAAGTCTGGCAACCTCGTTTCTCTTCTCAGTTATTTTGATTTCAACCCTTAACTTTTTCTGCGTAAGTTTCATTCTTTAGGGTAGGAAGAAACATCTTCATTGCAGCTTCATCTAATAAGTCAGACTTTGTCGAGAGGTAATCAATTCTAGATTTATCCAGTAACTCAAATTTCATCAAGAAATTATCTGATTCCATGTCAACGATCCCAGTCCAATTTGGTAAGTCCCCGCTGGCTCTACCCGTAAGCCACTTTCACATTATGCGTTTTCAATTCGCTTTCGCAAGCGGTGCGGATCCGCTTTTGTCAGTCGAGTGATGGATTATATGAATGAATCCTTTCACACTTGAGCGGAGCGGATTTTTCACCGCAGCGGCACCTCCCTGCATACCCGGTGCCCCACTAGCTTTGCGGGGATCTGCTTTGCTGACGGTGATATATTATGTTCAATACGAGTCTCCACACCACACGATCTTTTTCCACTTGGTGAAATCTAACCAAAGCCGTTTGCGTCAATAGGGGTAGGAGGGGATGATAACGTTCGTCGACAAGTAGTAGGCCCAGCAGTAAAATGAATCTAGTTACATGGGACAAAAGTCCAGAAGAATACAAATGTTAGAGTTTTGTTACATCGGCTTGGAAAGAAGTTTGTTGTGGATTAAGGGAGGATTGAAAGAGTGTGGATGATAAAGAAAAGAATGAATTTGCTAAGTGTAGCCTATTCACTTTTCAATTTACAAGCATTCTTCTTTTATAATACCAATTGTGGCAAATTAGTTTCTGCATAGATGTTTAGAAAATTGTAGACTATAATTAATTCATAAGTCTAGTTATAAAGACATTCTTTACAGTAATTCATATGATTTCTCACATTCATATGTTAGAATATTGCCAACTCAAAGCTCCCTCTTCACTCATTTAAAATCAGCAAATGTTTTTCTGATATCATTTTCGAGCGGCGACCGCAATATCTGCGATTTTCGTTCGCTATACCTGCGGTGTGGAGACCGCTTCGTGTGCGAATTTTTTTTTAGCATCATTGTTCAGCGATTGTTCCTCCTTTGTTAACTACATTTCATTTCTGTATTCAGGGCATAAACATTCCATTCGCTGTATATTACCATTGCTAATGTCATCACGACTCATTTTGTGACGAAAATCTCATCCTATCCAGTCTATCTTCCTTTTCCAGATTTACATATGGGACACTGTTTCCCAGTTACAATAAGTGATTTCATACAAAAAAAAAAAAAAACTAATCTCACTACTAAGATGTATCATTCGTTCAAGCTGAGAAAGAACTCAGCAAGCACGTTTGCACAATGCCGCCGCTCGTGTAATTAGTTAGTCATACAATTAATGAAATATTAAAGTCCATTTATAAATTGGTATAAGGAAGGTAATATATAGATATTTACAAAAAGGTCTGATTGTAGTTTTTTCCCAGTACATACTATAAAACACAATACCCACATCACAAGACGGAAGACTAAATTTTCTAGTATTCTTTATGGAGTCTTGAAAGGCAATCTTCGATTGTCCAGTGTTGTAAAGTTTTAGGTCCATTGGACAATTAAACAAATTTGGACACTATGTAATTACAGAAATTTGTACATTTTGTGATCATTTATTTTGTCTTGATAGCAATATTAGATATTTGTCCGTTTGATCTTGTGGTTCCAATACGATTTCCCAAGTGTCACTTTTGTTTGTTTTGGTCTCGATTTGCGCATATATACGAAGTGTCTAAAAATATATTACTTTTTGGTATTATGTTCTGTTCATTTCACACACACACACACACACACACACATATATATATATATATATATATATATATATATATATATATATATATATATATATATATATATATGTGTGTGTGTGTGTGTGTGTGTGTGTGTGTGTGTGTGTGTAGACTACTCTATATTTTAAATAAAAACCCCAAATGCCTCTTCTTATCCATTTTACTATATTGTTATCGCAAAATGTTAAAAGGGACGTTTACTTAGGTATCAATCTATCATATATATATATATATATATATATATATATATATATATATATATATATATATATATATATATATATATATATGAGAGAGAGAGAGAGAGAGAGAGAGAGAGAGAGAGAGAGAGAGAGAGAGAGAGAGAGAGAGAGGGGGAGATCGTCACTGTAAAACAAAAATCATGCAACTGTTAAAATAATGAAGGCTGTTGGAGGTTAACTTCTTGTTTGTCGAAATCTAGTTACCATTTGCTGTTCGGATCTATACTCGTCCGGTCTTTCTTCTTGTGTCGGCTCCTTGTTTTGTCAAGTTTTTAATATGATCCCCTATTACCAGGTGAGGAAGACTGTGGAAACTTTGTTCTTCCGGGACAACAAAAGAAGAATAGACTTTGTTTTGGCCTACAAAGAAGAGGATGATCCCGAAAAAGTCGAAAGACGTCGTGTGTATGAACAAAACCTCAAGGAAGAAGGATTAGAGCTGGAAACCGAAGATAAGACCGTGAGTAACGTTATTTTTTTCTACTGGACTATTGGTAACGGATTTATGATGATCATGTGAAAAGTAGGGATTGCAAAGTAACGAATCTTAGTATATTACTTTTAAATTCTAGGTATTATTCTCAAATTTATTTGGATTGTGCCTACCTTCAGTTTATAGTTTGATATTTTGGGTGGTAATAGTGATATGAATCAGTTTTCCACCAAACCCATCCTTCATATTGTTTAAAGGTATTGTCTGTGTTATGAAATGCTTAGATAATTTTTGCTCTGGTTAGTCATTCTGTGCAAATATTTGTTTAGCTAACTCTCGGAACGTGTGCACGAAGTTTGGTAAAGTTGGTCAAAAAAAAAAGAAAAAAGAAAAAAAAAACTTCCTACCCTAGCTAATAAATCGGGTATTATTGACTGTAAATCGTATTTAGACTACCCAAACTACTACAAATGCACTCTATATCCAATCAATAAGACAAACCACGGCGAAAAACCAGGTTGGGGGAAAAGAAACTAATCTGAATAATCTATAATAGCATTAGCCTACATCCTAGTCCTAACTTTTCCAACAGGCCATTCTTAAATAAGCCCATAATCTGTTAGTCAAATTTTACAGAATTACAAGCTAAGTTGCATCCTTACATTGGTAGATTTACAGTTTACACAAGGCATGGCTTCTGGATGTTAGTATTAAATGTCTTTACATTAAAGTGTGTGTTGTAAGAATCTGATCTTATTAACCATATCAACCAAGTAGCTTCAGTGATGTAAGATGCCCTTGCAAAGGAATATGAATTTGGGACTATAATGGTTAAATAAGATTTTTGGGTGGAGGAACACAATGCGTAAAATAAAGGAATGTAGTGTAGTTTCATCATACCCTCCTAACCTAACCTAGGGTATAACTACCTCTGACACCACCCCATTATCTAACCTGATGAACAGTGTCATATCACTTGGGAACCATTCAAACTACCTATGCACTTAAGCTAGGCTTATTAACCATACCTGATTTGGAATAAGTTGCAGAGGGGGATTCACCTTTAGAGCAAAACCCTCTTCAGATACTTCACATTAGGAAGCACTAAATATTAAAGTTTCAGTAAATTACTGATAAACGGAACAGAACATAGTCATTACTTGAAACTGGTTGCTGCAAAAAAATAACCCAGGGCTTCGAATCATTAAATGTACCATTAAATTTACCAAAACAGCTGGTCAACGGGATTACACATTGGACGTCCCCTCTGAAAAAAATCTTCGCTTTCGACAGAAACTGGGTTTTTGTTCCCGTCGACTGAAACGGTCTCTGGAATTTCTTTAATTCCAAAATTGTATTTGATTGGATAAGAATACAACAAATGAACTGAACCAATTAGGTTCCAGCATTATCCCCATTTCCACAATTCTTTATGAAAACAAAATGTAGTGTGATTTTCTTATCCAATATGTATTACCAAAGAATAGAATAAGGGTGGGAACCCCATCGTGTGACCTCGTTCAAGTTTCATTGGAGCTAATGAAAATTCCATGTGATTAATGATATAGGTAAATATTTAGGTAATTGTTTCAAAACATTTAAGTATGTTTTTGTTTTCATATTAATGAGATATAAAAGAAGAAATAAATATCCCACCCTGGTTTGAACTTTAATATCTTATGAGGTCTGATTTAATTGGAGATAAGCTTTTACTTTCTCAGGACCAACCTTTAAGTTTTGTCAAAATATATTTGTTCCGTAACTGGAATACAAACCTACGCTATTTATTAGGTGTTATGACTTTTGGCGATAGCTTGATACCGCTTCTGCTCACACACCTGTGAGTTAGCTGGCATTGCTTTTGGCTCGGATGGTGAACGGTCATTGCCGTTCTTCATCCTCACCAAGTTATTTTGGACTGCCATTAATTGCTTTTTGTTTGTGCTCTCTCTTTATTAGTGTGTGTGTGTGTGTGTGTGTGTGATGACTTCTGCCGACCATGCGTATCTGCCCTGCGGTACTTTCATGTTGGCCGTGGACACTGATCGTCACACCCCTTGTCCCGCCTGCAGAGGTCAACGGTGGGAAAGGATAGGGATAACAAGTGTAGCAAGTGTTGGGAGTTGTCTGCCTTTGAGCCGGCAGAAAAAGAGGTCAAAGCGCGATATTTCAACGTAAAAAAATTTCTATGATAGGGAAAATACCCAGGGCTTCTACTTTCGATCGTTCTCTTCCGAGAGACCAAAGAGTAGTAACGTAGGCCCTTTAATTGTTGGTCAACCCTGGTCCTGGAGAGATGGTGTTGCTTCCCCAGTGAAGTAGCCCCAACTCTCCCCCAGGGTGAGGCCATGTGTCTTTCTCCTTTTGTACAGGTGTGGTCATCCTTGGGACGTCTGGGTTTGCCCTCCTAGGACTCTTTGCTGCAGCTCATCATCTGTGGTGCTTGTGTGCAGCCTTCGTCGACATCGGAGGTGGATCCTCTGTCGTACGTCGACGTACTGGTGTCTGAGGCGTCTTCAGTCTCTTCACCTGTTGCTGCCAACTGCGCTTCCCCCGTTCCTGATGATCCTTCGAGGGGGAAGCAAAGTCTTTCGTCTGTCTCTCCTGCGAGTTTCTCCTCGGAGGAGGAGTTCACTCATAGACTCCTCCACGGAGGACTGCTGCTTGTAGAGGTCAGCTTGCTGATCAACCGGCCCCCAGAGAGACGTCGGCGATCTCGCAGAGCTTGCCCTCCGCTTCGCCTTAGAGGTCTCCCTTCGCCATCGGTGAAAAGGCGCCTCTTCGGCTCTTCAGCCTCGTCTTCGCAGCCTTCACTTGCAGAGGAGCCTCCTCCTTCCGTTGTCGCCTGGCCTTCAATCTTCGCACATTCCTGGACCTTCTCCTGAAGACGCTGCCTCTAGTCCTCGGACTTCAGTCTTGGATTCTTCTGAGGGTCGCTCACGATCCCTCACGGAGGATGTTTGCCCTTCCAAAGGGCACATCCCTGCTCCTAACCTGCCTTCACCATTCCTGTCTCGTGATGTTGCAAAACATCCCTTGCCCTTGAGAACGCGTCTTCCTTCACAGCGATCCAGACCTTCGGCTTGGCGCCAGCACTCGCCAACATCTCGTCAGCGCTCTCCAGCACACCAACGCTTTCCAGCCCATCAACGCTCTCCTGCGCTTCAGCGTTCTCCTATGCCCCAGCGCTCTCCAATGCCCCAGCTACCTCCCGAACGCCGGTGCTCTCCAATGCCCCAGCACTCTCCAATGCCCCAGCACTCTCCAATGCCCCAGCTACCTCCCGATCGCCGGCGCTCTCCAATGCCCCAGCTATCTCCCGATCGCCGGCGCTCTCCAATGCCCCAGCTATCTCCCGATCGCCGGCGCTCTCCAATGCCCCAGCTATCTCCCGATCGCCGGCGCTCTCCAATGCCCCAGCTATCTCCCGATCACCGGCGCTCTCCAATGTCCCAGCTATCTCCCGATCACCGGCACTCTCCAATGTCCCAGCTATCTCCTGATCGCCGGCGCTCTCCAGCTCGTTCTCGCGTTCAGAACACCAGCATTTGCTGGCTCATCGGCGCTCAACAGCTTATTGTCGATGGCCAACGCACGTGAGCTTACCAGTGCTCACCAAGACACCAGCGCTCTCCTACTTGTCAGGGCTCCCCTACTTATCAGGGCTCCCCCGTGCATCAGCGCTCTCCAGCTCGCAAGCACTCTTCAGCTCCCAAACACTCACCTGTGCACCTGCACTCTCCTTTGCATCAGCGTTCTCCAACTCGGCGCTCGTCAGCGCTCTCTGGCTCGCCTGCGCCCGCTTGCGCACCAGCATTCTCCGGCTCACCAGCACTTTCCTGCGCTCCCGCGCTTGCCTGCACTCCCGCGCTTGCCTGCACTCCCGCGCTTGCCTGCACTCCCGCGCTTGCCTGCACACCAGTATTCGCTTGCTCACCAGCACTCTCCTGCACAGCACTTGCTTGCGCAGAATTTGCTTGCTTGTTACAGCGTGTCTGCCAGGAGGAGGAGGAAGAGGCTCCACAGAAGGGTTCAAGATTCCAAAGATTCCATCTTCAAAGGCAGACACACCGCATCAACCATTGGTCGAGACTCCTCACAGGGACCAATGGATCCCTTTCTCTTCAGGAGATCTCTGACAGTGCCACTGTCAGGAGACAGCCTTAGTTCAGTGCCATGGTCACAGCAGTTGTACAAGCCTTCGGGCCTGCTATATCATCCCGCTCTTCAAAGACCTCAACATCCGGCGGCTCCAACAGATCTCCGGCAAAGAACCTTGGCTGCTTCCCTCTTAAAGAGAAAAAGAGGAGTCTCAGACGTGGTAACATCCGTAGGGTGAAACTGATTCCTGTTTGGCCATCGAGGCCTGTCTCTCCTGTCTTGCCCTCTTGACGCTCTCCTGCCTCACCTCTGACGAGGGAGTCTCAGGAGGTTCGAATTTCCTCACTTCCACCTTCGGAGGAAAATTCTCCTCGCATAGGGAGTGCTCCACCACCAGCGGAAGTCAGGAAGGAATGTGGTTTTGAGTTCTTAGGTCTCTAAAGAGACCTCCCTATAAACCATTTCGCCAGGCAACAGATCGCCACCCGACTTGGAAGATGGTGTTACTACTAGCTTTGGCCAAGAAAGTCAGTGAACTTCATGGTCTCGTACAACATCGCCCATTCAAGGGGATGGGAAGAGGTAAGGTTCAGCTTCGCTCTGAGTTTGTAGCCAAGACTCGGAATCCGGGAGTGGCATATCCCCGATTCGATTCCTTCCGGATTTCAAGTCTCCGCTCTGTAACTGATGACCTTGATCATGTCTTACTCTGCCCAGTGAGGAGTTTGAGGGTGTACCTTAAGAGAATAGCCGCAGCCCGTCCCCTTTGTGCGTGCACATTTCGTCAGCACAGGGAGGAACAAGAGGAGGGTCACTAAAAACACCATATCTGCTTGAATTCTCAAGGTCATAGACCATGCCCTGAATCCGGACCCTCCTCCTTCACGTCCCCCCAGTTCTCACGATGTCAGGGGCGTAGCTATGTCTCTGGCATTCAAGAGAAAAGTCTCAGCGACACAGGTTCTACAGGCTGGGGTTTGCAAACGTCAGAATACGTTCACAGCCCATAACCTGCAAGACGTGACCCACAGGAGGTTCGTTACGTTCTCTATTGGCCCTGTGGTGGCTGCACAACAGCTGCTATGATACCACAAGCTCCTTATTGGAGTAGTAGTAGAAGGTTGAGGGCACTGTTACCCGGTTTTAGTCTGCATGAATGAAAGGTTTGACTGGCTCTCATTCTTTTCTTCAGCTTCCCCTTTCTTGGGGAAAGCAGCATCCTGGGTTCTCTGCACAAGCTGACCTAAACCACTGCAGGTAAACCATGCTTCCTTGTATACCTAGTATTAAGCTAATAACGTTGCGTCCCAATACCCTGGCGAGGTGGTACAGTAATACCTTGAGATACGAGCATCCCAACATATGAGAAAATTGAGATGCAAGAAGAGTTCCGAGCAAATTTTTATCCCGAGATAAGAGGAAAAATTTGAGATACGAGGTACAGTAGTTCCTATGCGGCTGTCAGGTGGCCGCGTGTGCGAGAGGCTGCTCACGAGGACAGCATCGCTCGGTCTTTCCCGTCGGATCTCGGTCATGTTAAGTTTATCTGAGAGCATCGTTTTGTTTTCTTACCTGTTTTTTGTGTGAATCATTCATAAATAAATAAACAATGGGTCCAAAGCAAGCAAGTGCAAACAAGGGTAATAAAAAGAAGAATCTTATGATGACAATGGAGATGAAGCATGAAATAATTGCAAAACATGAGAATGGCGTAAGAGTGACTGAGCTGGCGCGCCAATATGAGAGGAGTACATCAACTATATGTACCATCCTCAAGCAGAAGGATGCTATAAAGAGCACCTAGCCTTCCAAAGGGGTAACCATCCTTTCCAAGCTGCTTAATGATATTCACAGCGAGATGTAGAGGCTTCTTTTAATTGGGATAAATGAGAAACAGTTGGCGGCTGAGAGCGTGACCGAGACGATCATATGTGAGGAGGCCAGTAGAATCTATGATGACTTAAAAGGGAAGCAAGCAGCTGAGAAAGGGGAGACTTCGACGTCAGCGGAAACCTTCAAAGCCAGTCGTGGCTGGCGGGATAATTTCAAGAAACGGACTGGGATACACTAGGTTGTGAGGCATGGGGAAGCAGCAAGTTCCAACGCGAAAGCTGCGGCGGACTTCATCATAACCTTTGCCTCGGTTATCGTCCGACATGGCTTCATCCCCCAAAAAGTCTTCAACTGCGATGAAACTGGCCTTTTTTTGGAAGAAAATGCCCAGGAGGACTTTCATCATGGCAGAGAAGAGACGAGACTACTGGGCCATAAACTTATGAAGGACCGATTAACTCTAGCCTTGTGTGCCAATGTCAGCGGTGACTGTAAGGTCAAGCCACTGCTGGTGTACCACTCTGAAAGTAAAATTGCAAGTGATGTGGCGTGCTAATGCTAAGGCTTAGGTTACCCGGCATTTCTTCACAGAATGGGTTAATTTGTGCTTTGGTCCGGCAGTCAAAAAATATTTGGAGAAAAACCTGCCATTTAAATGTCTCCTGGTCCTCGACAATGCCCCTGGTCACCCTCCAATTCTCGAAGAGGACATTCTTAATGAATTCAGGTTCATCAAGGTCTTTTATCTCCTGCCCAACACCACGCCACTCCTCCAGCCCATGGACCAACAAGTTATTTCTAACTTCAAGAAACTGTACATAAAGCATTTATTCAAGAAATGCTTTGATGTCACATACAACACCAATCTCGCCCTTCGGGAATTTTTGAAGGAACATTTCAACATCATACATTGCTTGAAAATTATTGACAATGCATGGCAGGGTGTCACAAGACGAACTCTTGATTCAGCGTTGAAGAAATTGTGGCCAGCTTTCGTCGCTGAGAGGGACTCTGAAGGATTCGATACGACAGACCCTGATGACCCCGAACCTGTTGTAATGGATGAAATCGTGTCTCTTGGAAAGTCCATGGGGCTAGAGATAGACGAGGCAGATGTGAACGACCTTGTCGAGGAGCATCAGGAAGAGCTCACAACACAGGAATTGATCGAGCTCCAGGAGATGCAACATTCGGAGGTGTTGCTGGAGCTCAGTAGCGAGGAGGAGGTGGAAGATGAGGGCCACCTTTCTACGGCAGAAATCAAAGACATGATAGTGAAGTGGCAGGAGTTTAATAATTTTATGAAAGAGGCAAGTTGGTGAGTGGTCATGCGTTAGCCTATTGTGACAACACTTGCGTGCGTCATTTTTGCAACACTTTGAAGGGGAGACAAAAGCAAACATCCCTAGATAGGTTCCTTTTAAAAAGGCCGTCAAAAAGTGCAGGTGAAAGCGAGGCAAAAGGAGCCAAGCCGGAAGGAGGAGGAAAGTAAAAAAAATGAAAATGAAAACAAAATGTATAATTAAGTTTAGTGTAACGTAAGATTAACATTTTATTTTTAAATGTGTGTACAGTAAGCTAATTTCATTTAAGTTAAATTTAAAGTTAAGGTTATGTTACGTAGTGTCACGAAAGTGTTGCGTACCTAACGTGTTGCCGTCAAGTCTCTCTCCTCCTCGTCCTCCCAGATGCTGAAGCCTTGACGAGGATAGTGGGCTTAGGGATCAGCAGCTGGGCTACGATGTTCGGTGGGAATTGCTTTCCCACTGGTCCTGGGTGCCAAGCTGTTGATCCAACTAACTTAGTCAGCACTTACTCTTTTCCTTTTGTTTATTTAATTTCTCCTCCCATCTCCAACTCTTGGGCATGAAGTTGTTGGTGACTTTGCCTTGTGTTTGATTATGGTTTGGCTGCTTCTTTGGATTTGGCGTTGGTGGGATGGACGGCATACCATCTCTAAAGAACTCTAGTACCCGACGTGCCCGAGCGAGGGAAAAGTTTTATGTCAAACCTTTCCCTCAGTGCTGGGTCTGATGTTGACGGCCGTCATGACGCCTCAAGTGCTGAGGGCGGGGTGTATCTCTGGATATTGCCCCTAGGGCGGCCCTAATTTGAGGGATGACCCTGTCCTCTAAGTGTGGCTCCTTGGTGGGTGGGGGGAATATCCAGATGATATAAGTCTTCTCGTCATTATGGCGACCCCACCAAAACCCATTGACAACCAATCTGCTTTCTCTCTGATTTTGGCTATGAATAATTCTAAGAGCTCCATTGTTACTATGGAACCATATTAGGAACTTATAAAAATAGTAATCCTGTTAGTTAAGCCAGTGCCTTTGGACTGGAGTTTTTATGACATTCACAAGGAGTTTTCAAAATTTAGATCAATAAAAGAAATCAGGAATAGACTTGGCAATGATAATAAATCCTTTGAAAACCGGATTATCTTTGACAAAGTGACAGAAGCCCATAGAGCATACAAGGAATTTAATTCAGCTACTACTGTATGAATGTTAGACTTCCAAGGGCAGAAGAGGTACCTAGGTATCTAGATGTATGTAGACCTCATAATGATCCTGAAGATCCTAAAGTAACTTAAATATCTAGATCACAGAATCCATCCCACTCTTTGGCCAGTGATTGATCTCGGCCCACTCTTTGGCCTGTGATTGATCTCGGCCCACTCTTTGGCCTGTGATTGATCTCGGCCCACTCTTTGGCCTGTGATTGATCTCGGCCCACTCTTTGGCCTGTGATTGATCTCGGCCCACTCTTGGGCCTGTGATTGATCTCGGCCCACTCTTGGGCCTGTGATTGATCTCGGCCCACTCTTGGGCCTGTGATTGATTTCGACCCACTCTTGGGCCAGTGATTGATCTCGACCCACTCTTGGGCCTGTGATTGATCTCGACCCACTCTTGGGCCTGTGATTGATCTCGACCCACTCTTGGGCCTGTGATTGATCTCGACCCACTCTTGGGCCTGTGATTGATCTCGACCCACTCTTGGGCCTGTGATTACTCTTGGGCCTATGATTGATCTTGGCCCACTCTTGGGCCTATGATTTATCTCGGCACTCTCTTTGGCCTGTGATTGATCTTACCCCTCTCTTTCACCTATGATTGATCTCGGCCCACTCATTGGTCTGTGATGAATCTAGCCCCACTCTTGTGCCTGTGATTCTGTGATTGATCTTGACCCACTCTTGGCCCTGTGATTGATCTTGGCCTACCCTTGGGCTTGTGACTGATCCCTGCCCACTATTGCACCAGTGATTGGTCTCGACCAAGTCTTGGGCCTGTGATTGATCTCGGCCCACTCTTGGGCCTGTGATTGATCTCAGCCCACTCTTGGGCCTGTGATTGATCTCAGCCCACTCTTGGGCCTGTGATTGATCTCAGCCCACTCTGGGGCCTGTGATTGATCTCAGCCCACTCTTGGGCCTGTGATTGATCTCACCCCACTCTTGGGCCTTTGATTGATCTTGGCCCACTCTTGGGCCTTTGATTGATCTTGGCCCTGTGATTGATCTTGGCCCTGTGATTGATCTCGGCCCTGTGATTGATCTCGGCCCACTCTTTGGCTTGTGATCTATCTCGGCCCACTCTTTGGCCTGCTATTGATCTCGGCCCACTTTTGGGCCTGTGTTTGATCTCAGCCCTTTCTTTTGCATGTGATTGATCTCGGTCTAATCTTCCGCCTCTGATTGATTTCGGCCCACTATTTGGAATGTGATTGATCTCCGCCCACTCTTTGGCCTATGATTGATCTCGGCTCGCTCTTTGGCCTGTGATTGATCTTGGCCCACTCTTTGGCCTGTGATTGGTGTCGGCCCACTCCTTGGTCTGGGGACTGTGATGGATCTCGCCCCACTCTTGGGCCTGGGATTTATCTCAACCCACTTGTGCCTGTGATTGATCTCGGCGCACTCATGCCTGTGATTGATCTCGGCCCACTCATGCCTGTGATTGATCTCGGTCCACTCTTGTGACAGTGATTGATCTCGGTCCACTCTTGTGACAGTGATTGATCTTGGCCCACTCATGCCTGTGATTGATCTCGACCTACTCTTGTGACAGTGATTGATCTTGGCGTACTCTTATGCCTGTGATTGATCTTGGCCCACTCCTGCCTGTGATTGATCTCGGCCCACTCTTGTGACCGTGATTGATCTTAGCCTACTCTTATGCTTGTGATTGATCTCGGCCCACTCTTGTGACCGTGATTCATCTCGGCCTGCTCTTATGCCTGTGATTGATCTCGACCCACTCTAGTACCTTTTGATAGATCTTGGCCCACTCTTTGGCCTGTGATTGATTTTGGCCCACTCTTTGGCCTGTGATTGATCTCGACCCACTCTTGGGCCTCTGATTGATCTCAGCCCAGTCTTGGGACTGAGATTGATCCCGGCCCTCTCTTCGGCCTGTGCTTGATCCTGGCCCACTTTTCTGCCTGTGATTGTTCCCGGCCCACTTTTCGGCCTGTGATTGATCTCGGCCCACTCTCCAGCCTGTGATTGATCCTGGCCCACTCTCCAGCCTGTGATTGATCCTGGCCCACTCCTGCCTGTGATTGATCTCGGCCCACTCTTGTGACCGTGATTGATCTTAGCCTACTCTTATGCTTGTGATTGATCTCGGCCCACTCTTGTGACCGTGATTCATCTCGGCCTGCTCTTATGCCTGTGATTGATCTCGACCCACTCTAGTACCTTTTGATAGATCTTGGCCCACTCTTTGGCCTGTGATTGATTTTGGCCCACTCTTTGGTCTGTGATTGATCTCAACCCACTCTTGGGCCTCTGATTGATCTCAGCCCAGTCTTGGGACTGAGATTGATCCCGGCCCTCTCTTCGGCCTGTGCTTGATCCTGGCCCACTTTTCTGCCTGTGATTGTTCCCGGCCCACTTTTCAGCCTGTGATTGATCTCGGCCCACTCTCCAGCCTGTGATTGATCTCGGCCCACTCTCCAGCCTGTGATTGATCCTGGCCCACTCTCCAGCCTGTGATTGATCCTGGCCCACTCTCCAGCCTGTGATTGATCCTGGCCCACTCTTTGGCCTGTGAATGATCTTGGCCCACTCTTTGGCCTGTGATTGATCTCGACTCACTTCTGGGCCCGTGATTGATCTCGGCCCAATTCTAGGCCCGTGGAATTTCTCGGCCCACTTGTGGTCTTGTGGAAGTTCTTGGCTCACTTGTGATGCCGTGGAAGTTCTCGGGCTACTTCTGGGCCCGTGGAAGTCCTCAGGCTACTTCTGGGCCCGTGGAAATCCTCGGGCTACTTCTGGGCCTGTTGAAGTTCTAGTTCCACTTCTGGGCCGTGTGGAATTTCTTGACCCACTTGTGTGCCCGTGGAATTTCTTGACCCACTTCTGGGCCCGTGGAATTTCTTGACCCACTTCTGGGCCCGTGGAATTTCTTGACCCACTTCTGGGCCCGTGGAATTTCTTGGCCCACTTCTGGGCCCGTGGAAGTTTTCGGCCCACTTCTGAGGCTGTGGAAGTTCTCGGTCCACTTCTGGGGCCGTGGAAGTTCTCGGTCCACTTCTGGGGCCGTGGAAGTTCTTGCCCCACTTCTGGGGCCGTGGAAGTTCTCGCCCCACTTCTGGGCCCAATGAAGTTCTTGGCCCACTTTTGGGCCCGTGGAAGTTCTCATTCCACTTCTGAGCCCGTGGAAGTTCTCATTCCACTTCTGAGCCCGTGGAAGTTCTCGGCCCTCTTTTAGGTCCGAGGAAGTTCTCGGCCCTCTTTTAGGTCCGAGGAAGTTCTCGGCCCTCTTTTAGGTCCGAGGAAGTTCTCGGCCCTCTTTTAGGTCCGAGGAAGTTCTCGGCCCACTTCCCGGCCTGTAGAAGTTCTCAGCCCACTTCTGGGCCCATGGAAGTTCTCGGCCCGTGGAAGTTCTTGGGCCACTTCTGGGCCCTTGGAAGTTCTCGGGCCACTTCTGGGCCCTTGGAAGTTCTCTGCCTACTTCTGGGCCCTTGGAAGTTCTCGGCCCACTTCTGGGCCCGTGGAAGTTCTTGGCCCAGTTCTGGGCCCGTTGAAGTTTTCGTCCCAGTTCTGGGCCCGTTGAAGTTTTCGTCTCTGTTCTGGGCCCGTGGAAGTCCTCGTCTCTGTTCTGGGCCTGTGGAAGTCCTCGTCTCTGTTCTGGGCCCGTGGAAGTTCTCTTCCCAGTTTTAGGCCCGTGAAAGTTCTCGTCCCATTTCTGGGCCCGTGAAAGTTCTCGTCCCATTTCTGGGCCCGTGGAAGTTCTCGTCCCACTTCTGAACCCGTGGAAGTTCTTGGCCCACTTCTGGGCCCATGGAAGTTCTCAGCCCACTTCTTGGCCTGTAGAAGTTCTCAGCCCACTTCCCGGTCTGTAGAAGTTCTCAGCCCACTTCTGGGCCCATGGAAGTTCTCGGCCCACTTCCCGGCCTGTAGAAGTTCTTAGCCCACTTCTGAACCCATGGAAGTTCTCGGCCCACTTCCCGGCCTGTAGAAGTTCTCAGCCCACTTCTGGGCCCATGGAAGTTCTTGGCCTACTTCTGGGCCCGTGGAAGTTCTTGGCCCACTTCTGGGCCCGTGGAAGTTTTCGTCCCAGTTCTGGGCCCGGGGAAGTTTTCGTCTCTGTTCTGGGCCCGTGGAAGTCCTAGTCTCTGTTCTGGGCCCATGGAAGTCCTAGTCTCTGTTCTGGGCCCGTGGAAGTCCTCGTCCCAGTTCTGGGCCCGTGGAAGTTCTCGTCCCAGTTTTAGGCCCGTGGAAGTTCTCGTCCCACTTCTGGGCCCGTGGAAGTTCTCGTCCCACTTCTGAGCCCGTGGAAGTTCTTGGCCCACTTCTGGGCCCATGGAAGTTCTCAGCCCACTTCCCGGCCTGTAGAAGTTCTCAGCCCACTTCCCGGCCTGTAGAAGTTCTCAGCCCACTTCCTGGCCTGTAGAAGTTCTCAGCCCACTTCCTGGCCTGTAGAAGTTCTCAGCCCACTTCCTGGCCTGTAGAAGTTCTCAGCCCACTTCCCGGCCTGTAGAAGTTCTCAACCCACTTCTGGGCCCATGGAAGTTCTTGGCCCACTTCCCGGCCTGTAGAAGTTCTCAGCCCACTTCTGGGCCCATGGAAGTTCTCGGCCCACTTCCCGGCCTGTAGAAGTTCTCAGCCCACTTCTGGGCCCATGGAAGTTCTCGGCCCACTTCTGGGCCCTTGGAAGTTCTCGGCCTACTTCTGGGCTCTTGGAAGTTCTCGGCCCACTTCTGGGCCCGTGGTAGTTCTTGGCCCACTTCTGGGCCCGTGGAAGTTTTCGTCCCAGTTCTGGGCCTGTGGAAGTTTTCGTCCCACTTCTGGGCCCGTGGAAGTTCTCGTCTCTGTTCTGGGCCCGTGGAAGTCCTCGTCTCTGTTCGGGGCCCGTGGAAGTCCTCGTCTCTGTTCTGGGCCCGTGGAAGTCCTCGTCCCAGTTCTGGGCCCTTGGAAGTTCTCGTCCCAGTTTTAGGCCCGTGAAAGTTCTCGTCCCATTTCTGGGCCCGTGGAAGTTCTCGGCCCGTGGAAGTTCTCGGGCCACTTCTGGGCCCTTGGAAGTTCTCTGCCTACTTGTGGGCCCTTGGAAGTTCTCGGCCCACTTCTGGGCCCGTGGAAGTTCTTGGCCCACTTCTGGGCCCGTGGAAGTTTTCGTCCCAGTTCTGGGCCCGTGGAAGTTTTCGTCCCAGTTCTGGGCCCGTGGAAGTTTTCGTCCCAGTTCTGGGCCCGTTGAAGTTTTCGTCCCAGTTCTGGGCCCGTTGAAGTTTTCGTCTCTGTTCTGGGCCCGTGGAAGTCCTCGTCTCTGTTCTGGGCCCGTGGAAGTCCTCGTCTCTGTTCTGGGCCCATGGAAGTCCTCGTCCCAGTTCTGGGCCCTTGGAAGTTCTCTTCCCAGTTTTAGGCCCGTGAAAGTTCTCGTCCCATTTCTGGGCCCGTGGAAGTTCTCGTCCCACTGCTGAGCCCGTGGAAGTTCTTGGCCCACTTCTGGGCCCATGGAAGTTCTCAGCCCACTTCTTGGCCTGTAGAAGTTCTCAGCCCACTTCCCGGTCTGTAGAAGTTCTCAGCCCACTTCTGGGCCCATGGAAGTTCTCGGCCCACTTCCCGGCCTGTAGAAGTTCTTAGCCCACTTCTGGACCCATGGAAGTTCTCGGCCCACTTCCCGGCCTGTAGAAGTTATCAGCCCACTTCTGGGCCCATGGAAGTTCTCGGCCCGTGGAAGTTCTCGGCCTACTTCTGGGCCCGTGGAAGTTCTTGGCCCACTTCTGGGCCCGTGGAAGTTTTCGTCCCAGTTCTGGGCCCGTGGAAGTTTTCGTCTCTGTTCTGGGCCCGTGGAAGTCCTAGTCTCTGTTCTGGGCCCATGGAAGTCCTAGTCTCTGTTCTGGGCCCGTGGAAGTCCTCGTCCCAGTTCTGGGCCCGTGGAAGTTCTCGTCCCAGTTTTAGGCCCGTGAAAGTTCTCGTCCCACTTCTGGGCCCGTGGAAGTTCTCGTCCCACTTCTGAGCCCGTGGAAGTTCTCGGCCCACTTCTGGGCCCATAGAAGTTCTCAGCCCACTTCTTGGCCTGTAGAAGTTCTCAGCCCACTTCCCGGCCTGTAGAAGTTCTCAGCCCACTTCCCGGCCTGTAGAAGTTCTCAGCCCACTTCCCGGCCTGTAGAAGTTCTCAACCCACTTCTGGGCCCATGGAAGTTCTCGGCCCACTTCCCGGCCTGTAGAAGTTCTCAGCCCACTTCTGGGCCCATGGAAGTTCTCGGCCCACTTCCCGGCCCATGGAAGTTCTCAGCCCACTTCTGGGCCCTTGGAAGTTCTCGGCCCACTTCTGGGCCCTTGGAGGTTCTCAGCCCACTTCTGGGCCCTTGGAAGTTCTCAGCCCACTTCTGGGCCCGTGGAAGTTCTTGGCCCACTTCTGGGCCCGTGGAAGTTTTCGTCCCAGTTCTGGGCCCGTGGAAGTTTTCGTCCCACTTCTGGGCCCGTGGAAGTTCTCGTCTCTGTTCTGGGCCCGTGGAAGTCCTCGTCTCTGTTATGGGCCCGTGGAAGTCCTCGTCTCTGTTCTGGGCCCGTGGAAGTCCTCGTCCCAGTTCTGGGCCCTTGGCAGTTCTCAACCCACTTCTGGGCCCATGGAAGTTCTCGGCCCACTTCCCGGCCTGTAGAAGTTCTCAGCCCACTTCTGGGCCCATGGAAGTTCTCGGCCCACTTCCCGGCCTGTAGAAGTTTTCAGCCCACTTCTGGGCCCATGGAAGTTCTCGGCCCACTTCTGGGCCCTTGGAAGTTCTCGGCCTACTTTTGGGCTCTTGGAAGTTCTCAGCCCACTTCTGGGCCCGTGGAAGTTCTTGGCCCACTTCTGGGCCCGTGGAAGTTTTCGTCCCAGTTCTGGGCCTGTGGAAGTTTTCGTCCCACTTCTGGGCCCGTGGAAGTTCTCGGCCTGTGGAAGTTCTCGGGCCACTTATGGGCCCTTGGAAGTTCTCTGCCTACTTCTGGGCCCTTGGAAGTTCTCGGCCCACTTCTGGGCCCGTGGAAGTTCTCGGCCCACTTCTGGGCCCGTGGAAGTTCTTGGCCCACTTCTGGGCCCGTGGAAGTTTTCGTCCCAGTTCTGGGCCCGTGGAAGTTTTTGTCCCAGTTCTGGGCCCGTTGAAGTTTTCGTCCCAGTTCTGGGCCCGTGGAAGTCCTCGTCTCTGTTCTGGGCCCGTGGAAGTCCTCGTCTCTGTTCTGGGCCCGTGGAAGTCCTCGTCTCTGTTCTGGGCCCGTGGAAGTCCTCGTCCCAGTTCTGGGCCCTTGGAAGTTCTCTTCCCAGTTTTAGGCCCGTGAAATTTCTCGTCCCATTTCTGGGCCCGTGGAAGTTCTCGTCCCACTGCTGAGCCCGTGGAAGTTCTTGGCCCACTTCTGGGCCCATGGAAGTTCTCAGCTCACTTCTTGGCCTGTAGAAGTTCTCAGCCCACTTCCCGGTCTGTAGAAGTTCTCAGCCCACTTCCCGGTCTGTAGAAGTTCTCAGCCCACTTCCCGGTCTGTATAAGTTCTCAGCCCACTTCTGGGCCCATGGAAGTTCTCGGCCCACTTCCCGGCCTGTAGAAGTTCTTAGCCCACTTCTGGACCCATGGAAGTTCTCGGCCCACTTCCCGGCCTGTAGAAGTTATCAGCCCACTTCTGGGCCCATGGAAGTTCTCGGCCCGTGGAAGTTCTCGGCCCACTTCTGGGCCCGTGGAAGTTCTTGGCCCACTTCTGGGCCCGTGGAAGTTTTCGTCCCAGTTCTGGGCCCGTGGAAGTTTTCGTCTCTGTTCTGGGCCCGTGGAAGTCCTAGTCTCTGTTCTGGGCCCATGGAAGTCCTAGTCTCTGTTCTGGGCCCGTGGAAGTCCTCGTCCCAGTTCTGGGCCCGTGGAAGTTCTCGTCCCAGTTTTAGGCCCGTGAAAGTTCTCGTCCCACTTCTGGGCCCGTGGAAGTTCTCGTCCCACTTCTGAGCCCGTGGAAGTTCTTGGCCCACTTCTGGGCCCATAGAAGTTCTCAGCCCACTTCTTGGCCTGTAGAAGTTCTCAGCCCACTTCTTGGCCTGTAGAAGTTCTCAGCCCACTTCTTGGCCTGTAGAAGTTCTCAGCCCACTTCCCGGCCTGTAGAAGTTCTCAGCCCACTTCCCGGCCTGTAGAAGTTCTCAGCCCACTTCCCGGCCTGTAGAAGTTCTCAGCCCACTTCCCGGCCTGTAGAAGTTCTCAGCCCACTTCCCGGCCTGTAGAAGTTCTCAACCCACTTCTGGGCCCATGGAAGTTCTCGGCCCACTTCCCGGCCTGTAGAAGTTCTCAGCCCACTTCTGGGCCCATGGAAGTTCTCGGCCCACTTCTGGGCCCATGGAAGTTCTCGGCCCACTTCCCGGCCTGTAGAAGTTCTCAGCCCACTTCTGGGCCCATGGAAGTTCTCGGCCCACTTCTGGGCCCTTGGAAGTTCTCGGCCCACTTCTGGGCCCTTGGAAGTTCTCGGCCCACTTCTGGGCCCTTGGAAGTTCTCGGCCCACTTCTGGGCCCGTGGAAGTTCTTGGCCCACTTCTGGGCCCGTGGAAGTTTTCGTCCCAGTTCTGGGCCCGTGGAAGTTTTCGTCCCACTTCTGGGCCCGTGGAAGTTCTCGTCTCTGTTCTGGGCCCGTGGAAGTCTTCGTCTCTGTTATGGGCCCGTGGAAGTCCTCGTCTCTGTTCTGGGCCCGTGGAAGTCCTCGTCCCAGTTCTGGGCCCTTGGAAGTTTTCGTCCCAGTTTTAGGCCCGTGAAAGTTCTCGTCCCATTTCTGGGCTCGTGGAAGTTCTCGTCCCACTTCTGAGCCCGTGGAAGTTCTTGGCCCAATTCTGGGCCCATGGAAGTTCTCGTCTCTGTTCTGGGTTTGGCCCGTGGAAGTTCTCGTCCCAGTTCTAGGCCCGTGCAAGTTTTCGGCCCACTTCTGGGGCCCGTGCAAGTTCTCGGCCCACTTCTGGGCCTTTGGAAGTTCTCGGCCCATTTCTGGGCCCGTGCAAGTTCTCGGCCCACTTCTGGGCCCGTGCAAGTTCTCGGCCCAGAAGTGGGCCCGTGCAAGTTCTCGGCCCACTTCTTGGCCTTTGGAAGTTCTCGGCCCATTTCTGGGCCCGTGGCAGTTCTTGGCCCACTTCTGGCACCGTGGAAGTGGGCCCGTTGAAGTTCTCGGCCCAGCTTTTGGGAGACAGTACAGTACATCTATTATTATTTCACCGTCAATTCTTTTACTGTATTATCATTAATTTATTATTATTAATAGCTAATCTACAATTATTACTAGCTAAGGTACAACTCTTATCTAGAAAATTTGGATGCCACAAGTCCTAGGGCTCTAACAAGGAAAGTAGCCAGGTAATGAAATGAAGTAAGGAAAAAC
>NC_090768.1:12640988-12668488 GCF_036898095.1 Palaemon carinicauda
TTCTTGTGCCTTTAACTGCATTTCTCTCTGTTATTGCTCATTTTCGATCTTGCATCTCCAGCATAAGTTTGAGAACAGTTGCAGACTGGTTTCCCTTGGGGTTTTTCCAGTCAGTGACCTCTGCGGGCTGAAGCCATAAACTAGCTTTGGCCGAGTTTCATAAACGGCACTTAATGCTAATATTCAAATTGAGCTTACTTAGCTCGTAGACAGGAAGCATAGTGCATTGTTGGTGGTCCACTTCTACATATTGGGCAACTCATCTGTCCGTGGGAAAATTACCTTTCGGCAGATGCTTTCCAGCAGCCTTTCCGCTTGCAGTAGGAGCTCCCTGTAGTATCTCCGGACACTGTTCAGGAGCCATCCTGCTTGTGGGAAGTGCTCACAGGTGTTGAGACGTCCTTTTCACCTACAGGAGAGACTCCCTTCACCTGAGTGGTCTCCCCTCTGGGGTTTCCATCGACGGGTATTGGGTTATTTCATTCCTTGCTTTAGCTCTTCGGAGCAAAACTTCTCAGAACTTGATGATGACGGAGTTAGGCAGCTGCTTGCAATTCCCGCCACACGCCATCGAACCCTCAGGGTACAAGAGTCTCTAGTGAGTTATTTCCATTCGGGGTCATTGCTGCAAATGGTGGTGCCTGCTGACTGCTTGCGGTCACCGCCTCTCGTCGAAGAGTCTCGTAGGCTATAACTCTTTGGGATTATTGTTTACATCTTGCCCATTGGGCACAACAAAGCACATGGAGTTTTGTGAGGCCAAGCCCATAGGGACCTACGCTTCACTGTTTCGACACCTCTCAAGGAAAAACCTGCTGTCCTGCAAGTTTGTTACGGCCTTT
The DNA here is from genome assembly GCF_036898095.1 of Palaemon carinicauda. Taxonomy (NCBI): domain Eukaryota; kingdom Metazoa; phylum Arthropoda; class Malacostraca; order Decapoda; family Palaemonidae; genus Palaemon; species Palaemon carinicauda. The sequence continues at coordinate 12,641,831 of NC_090768.1, forward strand.
TTCGTATCCTTGTGAGAGGAGGACATAAGGCAACTTGCTAACCTCCAGGACAAACATGAGTGCTTAGCAAGACCGTAGTCTTGCAGAGATGTCATGCGCAATGTTGTGCACTCATCCAGTGAGCACTAGCGAGGTGGGTGAGCGAGCTCTTCCGCCTGACAAAGGTCTGCAAGCAACCTAGGGCACAATGAGTCTTGTTAGATATAGTCCTGCCGGGGTTTTACTACTGACGGGAATGATTTCTGACTGCTTTCGGCTCCCACATCCTATCGTTGTTCCGAAGACAACGAATCTCGGGAAGCATAATCCTTCGGGGTTTTATCTCTGAAGTCTCTCTCCCTACGAGTTATAGAGCTCATTGGTATGCAATCTCCCCCTCACCCTATCATACCCTCAAGACACAATGGTCTCGTGAGACATAACCCTTCTTTATTCCCTTACAAGAAGGTTTGTCCCACCCTCAAGGCAGGCAGGCAGGCAAACACCTATTACCAACAAGGTCGGAAAGCTTTGCTAGCTGCCTGTACTTTTCGTGGGCGAAAAACCATGTAAACGGTGCAACAGTTAGTCTATGATCAATTCCTTTGGGGAATGATATTGCACTTCATCATGCACACGTCATTCCCGTAAGCAGCTCGATGAGCGGGTAGGCAAACGCCTATTACTAACAAGGTCTGATAGCCTTGCTAACTGGCTGTACTTTTTGTGGGCGAACAACCATGTAAACGGTGCTACAGTTAGTTGACGATCAATTCCTTTGTGGCATAATAGTGCGCTTCATCACACACGCTATATTCCCGTAAGCGGCTCAAAGAGCTCTGTGAGGGTGCTTATAGGGTGATATGGGGGAACACCAACCTATTAGTAGAAATGCCTGGTAAAATTTCCATCTTCTACCAGAGAGGGCACTATGCCCAAAACAAACAACACAACATGGCCCACCTATGGTATACTGTACTCAACAATCCTAAAATAAGAAACCAAGTCATATTTTGCACTTTGAAAATTTTCGTGACCTAGGTGGGCATTTACCATACATAGGGGAATATCAACCGGGAAGGGGAACACCAAACTTTTTTTTTGAAGATCATAAAAACAAGAAAAACATTGATAGAAAATATATATTTGCAGAAAATAGTATGAAAATAAACATATTAAAGAAAATAAATTATATTTTTGAAAGTTATGAAAACAAACAAATATTGACATAAGAAAATATATATCTATAGAAAACAGTTTATAAATAAATTTATTAAAACAAATATAAACTTCTATTATTGAAGGTTATAAAGATAAAAAGAATATTTACATATATAAATATATATAAATATAAACATAAATATATCTATATACTGTATATATATATATATATATATATATATATATATATATATATATATATATATATATATATATATATATATATATATATGTTTATATATATATATATATATATAATTATATATATGCACATATTTATATACAGTATATGTATATACATTATATATATATATATATATATATATATATTATACAAATATGTTATAGCAAATATTAGCTTCTATACCTGAAGGCTATAAAAAAAAATAAGCCCTAAAGAAGGTTTCCACATTAACTTTGCTGAAGCCTACAACATGACAATTGACATGCCACCGGAGCCTTCAACACAGTGTTTGAATGACAGTCCATGAATGCATAGTACCAGTCTATAGTTGCTATTTGTTCCTTCTCCCAGGCATCAGGGATGGCCTTGTTCCCGCAAGCTTTGGCATACTGGCATAGCATTCTTCGCATACCTTTCATTGGTAGGCCATAATACATATCGGCAGTTTAAAGGCCGCTTATGAATGGCAGTTTCAAGGCACAGTGACATTGCACTAGCAAGCAGGACAATGCCCAAGAGACTGACCATATATCATATGATCAGCGCCCAATCCCCCTCTCCACCCAAGCTAGGACCAGGGAGGGCCAGGCAATGGCTGCTGATGATTCAGCAGATAGACTTATAGGCTCCCCCAAACCCCCCAACCTTAGCCACAAGGATGGTAAGGTTGCAGACACTAAAGTATCTAACGAGTCTGAGCGGGATTCGAACGGGGGTCTGGCAAACACCAGGTAGAGACGTTACCAATCAGGATGATATATTCAACTATTATAAGCTCCTGTTGTGGGGTGAAAACCCTACCACTATGTGGCTTTGCAGGCACATAAGTAACCCTATCAGACAACTTCTTAGAGCAACTGAAGGGATCCTGTAACAAAATAGGTAGGAAATATCAGCCTAGATGAGTCTGGAAACACAGACTGAGGAGACATAAATTTACCCTAACCTAACCTAGGCAACCCTAAGTGGGGTGAATGAATTGTTAAACTTACCAAGAGTTTTTTTTCCTTCTTTTTTACCCCAAATTCATCAGTGGCAGCCATGTGATAAAAAAACAAAATATTTTTCAAAAATCAAATAACCCTAGTCTTTTTAATAACCTAAGTCACTAATATAATAGTTATTTAATGTGCTTATAGCATAATAACACTGATATCAATCACATCACAATTCACTAAAAATCACCTGCTACTTTACAACCAAAAACAACACTGTTCTACTACATCTATAATCACTAGTGCACAGCCACCATTTATTTATATTTCAATGTAATTAATCAGTCACTTTTTGTAATATTTTTCCAAGTATTTCGAGATTTTGCAAACTTTTAAAATTTCACGCTTCAATATTTCCTTCTGGTAGCAGTCGACGTTTACCCGTACCACATGTTCTTTTTTTTTTTTTAAACACCTCCATGGCGCCCATTTCAAAAGTACACATTTTATTTTACTGGATAACATGTCAATATGGCTAAATAATGTAATGAACCTTAACTCAAAATAATCAAGCCATATTTACCGACATGAGAGACTGTATCAAATTTGGTGGAAAATAACGTCAGACTACTGAAAAAAAATTTTTTTACTTGGTAAACAATTTTGTTGTGATCGCTGGAACTTCTTGATTGCGTCTGGCTTGATGTGGATGGCTGCTCTGCTGTTGTGCTTGGCAGCGCGGAATTTGAAATAATTTTCTTACTCGAGGAATCAATCTGTAATTCTCCAACATGGAAATTCACCCATCCCGCCTGACATGAAAAAGTGTTCACAATGCTGAGGCTCGTTTTAGAACAATTACCCGGAGGCAAAGAAGTGATGAATGTAAACAACTGCATGCGGACAAGCTAACTATTGCTGCCGACAAATGCAGTTCTATAATAGATTTGCCAGTTGCATGCATTACTCTCACAGTCTGATGCATATCCGTGAGAGATACCAAGGACTACGTACCATCATTCAATTAGAACTTTATTCAAATAAATCCTTAGATCTCTTCTTTATTCAATGGTTGTATTCCGACAGGAGTCAGTTTATTCATATCCATCCTACTCTCCCGTAATTAATCAAGAGGTGCTGTAGACTATCGAATAAACTCCTCCTTCATTCCAGTTAGATCCTCCCTAACTTCTTTCGTTCTATTTGTCCAAGTATTGAAAGCACTCAGACTCCAAAACTTAGCATAATTAAATTCTTCTCGGTACCGGAGAAATATGAAACTTATTCGCCATTTCTAAGGTTTTTTCTATATTGGGAAGGAGGTCTTGATTGCCAAACATTAGCGATGTTCTTTGATAGTGTTGGACACAATGAATCTTTCGCATCACTCCTGAATCTTCATTCTTCCTCAGTGTTCCCGATATAAGAACGAGAAGAAATTGCCATCTAGAGAGGATTTCTCTGTCTCTGTGACTGGTCCGTAGGTGGACTTATACTGTACTTACAGTACAACACCTGTGAGACAAAGATTGGAGATAAGTTTGTCTTTTCTTGCGGAATTAGTTGCATGCAATCGGTCATGAGCAACAGATAGTTTGCTTGACAGTGTCAAGTACGTGATTTGCTGTAATGCCTTTTTTTCACCAGAGAGTATGGACTGCTCTGGAGTTTACCATTTGTATGCAAATATATACGACCAACTCCCATAGCAACGAACACAATAGCACAAGAGTGTTCACTCAGGTATAGAAAGTTACTTGCAACAGATTGCTTACTCGTCAGAAATCAACTTGGAATTATCAGGCACTTCATGGTAAGTATCCTTTCTCTTTAGAGTTAAATGTTCCTTCTTCCTCTCAATTGAATCATCCAACCCTTAGGGTTGGTCAACAGACACAGTATCTGGGCAGTGCTGGCTGCCCTACTGGGTAGCTGGCTGACCAGGTATCCCAGAGGCCGTCCCAGTTGTCAATGACTCGGAAGGAAGACTAGTTTCTCCTGAAAGGGTTCCTGGTACAACTGGTCTTCCGCAGCCTTTCCCTCTTCTTTATGAACGAAGGCCTTCTTCTCTGGGAGCGCAGAGACTTCTCACCAACCTTCCGTGGGGTGCTTGTTGATCAGGAGTGCTTTGGCCGTAATGCTTTATCACATGGGAGAACCTGCTGTTATGCCATTGTGCCAGCGTGCAGCAACAATGCAGCCTTCTTGGCATCCTTGCATGTGAACAGTCTATGCGAGTAGGAGAGATGAAAGCTGTTCGCCGATCTCCTACAGGAGAAAAGACAAACAGGATTGTTTTCTCCTTGTCGTGCTAGTTCGATGAGACAGAGATCCTGGTCTTGCGGATGAGTCTTGCTCACTGTTATACAGTACACCCAAACACCTAGCGAGGTGGGCGGGCGAGCTCTTCTGCATGACGGGGCCCTGCACGGTCTTTCAACAATGCGCCATGCTCAATTTAGCAAGTTTGCTATACCTTACCAAACTTGACCTTTGCGCATTCCACAAGTGAGCCTGCTCCCTAGCGCGATGCGTGCTGGCAACTAGCCTACCTGCGCCTATGGGTACACCTCATGTATTTCACAGGTCATGTTCACCGGCATGCTATGTGCTGGAGGTAAAAAAAACAGGAACAGGTAGAACCTACCTTACCTATACTTGCTGTCACAGTTGCGCACTACCTCTGTGGCATAAGAGGTAGGAAGTCATATAGAAATTAAATTTTAACCAAACTATTTAACTAACCAAGATACAAGTTTCAAATTAAGTTTTCATACTCCACTTGCTATGTGCAGGTGGGGAACTCACCTGCACGTCATATGTGGACTTCACCCGCACCTCGAGTGAGCACTATCTTGCAGGTGGCAGGCTCACCTGCACGCCAAGTATGGATTTAGTGTGCGCCATAGATGAGCACTACCTTGCCAGCCCACTCTCTAGCACACTACATGCAGGTAATGAGATAGTAGGGACAGGTAGCTGGGGTGTGTCGCCATTGTGGTGATCCCCAATCAGGGTAATAGACTTTGGGAAGTGTAATATCCCTTCTTCAAGTGAGACTTCTTATGGGTGCACCAGTGGCTGCGCCTGCTGAGCCCCTAAATTTCTGAGTTCTTTGGCCCCAGAAAAAGTCATAGTTTTAGTCTCCTCTAGTGGCAGCTGTTCCTTTCGTTGTTAGCATGGATTCTACGAAATTCAGAGTCCGATAAGATCAGAGTGAAAGCGAGGCCTGAGTCGGAATGTACAGATTACCATCCACCTCAGGGAAATAATCCTCCCCTCTCCTTCTCCATGTTCGATGCTTGGGGGATACATCGAAAGAAAGGGGGGTTCACCGGTCACGACATCTATCGGCAGAGTGACACGAGCTTCCCTGGATTGGAGTACATCGTTGCTGGCCCTTAATGTCTTCCAATAACATGCTGTTGTCATACTATTGTATCATGGAAGCATGATGATGGTAGAATAGCCAGACAAAGATATTCTTGACACAGCATAGAACACATAGACATTCCTTTCAGTCAATGACCATACCGCGTTAAAAGCACCACATCTCGTCCGATCAGCGAAGTTGAACAATATTGGTTCTTGTCAGTACTTGGAAGGGTTACCACCTGGGAACACCAGTGGTGGGTGACAATGATTCCTGTTCGTCTAGCCATTAGAAGATGGAGTTGGGCCCGAGACAACTTATTTGGCCCTTATAACCCAGATCAGTACAGCCAAGTAACTTTCCTAGCAGTCATGCCCCCGACCAGGCGGACTCGGATGCTTAGCTTCGAGGGACCTTTCTCTCCCTCAGCTAGCCATCTAAGTCATGACCCTGGCAGAAGTCATGGATGGGATGTCATTCCAGGACATCTCATGTCCAGAAGTGCTAAAGTAGTGTTAACGAGTACTGTACAGGGTAACCAGGAACCCTTTTTAGAGGAAGACCCGTTATAGAAGGACATCAATAGATTGGTCGAGGATCCTCATAGCTCCGCGGTGATAGCAAGCAATAATACCTAGACCCTTTATTCCTGCTTGCAGAGATATCAAGAGAATGGTTCCCTTCCTTCCTGAGAGGCCCATACAACCTTGGACAGGGATTCACCATGATCACTCGTGCCCCTAAGACTTCTCTCTCGGAGGGTATGCAACATCTTCCCTCTCAGGGAGGAGTTTTTGCAAGTAATTATGAAAAGGATGGCTGGATACCCTTGTAGGTCGTTGTTCACATTCCATTGCATTCTGCTAAAATTGAGGTTGCTGCAGAGGATTCTCACTTCGATATCTCTCCCCAGGACAGAAAAGCTTGCTACCTCGGGGAGGAAAGACCCAGTGTGGTCTCAACCACAATGGAATACCTTTGAACTTTGAGTCTTGGTTACCGTTTTGAACAGTCAACTGTGCAGTAACCGTGTCTCTCCCGTCTTTCAGTGCCAAACTTACTGGTCCCCAATCAGAAATTAGATTGTCTGCTTGGTGCATAGTTCTTGGACCACACTCTAGTACAGGCGTGCTTCATACCACTAGGCAGCCCACTAGTCGGGACCTGACTCTTTGCTAGGATTTTCCTTCTCACCTTGACCTTCACAATCAGTGATAGCAAAGGACATGGTCTCTTCTAAAAATATCCAAGCCATGGGGGTAGGTCTAGTAACACTCGATTTTTCCCTGAATCTGTTGCCAACATTTGGACTAAGGTTGTTGTGGATCCTAGAATCGGGCCTCTTCCATATAGTGTGTCTCAGTCCTGTAACTGATGACCCAGATCAATTGTTACTTTGCCATGTAAGGGTACAGAAAAATTTTCAGGTCAATACAGTAGAGTCTAATAGGTAATAGAATGAGCCCTACATATGGACTTGACTCCTCTCGACCGTAGACCTAAAGCTCATGACATCAGGGGTGTGCTGTCATTATAAAGAACTCTGTGGCGCTGGTTTTACAAGCGGGCATGTGGAACTGTCAGACAATGTTCACAGCCCACTACCTACAAGACATAACCCACAGGAATGTGGATACCTTCTTGACAGGTCCTGTTGTGGCTGCACAAAATATGGTCATGAACACCTCGGCTTCCTTGTAGAACAAGTAGCAGTCAGTTGAGGGCAGATGTTACCTGGTTATAAGGCTATAATGAATGAGAGTGACTGGTCTCTTCGTCTTTCATTCTACCCTCTCTGGGAGTTTAAGAATTGGAAGAACTCTGCAAGCTGACCACCTCTGACTGCAGGTGGGTACCATTATCCCTTCTGTATCCTGATACATGTAATATGTATTCATTATGTCCCCGACTTCCTGGCAAGGAAGGAGTCGGGCAATGCTTAGTGCAAGTGTGGAGTTTAGCTCCAAGATAGTACTTCCCTGGTCGAGTCACGAGAGTTTAGTCATCACACCTTTGCACAATTGCTCCGGCCATTAGCTCTCATGATTTTGAAAGCTAGCGAGGTGACGGTATGCTCTCCACTGCTCGTGTGAAGCAGATACATACCTTGGGTCAGTTACCAGCCAGTTGTTATTGGACTTCCACCCACCTAAACATGAGCCTCCATAGTAAAGAGCTTAAAGGTGTGTATTTGGTGCTGGAACAAATGACAAATTTGGAAATAATTTGCATTTTTCCTAACCATATAAACCTGAAGCTCTTTACACATACTGGCCTGCCATCACCTACCCCTGAAAATCCTGCCTGCAATTGCAAAGTGGCTTGTTTTGGTTACTTTATGTATGAGTGAGGTGGTTTGTCCTATCCCCTGCTATCCCCCCACTAACCGCTAAATAGCGGTGGGTAGTTACACCTTTCAAAAAATCTTTTGGATAGTTTCAGCTGTCGCCGAAATATATCTCCATAGTAAAGAGCTTAAAGGTGTGTATTTGGTGCTGGAACAAATGACAAATTTGGAAATAATTTGCATTTTTCCTAACCATATAAACCTGAAGCTCTTTACACATACTGGCCTGCCCTCACCTACCCCTGAAAATCCTGCCTGCAATTGCAAAGTGGCTTGTTTTGGTTACTTTATGTATGAGTGAGGTGGTTTGTCCTATCCCCTGCTATCCCCCCACTAACCGCTAAATAGCGGTGGGTAGTTACACCTTTCAAAAAATCTTTTGGATAGTTTCAGCTGTCGCCGAAATATATCTCTATAGTAAAGAGCTTAAAGGTGTGTATTTGGTGCTGGAACAAATGACAAATTTGGAAATAATTTGCATTTTTCCTAACCATATAAACCTGAAGCTCTTTACACATACTGGCCTGCCATCACCCACCCCTGAAAATCCTGCCTGCAATTGCAAAGTGGCTTGTTTTGGTTACTTTATGTATGAGTGAGGTGGTTTGTCCTATCCCCTGCTATCCCCCCACTAACCGCTAAATAGCGGTGGGTAGTTACACCTTTCAAAAAATCTTTTGGATAGTTTCAGCTGTCGCCGAAATATATCTCCATAGTAAAGAGCTTCAGGTTTGTACTGTATGGCTAGGAAAAAGACAAATTATAGGATAGAAATTATTTGGGAATGATTTTAGGGGTAACCTAACCTAGGTTAGCTTAGTTTAATTGCCTGTATCTAAATTTTGGCCTTATCTGCTGCCAATTTGGACCTATATATATTACAAATAATGAAGGTATTACTGACCGGAAGGCAGTAGGGAGAGCTCAACAGTCTAACCCTCTAAAGTGAGAACCAAGCAAAAATTATGACAAATTGCAAGGTATTTTTTATTAATCTTTACATCTATAATTTCTTTAAGTTCTCTTGGTTCAGGACCATTATTTTAGTAATAAAGTCTATTCCATTCTCATAGTTTTTCATGTTGGAGGTGGGACAGGCAGGCTAAGGCAGCTAAGCTCGGTCATAAAAAAGAAGGAAAAGAAAAGGAAAAAAGGTTATTGGAAAAAATGAATTAAACGGGTTCTAAGAGGGGGCAGCCAGAGAAATGAAGAGCAAGTGGGGTTAGAATAATTTCCAGAGCTCGCTTGTTAAATAGAAGAAAGTACTGTACCGTAGTCATTACTGACCAGTGCCTTGCTTATGCTACTGAATTTTTATTGCATGTAATGGATGCTATGGGTAGTTGAATTTGTACCTTATATACCCAATTTTTTCACTTTATTAGAATACAGTTCTAGCTTATGGAATGGCATCCTCAGCATGTTAGGATTGGACTTAGATGACTCTCATGACATTATTGAAATATTTCTATTAACATTATCAAATAAGATTTCTATATGGATAGGGGTTACTTCATCAAATGGCCTGAAGAATTCTTCAAAGCTATGGTTGCAATCTCTTTGCTAGGCTTTTGTGTTGCTAGAAAGTAGAATGCACCCTTTTTTCCTGGGTACTTTTGGGGGTATGGCTTTATTCTTTAAGTTTTTGAAATTGCATATCTTTCAATCTGACAACCTTGCATGTAATGTACAGATACATTATTCTCTATAGAAATGCCGGTATTGCATTTGACTCAATCAGTGAGATTTGTACATTCTAGTACTTTATAGTGTAAATAAGAAATGGTCTTGGGTTTGCATACTATATTCATCGCAGTGGTTTTAGTTTAATCGTAAGTTATATTTAAGAGAACATAGTTGGGACTGTGAAATGCTTTGTGTAGAAGATTATTAACAATAACCTAGATTGTTATATCACTGAGTATTTAATGTGTTCAAGCATGTGTTGTATTTATTCACTGTAAATAAAATGGTATCCTTCTTTTATTTATAAAATTGTGATTTGGCTCACATAGTAGATTATATTTTCCATTATGATTTATTTTTAGGTGTCAAATGGACATTGCAAGTATGAGCTACTTAAGTAGCCTTTTCACTGTAAATTTCATGGTTATAGCACTAATAGATATTGCACTTTTTCTCCTCCTTTCATGAACCAGAGGTTTATCGTAATTCGTGAAGGGGAAGTATGGGTAAGTGTCGCCGCCTAACAGATCCATAGGTTATATGGTATGAATTTGGATGTCATACGTTTAAATGTTGTAAAATGTCTCTAAACGTTTGTCTGATGCTTGCTGTTGCTCGTTTTTAACCAGTTTAATTACCCTTGTAACTCTAGGGTTCAGGCAGGATTGGCCAGGTTCATGTTCATGTACACAGTAACAACATTTGACAGTCCAGTTCCTTTTAGTTTGTATTATTTGTGTAGCCTTGAAATTTGTTTAGCTTTTTAATCAATTAGGCAATTATATCAAAATCAAAGTGTAGTAAAAATACATATATTAGTGGAATAGAATTTCTTGGCTTCAGTAATTGTTTAAGTTCTGTTATTTTTTTAATTAGTCCTTGCATAGTTACCCGTATTGATTTGTTTGCTGCTTATGATATGAAGGAATTTGTCTTCAATATTTAGTAGATACAGTATCTTAATTCTTATTTACCTGACCAGAGAAGCTTAATGGCCTTTCTTTTGTAGACTTACAGAAGTAGCATATACTTCACAGTATTTTTTCAATAATGCAAGTCTATATTTATAAACTTTTTGTTGTATCTTAAAATTTAATATGGTCAAGAATACTTTGGTGTCATTTGAGAGTTTGTTGAGTTTACAAAGTCCTTACCAAATAATAGTTGTTTTGTAGAGTACCATGTATCACTTTAATAGCCTTATTTTTCTCATTGGTAATAGTTTTCCTTCTTTTATCCATTTGTCCCCATTATATATCAAGTTTGTCTTGTCGTATTAGAAAGATAATTCCAAATCCTACAGTATTAGATAAGTAAGGCCAGTTATTTGAGAATTTAAAATAGTTGAATAGATCCCTTTATCCCTGATGCATACCAATACTGTACAGTTTTGGTTTTATTGAAATTTGCATAATCGCCTTATAGCTACTTATTTATTTTTTTGCCATGTAAGAACTTCTGTACAAAACTGCATTTCAGTTTTTATAATCCTATATTTTTTATTATAGTAATATCTGAATAATTTTCCATTTTCAATTTCCAATCTCTTCATGGCCTTTCCCCTAGCCTCAGTATTTGGACATTTTATTAAAATTCAAATTAACAAAATTATTTTTGTCTAAAAATTAGGTTATTTGTTGTTTATAGCTTGGTGTATATATGGCTAAAGCAGACTTATAAAATTCTTGAAAATTTGCTGTTTTTCCATGACTGTTAAAAGCAATTCAAGTTTGTCAAGCATGGGTTTTATGATAATAATTGTTTTTTAATGAGCTTAATTATGTATTTAACACTGCACTTCCTAAGTAACTTTAATAACCTGTGATCACTTAAATAAGCACCTAGGTGTTATTTACTAAATCATGAAAAATAACTTAAGAATGATCTTTTTATATTAATTAAGGAACCAATTTTATTAGTACTATTAACATGAATAATTTTTCATTTCTAAAGGCTAGTATCTAATGAAGTGAGCCTTGTTGTGTGAGGTTAAAGGATAACATCGTTGATAGTTTTTACATTGAATTGGAATGGATAGTAATGCGTGGGAGTGAAAATAAAGTATTTCAAGAAACTGCTGATGGAATATCAGATATCAAACTGCAATGCAATTAACACAGAAGTATGATAGTAATTGAGACAATACACATTAAAAACTGTTTTTATCCAGTTATGCATATTGTGAAGAAGTTGTATTTTTTTTATATTCAGTCTAATTATCTGCCTAATGTTAGAGTACCTGAAGAGACCTACATAATGAAGAATGGGTGATGGTATGAATCAAAGGAAATTAAAAGCAGGGTAATGAATCTGAAGTTTTAGTTTTATGGTAGAGAACAATGCCTGGTGAACTGCAATGGAAAGACTGGATTTGCTACAGTTATTTTGAGAGGTGTTGTCTCACAAGTGACCTAAGAGGAGAAGGAGTCTCTTCTGAAGCTGAATGGATATTTTATGAAATAGGGCATACAGGAATGTGGGAGCTTGGCCACTTTACAGCAAGGTTAGAGGGAAGATGAAGTAATAGTGTTAGTTATTTGAAGAGAAAAATCACATTTGGTTTAATCCTATCAAGGCCAGAAAGAAAAATAAAGTGGAAGCTGTCAATGAGAAAAAATCTGAAAATGGAAATACAAAGACAGAAATGTACATAGCTTTAATAACTGGAATTGGGATGAATATTAGGAATTAAACAAAGGCAATTTTAATATTGGTGGTTTAGCAATTGAACCATTATCTCTAGGGCCTGTCACGGCCCTCCCCATTGATGAAGGGATTATCTAAATGGAAGACAACCTGTGAATAGTGGTTTTCACACGCCTTTGTTTAATACACGACACCTACAAGGTGTTCGCGCGAGGGTTGTAACCTCTGCATTCCATGCTTTTATCTTTCTCTAGTATATTTGGAAGATTTATATTAGGAAAGGTATAAGGAAGGACCTTTCTCACCGGGCATCACAGGCCTCTTCCCAGAAATAGATTTTTCCTTCGTCAAAATCCCTTTATTGATAGGATAGAAATGAAAGTATTCATAAGTTCATTTTGATCAAACCTATTCAAAGAATTGTAAGTTAGACAATATGGAAATGAGTAAGAATAATAGTCAGACAATGAGCCTAATTTTATTATGTAAAATGTTTGATCTCCATTCAAGTAAGCTTTCAAAAGATGACAATTTAATGAGAAAGGTAATTCAGGATTTGAGTATAGTACACAGAATTATAGAGGTTTTTATTCACTGCTGACTAGAAGGAAAAAAAAGTAATTAAGAGGATGTAGTGTGAGATGCATCACTTAAAATGGCAATAGCTGGAGTTTTTACCATAATGTCCATTGTATCAAGGGATTAGATGTACTGTAATTAGAAATTATCAAATGATCAGATAAAATGAGAAATTATAAAACTTTTAGATGGAATTGAAAAATTAACAGGGTTTACTAAAGCTGTAAGTGGAAAGTATAAATACAGAGTGAATTGTTGTACAGTACATATATAGAAGCTGTGAAGAGAATAATGTACGCTACTTTATTGAACTGATAATTGGGAAGAGTTAGTTCCTGACGATTGCACAGAAATAACTGTCACACTGAGGTAGTGTTTGAAAGACAAACAATTATTGTAAAACAGATGGCCGCAAGGTTTTATGATGATAATGTCATGACGTGTATAAGGCCAGGTCATGTAGCTTGAATAGATCAATTACTGTTGGACATAAACCATCTTTTGAATTGCTAGAAAGTTCTTATACCAAATATGTGGATGATAAATAGACAATTGTTTTGTTCTTGCTGCATGCAATATTTTGAGAGACTTGGTTTGTAGATATGGACTATATATGCAATTGGTATTCCTTGGTAATCTTTGTGATGGTTAAGGAGTTGATGATATTGACTCTGGTTTTGAACTTTAGAACTTAATACTTGGTTGAATGATGGAGAAACTTGGTGTAGAATTAAAAAGTATAATTTTTTGCTTGAAATATGATTTTGATAAGAAACTCAGTCTTAGTGGGCACTCAAGATTTGCATACCTACCATTATGATTAAGAAATATTACTGCCTAGGCATGATTTTCTTATGAAATAAGAGGTCGAGAGTTTTTCATTGCACACATGATAGTTTTCAACACCATCTTTGCTTTAGTTTGATAGATTTCACAATCTATGCATAGTTACAAAGATTTCTAAATAACCTGGATCCACACTCTGGATCTGATAGACCACCTCAAAATGCAGGGATTATCTTGGTGCATAGTTCACTCCACTAAAATTTAATTGAAATTCATCCAAAACTTTAGATTGTTAAGAGCTAGACCCCATTAAACTCTCAAACTCCTACCAGCACTTGGAAGGGCTAATAGAATAAATGGTAGGGTATCATTTATTGGGGGTAAGGTTTAGGGTATTGATGGGTTGAAGATAAGTTATAGTAAGGTCTGGTGTGATATGTAAATATGAAGTTGCAAAATTATAAGTCAAATAGGGTTTATTTCAAAAGTGCTAAGTGCTAGAATATGTAATTCTTGAACAACTACTGTAGTTACTTGCAAAATATTGAAGCATTAGCAGACAACCAGTCAGCATACAGACAGTAATATTCTACAGAGACAGCTATATGCTCTTGTAGATTATATGCTTGAAATGATATGAGAACAAAATTAATATGGTAACTTTGTTTTACTCAATCTTAGTGATGCTTTTGATACTATTGCGCATGAACTGCTATTTAATGATTCACAGTCCATTGGTATTGAAAATCAAGCTTTTGAGTATATAGAAGTTTATAGTGGTTGACAGAAACTACTGTGTATGAATTGGCTTTCATTAAGGGTTATCGCAGAGAAGTGTACTAGGCCCAATCTTATTTTATATCTATAATATAGGTCTTACAAAAAGTACTACAGACATATGAAGTGAAGGTTAAACTATTTGTAGATGATAAAATTTTTTACTAATCCATTGATAATGCCACTGAAATTTTAAGCATATTCTTACCAGTTTTAGGGAATGGATGACAGTGAAACCATTATAACTAAGTGGAAATAAAAATTTATGATGGTAGGAAAAAAAAAGCTTAAGAAACATGGGTGACATCCAAATTGATATTAAAAACAACCTAGTCCCAATATCTAGAAGAGTTTGTGACGTAGGTATATCTCATGATTGTAATTTGTCGTTTAGTAATCAATGTAAGAATTGTGGGATATCAACTTAGAAACATTGATTTTTTATTATGAAGTGTCTGGAAGAATATTCTGTAAAGAAACTTGTGATTAACTGTGTTGTTACCATGATTGACTACTGTAACTCCATCAACTAGAATCTACCCTAAGTGAAATTTAAGAAATTACAAAACATGATAAACAGAGGAGCAAGACTGATAAAAGGTGTCCCACCCCAAGAAACGATTACTCCTACACAAATTGAAATGTGCTGGCTGCCTATTAAAGCTAGAATAGAGTTCAAGATAACACAAGTTATCAGAACCAGACATCCAAAATACCTATGAGAAATGTTACCTATTGTGCAGTCAGTAAATATTGTCTACACGAGAAGTTAGATAGTTTCAAGTCATTGGAGATAAGATGTGTGTCTGCTGTGGGGGCTAGAGCTTTGGCATTTGTATCTCCAAGACTAGATAACAAGCTCCCTTTAGACATCTGAAAGACTGAAGATATTAAAGATTTAGTTCATGAAAAATCACTCCTTGAAAGTAGTTCTCTAAGGTTGTAAGTTTGGAACCACTGCTTTCTGTATATTTGTACTGCTAAAAAAAAACCATCCTAAGCACTTGTCCTCTTGAGGATATGGGATTGTATTTAGATCAAGATAATTTTTTTTTTTCTTTAAAAGTCAATGGTACAATATAGTATAATAGGTCTTGGAGGCCAGCCCAAAGTAAAAAGAAAAATGAAAAAGGAAGAAGTCAAGAGTTGACTACTACATTACAGTATTACTGGAATTTCTGCCAATATCAGTTTTATGATTTTTGTTGAATACCACATAGGTGCTATGGTGATAAATGTTATTTTCAATGTCAGAAATGTGCTAAAAAGTACCACAAGCAATCTAGATATACAAAGTATTTAGGTTTGGGGCTATAAGAAACTTAACAATTATTTTGAAGTCTCATACAAAATGAAGCCCAGAACTAAATATTCTTGATGGGAGAAGTGGATAATCTGGATAAGCTAAGTAGAAAAATTAGCCTTCATATGTGCAGGAGTGTTGGAACTTATTCATTAATACTTGTGTACAGGACTGAAAAATAATGTAACATATTTACAATTTGCAGTGTAACAATTTCCTGGTGAGGCACTACTGTCACAGAACCAAAATTAAAAGGATAATAATCTGAAACTATTCAAGTCTGATGTTAATTTAAACTGGTCAGTATGCATCCAAGTACAACTACTATTGTCACAACGTGACTTATAGGAAAATCTGAGTGACAAGGCAACAAACTAGCAGTTTTCTAATTAAAATGAACATAGTTCATCCTGGAAAATCTGGAAAGGTTGCTTGTATTGGTTGGCAGAGCTTAATCCAAAAGGCACTATAGTCTATCCCAGGTGATATTCAGTGAAATTTTTGTTTTTATTACATCCAAGTTTGAATTGATAGCTAGTTGTCTTAGAAATTTCAAAATATTCATAACTAGGAATTAGTATTTTCAAGCTAAATTACCAGTATGTAAGGTCTTGCAAAGGTAGAGAAATTTATAAAGATGTGGATGGAAAGCTTTAGCTTGTTTGAAATATTTTTTTTCTTAAGATATTTTTGAGTTTTGTTTATCTGTTGATTTGGGTATACAGTATGTAAATCCAAATGCTGTTTCCATACGGCAACTTGAGCAGAAAGTCCATCTATTCTAAGTTTTTCCTTTTTTTTTATTTGAGTGTATAGGTTTTGAATCCTTCGCATTAATTTCAATCTTGTAAATGAAAGTTTTAAATAGTTTTAGATAAGGCCCTTCTAGTAGTAAGACGTGGTAAGAATAATTAATTTTGGTTTGATGGCAGGTCCTTCTGTTTAAAGTTTGTGATGTGGTTTCTCTGTATTTATCATCCCACCAGGTTCAGCCTTTCTATTTCCTGCAAACTATTAGCTTCTAAAAAAAATTCTGGTAAGAAAGGTAGAATTTTTTTTATCTATTTTCATTATCTGTACATTCTATAAGACTTAATTTCTTTTACATATCCATAACAAAATTTACTGATGATGGATAAGGTAGGAGTTTTTTTTTAATATTTATGAGTTTAGCAGCATACATAAGTTCTTTACTGATACATCCATTAATTAAAAATAAGAGGTGAACCAGTTTAATTTAGTTTAGTCATTTTCTATTGATCATTTGATTTTTATGCTGTATATTTTAAGCTCTCGTGTAAATTTAGAAGATTTATTAAATAGGTGATGAGTCGTGTTCTACATTTGGAATGTTCAAATTTTCTGAATGTGGCAACCTACGTGATCACTATCAGGTGGTATTCTATGTGTACTTTATCTTTTTCACCTGTATCTGAATTTTAAATATTTGGATTTAAATATCTTTGACCCATTCTTTTTAGTATGTATTTGCATGTTTGAATGAGAAATGCATGGTTGAATATTAATTTATAATTTTTTATGTAGACATAAATAAAAAAAAAAATTGCATGCTGTGATAAATTCCATCGTGAAATACATCAACTATTTGTTATTTGATAGAATTAAAACTTGGGTACTGTACATTTATACATAGGATATGTGTTCTTTTCTTTACATATACAGTAGTTAGATATAGTTATCTTTACCAAAATATATACTGTACTGTATAATCAACATATTAACTGATGTTGATCTATCTTTTCAGATTAGTACAATTGGCTTTATGAATTTTGGTACATATTATGGCAAGCTAAGATATCTGACAGTTCCACAGTGTAGCCAATAGCATTATGTGAGGGTTTTTTAATTTTATAACTTTGTACTTCCTATCATACAGTGGTACACTGTACATTTTCCATAAAATGATTTTACTTAACATTAGTATGCCATTTACCAAACTTCACTTCTGTTACAAAAAGGGAAATTGGGAACTACAATTTGGAAATGCCAGATATCTTCTTAGCTTGCTGCGAGGTGTATAAAATTCCATGAATTCAAACGTACATAGATTTTTTATTAGTGACATATTGCAAGGGAAGAAAAGGGGGATATATTATAGATCTCAGATGGCAATAAAAATGGGTCAGAAAATGAATTTAGTGCCCTAATATATTTACTGTATTGAGTACTATAATGTGAGCTTAGAGGTTTACAGTCCAGTCTCCCTAATTATAACACCTACATTTCCATTGGTAAAGAAAGAAAAAGTGTTTAGCAACTCTTTTAAGTGGGAAACTGTAAATTGATTTGATTTAGCAGTAGGCTACTGTGCTGGAAGAGACAAGTGCTCTTATGGATCTGAGTAGTCTTGAAAATTATAGCGATTGATTAATAATGGGAATGCATACTGTACTGCATTATGGGTGCCTGTCAAATAATGGAAATGTGTGCCAGAATTTTCTTCAGGTATTTTTTGCAGTTAATGGAAAATATTGTAAGTGTATGCAATGCAAAGGATTTATAGAGTGCTAGTACTAATGTATCTTTATTGCAAGTGTTTTAACCCTTTTACCCCCAAAGGACGTACTGGTACGTTTCACAAAAGCCATCCCTTTACCCCCATGGACGTACCGGTACGTCCTTGCAAAAAATTGGTATAAGAATTTTTTTTTTTTCATATTTTTGATAATTTTTTTTTAGAAAATTCAGGCATTTTGCAAGAGAATGAGACCATACTGACCTCTCTATGACAAAAATTAAGGCTGTTAGAGCAATTTAAAAAAAATATACTTCAAAATGTGCTGGGAAAAAAATAACCCCCTGGGGGTTAAGGGTTGGAAATTTCCAAATAGCCTGGGGGTAAAAGGGTTAAGAATGTTGTACAGAAGCAGGATCACAGCTAATTATTCCAAGCTATTTAAGGATATTTTTTATCATTCTTCTCTGGTGCTTTTGACAGGTAAATGCATTTTATGCAGTTTAAAATTATAAGGAAATAGAAGAGCTAATGAAAGTGGAAGGAAAAGAATTCTATTTGGTCTGATATCTTCAATTATCTAGAATAGATAACCAAAGAGTGAACATAATTGAACATCTATGCAGTATATTGGAGAGAGTTTTGAGATAGAAAATAATAAACTGTACAATACACTCGCAAATAATAACCTTAATGCTGTTATCACAAACCTTGTTCTCGGGAAAAGTATGACAGTAGTATTGCTTTGGAAAAATTTGAAGGTACTTTTTGGTAAACTATGATTAAAGGCATAAATGCTCCATAGTTGGGAATGTAGTATTATTTTTTTTTTTTTGCAGAGAAATTAGTGTGAAAGTAAAAGGAAAAAGGTTGAGATTTTGAAATATTAGAAGCAATAAACGCTGTCAAAGGATTGAGCTAGAAAAAGATTATCACGGTGTTAATGTTTTAGGTTTTTTATCATTAATGAAAGAAAGGTTATTTTGTATGTCTGTTGGTGCCATCCATAGATGTGAAATTATTTCATAACATGATTAGGGAAAACAGTAGGAAAAAACTAGCCAATTTTTACATTTAACATTTGCCATATTTTATATTTATGATTCTTGGACCAAGGTTGCTTTAAGCATACAGTATATAAGTTATGAGAAGGTTACTGTATAGGATTAAAAACTGTTATATGTGCCTTCAGTTTGACTAGAATATCAGTGGAGGTTTTAGAGGAAGGGAAAAGGGCAGTCCTCGTTAGTAAAATTTGAGTGGTAGAAAAGCCATTAATTGCAGTTGTATGGGGATCAATCAGTAGGCTATTGCTGAATGATACTTGAAACCAGCAAAGGGATGGTTGATACTTATATTAATGACTTGTGTATTATCACTACAAAACTCTTGTTAATGTCCATAGTGCTTCTCTCTTAAAGCTTGGTTTAATATTGATGTGTAGGCTACCTTAAAATCTAAAATTTCCTTTTTCTTGCCCTCCCAAAGGCTTAGCCCTCTAGTAAAATATTAAGACAATTTGGCTGTTAATGGCAATAACCTAAGCTTAGGTTATTGCCATTAACAGCCAGATTGTCTCAATATTTTGATAATTTTAACAATAAAATAATAATTTTCTATCGCAGCAAATTAAAAAAAGAAACAATAAAAATATAAAATCTAGTATAAAATACGTTGTAAAAAAACCACAGAGAAAGCGTGGTTGAATAAGAGCGTGATTGAAAATACACTCGGCTTGCATCTGCTAATGCTGTGCAGACACTTCGTACAGTATATTGTCCATGTTGCTTGCACAAAATTGAACACCATACACTATTGGCTGACAGATATGTGCCCTTGTTGCTGATTGGTCCACGGAGTGTAGCATCACCCAAGAGAATGATGCACGTTAGGTAGCATCTCCCCATGTTGCCTTCCATTTTGCATTTTGTGATCCGTATGTCTACAAGTGTTACTTTGTTCTATTGTGTTTGTGATACTTTAGTTGAAGTTTGTACTTTGATAACATTCAATCTAACTCTATGAGGGCAGCTAATATTGGCTGTTCTGTAAATATTGTAGCCTTTTTCATTGTCTACTGGACAGCTAATTCATTGTCATTGTCATCATTCAAGTTTCATCGGGGAGCATATCTTAGGTGTGTACCTCATTCAAAATTAGTTAAGATTATTCAGGGATCTGGTCTGCTCTTTATGACCATCAGAGTCAGATATAGAAAACAGCAGATAGCCTGGATCCTAATATCCTTCAGCTTATTGAGGTAAGCACACATTAGCAACTTTTTTATTCCCATATTAATGGTGTGGTATATCGCATGGTTCCTTGAATCTCTTGTTTTGACAGTAATAAAAGTGATGCAGTCTTTGACAAAATACTATGGTTTTCCTATTCATTTGTATTTCTTTAACTCTACTGTATTGCATCTATCTATGACAATGAGGCTGCTAGGGGTCAGTATCTTAAGACAAATTTATTCCAGTGGGTTGCTCAAGATGAAAGTTTTCCAATATTATCTTAATTAGAATTGTAACATTGTATTATATTAAATTTACACACTTTGTATTCCAGTGATACAGAACCAACTTTGCCTGTTAAATTAGTTAAATCAGAGAATAATTTCTTTGTCAAGAGTGAGGTGAGTGCTATTTTGACAGACTTGAAATGTTAGGGGAAAGGTTCCTAATTTTCATTGATGTTGAGATTTCAAAATATTTTCTCTCCAAAAATGCTCTCTCCTTTCTTGTTGAAAGTTTAGTCATAGAGGGTCACAGATAATTGGATCCAAGTCAGAGGAAAGACTTGAAGTCTAGAGTTACCTTGCTTTAATTTCTTTAGGATTCTTTCCTTAGCAGCAGTATCTCATTGGCATACCAAGTCTGTTTTTACCAAGCTTTATCTTTTATCAAGAGTGCCTGGCTTCATGTGTGATAGTAGCTGCAGAGAATGTAATATTTATTAAGCATTCTTTAGTGTAGTATTATTTTTTTCGTTTGAAAATATATGGTCTTAGGTAACCTATAAAAGTGCGTACAGTAATGTGAAAGTATGGTTGCATTTGGGAACACAATCTAGAGGCTCAAGTTATAACTGGCTTGGCTTTGTTTGGTGACTTGTATACTGTAATACTAGCCTGAGGGGATTCTCAGGTGCTGGACAAATTTTATTGTTTTTTTTTACCATACTTTTCCTATCAGAGTGTATGAGTCAGAACTATGAACATTGGGTTTTTTTTTAAAGAACTTTTCTACCCGCCAGGTGTTAGAGTACATACCCCCTCCTCTCCTGACTAATATCAAGAGGATGGTGATATACTGTATTTAGACTTAAGAATTGAAAAGTTAAAGGATCAATGCCATACCAACACTGAGGTTATTGCCATTAACCCCCAGATTCTCTCTACTTTATTAGAGGTCTAAGCCTGTTGAAAGGAAAGAAAACAGGTAGTTTTTTTAGCTATATGGTAAAAGTCTTTATTAAACAAAGCATCAAGAAAAGCACTGTCGACATCAGGAGAGTATAAATCCAGAGAACGGAGACGGTGAAGAGAATATTTTTTTTTTACTATAGTAAGAAGATAATGCAGAAATACCATTTCCTTTAAAAGGAGTCACAATAGCTAAATTTTCTTTGCCCACAGGGTAGTTTTTTTTTATGTATTTCAGTGCAATTATAAATTCTATTGTTAACTGATGTATCTTACAGAAGAGCTTTTCATTATCACCTGAACCACACAACTACAGTAACTTTCATTTGATAAACCATACTCCAGTGGTGACCTGTTCAAATCTTTTAAATTCTTTTAATATTGTTTGTGCATGCAGTTTATATTGATTTTTAATGTCTAACAACTATGCAGGACATAGTTTCATTGTCTTGCAAGATTTTCAGCATTGGCTGTAATGTTTTTATATTTACATTTCTTGTTTTATATGAGTACTTTTAAGTAACAGTGGTTTGAATTACTTAGGCTACAGTCAATTTTGTGTTGAAGTATTTGGTATTGTACATTTGAAAATAAAAAAAACAAAATTCAATTCAATTTACTATCAGACATTAGATGTGATACATCTTGTCAAACTAGTTATTATACAGACTCATCTCTGATAAATAAGGACTTCTAAAACTGCCTCACTTCGTCATATTGTAATTTAGTAAAATTTGTAGTGCGCCTTAAGTAAAATACTGGAAATTTACTCCTTTCACATGAAAACTTTTAAAACTTTGTAGGTGATATAGTAAGGATATGTCCAGTTGGTCACAGGAATTTCTGGCACGTCATGCTTTGAGAGTGCGCACCCTGTCACACCCTTATTGTGCAGCGAGTAACCAAACAGATATAGGGAGAGATGGCATCATTGGTTGGCAGGGCTACACACGGGAACTCTCCAGTTAGTAATGGTGTAACAGGGTGCACTTCATCAGAGCGAGGAGTGCCAGGAACTCCTGTGTCCAACTGTACATGGATTTATATATTTTTCTTGACACTACTACTTGTTCCCATGAAAATTTCCATGACAGTAACATCTTTTGATTAACATCAAACTCTCCTGATTAACTTCGTGTTTGTGTTTTTTTTAATTTGGAATTAGCATATCAATTATATTTAAATTTATCAAAGATATGTTCCTCTCTTTATGCCTTTTGTTTATATGGTGCACTGTGTATTAATTTTTTAATTGGTTTTTCAATACTGTATATTTAAATTTTCCATTAAAAGAATTTATATGGTTACAGTATAGTATTCCCAAAATTATAAAATATATTGTATTTTGTTCAGTGTCCTTATATTTCCTTTTTGTTTTGCCCCCATCTGCAATTACAGAAAGACGATACCGAGCTGAAGAAACGTGATATTTACTCATTCTTCGGAATTAAGGATCCATTCATGTATAATGAGAAGCTTATTCCAAAGGAACCTAGCTATTTCTCTACTGGGTTTTCTCGGTCAAGAGTTGAGCAGTAAGTCATCTTGCCCGTTTTTTTTCTTTTCTTACTTATGAGTGATGAAGAAAAGCAGTAACTATTTTATGTAGCACATGTAGTTTTGATAAATTTTTTAATTCTCAAGTTTGGTAATACCTGTACAGAGTTTTGTTCATCATATTTTACAAGGAAAGACCTGTTGTAGTGCAACTTTACCTCCTTCTTGTTTCCTGCGGATGTGCTAAAATATTTGCTTGCATGCAAATTATTTTTATGAACCTCCCTTTGATGTTTGTATTGCTTTTGTCTCTGGTAAGCTTAGTATGTCGGCGTTACCCCTTAAAAATGTGAAAATTTTTAGATTGCTTTCGTTCCAGTATACCAATGCCACTAGTAGGGTAACGAGTACTATCAATGTCAACAACAATAATGTACTGTCGAAGTTCTTATTGCTTATTCACTCTCTATGTTGAGTTGGTTCAATGAAGACGTGCACTTCAGATTCTCAGTGTTTTTGTTTGTTTTTATTATTTTTAGTGGTTTAAAGGTACGTCTTTTTGAATATTTTAGCAATTGCTGCATTGCTGTGAAAAGAAATTGTTTGGTTGATCATGATCTGCATTATATTTGTCTAGTGCTGGGGATAATGTTTCTTGGAAGCTGATTAGATGAAAATTCAAAGTGAACGAAAGCTAGCTTCTTGCTCAAAGGGGAATCCTGAGAACACTAGGCTAGTTGATTATAGAGGGAGTGATAGTAATGCCACTCCAGCCTTTGACTTTGCTACAGGCCTAACAAATTAAGTTTAAATAGTTAAGCTTTCAACACTTTTAATGCTGTTAGCCTCTTTTGTGAAAGCTCAGACCAATAAATCCTTGACAGGGCCAGCCTGTCCAGTTTTAAACCCTAGCTTAATTTGAAGTGGTAGCTTGTGATTCTAATGAACCATTCAGTAAGATTTCTGACAAGACACTGCACATCCCAGATTCGAAATCCTCTCACTGAGCCTCAAATTCTTGATATACTTCAGACCTGCTGTGAAACCCTTGCTTTCCCACATCTATAGCCACTCTTTTTAGACAACTAAATTGCAAGGCAGCGATAGAAGTTTGGATCCTCATATTCTTCCTCTTGCTAAAGTACATGCCTCTATGCAACTGTTTATCCCTAATGTGCTGAGATGGTAGTGTGGATTATATATCTCTCCTCATCATGAAATAAGCCATGTGGATGGCGTAGCAAATCGTAACATGCCCTTAGACCAAAACTTTCTCTTTTGAATTGATATGTTATAGATTCAATAAAACTGTTCAATTACATCATTTAAATTGCTGTGGGCATCATAATACTTGCAAGTTCGGTCCTACAAGCGGGTATGGGGAAGTGTCAAACGACCTTCACCTCCAACTTCCTGCAAGATGTGACCCACAGGAACATGGAGACAATCTCTATTGGCCCTGTGGTGGTTCCACAATAAAAGGTTCAAACACCTCGGGTTCCTTGATAGACAAGTAGCAGGTGGCGGAGGGCAGAGTTACCCGGGATAAAGTCTGGGATGAAGGATAAGAATGACTGACTTTCTTTCTATCATCTTCCCCTCTTTTGGGGAACAGCACCTACATTACTCTGCAAGCTGGCCTCACTGTCCGCAGGTAAAATAGTTTCAATTGCTTAACCTGGTACAAGATTTATATAGTACTTGTTGCAACCTCATACCCTTTGGCGAGGTGGGATTGGTTAACGTCTGGTTGATTAAAAGATTCCTACGTTTGAGAATTCTTACCTAGACTAGGCACACAATCACACCAATTGCTCAGGTCGCTAACAGTGTTTTGCCTGGAATTTAGCGAGGTGTCAGGGTTTCTCCCTGTTATGTAGGGGGCACGTACGGGAAAACCCCTGGTCAGAAACCAGCCAATTGTTTCAGAATTCTGTTGACTTGAAGGGTAAGTCTTCCCGAAGAGCATAAAGTTTGTATTCTGGTGTTGGAACAAATGACAAATTTGGAAGAAATTTGTGTTTTACCTGGCCATACAAACCTGCAGCTCTTTATACATATTGACCGCCATCACCTTTCCCCCCGGTAAGTCCTGCCTACAAGTAAAATTGATGGTAGAACACAGGTGTGCGTGTCATTGGGGTAGCCAGCTACCCCCGTACACCCTGCTAACTTGCGGTGAGGTAGTTACACCTCGCTAAAAGTCTTTTGGCTATCAGCTTTGCTGAAAGTATATTCCCTAATTAAAAGGTACAGGTTTGTGTGGTTAGGAAAAATACAAATTCCAAATTTGTCATATTTTTCTTATCCTGTCCATCTTGATGCAAAGAATTTCTTAGTTTTGTCAGTGGTTCAAAGATTTATCAATGAAAGTGCTTGTCTTTTGGTTCCTGGACAGCATCTAGTGTTCATGAATGACGGTGACCATTTCCAAAGGCTAAGAATCCTGGGACTCAAGTGTTGGTGACCATTTCCAAAGGCTAAGAATCCTGGGACTCAAGTGTTAAGTTATAAATGTTGATTGGCTATTTTTGTTATGCATTGGAAAGGACGTAGCTTTAACTAGTATAGTTGCTCAGGTTTCTAGCAGTAGACTGTCTTTTGGCATCCAAGCTATGTTGATTTTTGTGAATTACTAAAGTGGTATTTAAATGATTACAGACTTCAATATTACATTGTTGATGTGAGCTTACTGTATAAATAGCTTGTGTGACAGACAATCCGTTAGTTTTCAAAGTGTCGGAAAGGATTAATATTTCAGATCCCGGTAATGTTTTCTTTACTTGCACTTAAATTCGAAGGTACGTTTGGCTCGATAGATTGCGTGCAAGATGATATTACAGGTGAACGAGAATTCTGCTGGGTCGCGTATATTATTTCTTTATTAGTGAGACAAGTTATTGGTTCTTCAACGTACGTTATGGTTACATTTGTCGTCTCCTTTTTATCCAAAACTGATTTTAAGGTATTAGAAGACTTATAGAATTTTCCTTTGATATACACGCCGTGCTTGGCAGGGGCTAAGATAATGTTTTGATTGCCCATAGAGGGGTATCCTATAATTACAGCTGGATACATATCTATGTTTTGTACAACAACAAAGGTATCGGCAAACGTGCGTTTACCGACCTTGAACTGAACATGAGTTACGCCTGTTACATTTAATTCATTATTTCCTATACCCGAGAGTCTCACTCCGTATTTTTCTATCGGAAAGTTCGAAAACAACAAATGATGTGTCCTCAAATCCATGATATTACGTGGACTACCAGAGTCAAAAAATAATGTAAATGATCTGTGTTCTAAATTTACAGCATATAATGTTGGTTGTAACTCAATTTGGCTTATTATTGTATGAATTCGTTGCAAATCTACGGGAGCATGCACTGATTTACTTACTTTGGCCGTGTGTTTCATAGGAAAATCTATTGCCTCACAATGATCT
>NC_090768.1:12675988-12698488 GCF_036898095.1 Palaemon carinicauda
GGCTAGCACCTCAGGAACCTCAACTCGCGAGACAAGAACTGCGTTCTGCGCAGCCGCTACCTCAACTCTCGCAGCTCACACCTCAGGAACCTTAACTCGTTCCTCAGGAACCTGCTACTGCGCATCCGCAACCCTTACAGCAAGCGCAACTCTTGAGGCAGCAACCTCATGCTATGAGTCAGCCACCTCAACGCATGCATCTGCCACTTTCTCCTCAACTTGAGCCTCTTCCCATTCAACTTGGAAATAACAAATGACAATAATAACACCTCATTACTTTCATAACTTGCATTTGTAATCATATACATGTATGCCTACACAAACATTATGATAATGGAGGTTATTTGTATTACTTATATAAAAATATATATGTATTCCTTGCAATATATTTTTAACAATATCGCAAAATATGGCAAAAATATCTTCAAAACAAAAATGAATCATGAGTTATGAATGTAAGGTAAATATTATGTTGATATTAAAACCCCATGCAAGCATGCATGAAATAATGCAGTGTTGCCAACAGGGCGAGTTTCCCTTTCCTGAGGTGAAGTAGATTATAGTACATTTAGTGTAGCTTAATTCTACGATTATCATGCCGGCTATCAAATTCATCAACAAAACAGTCTAAATCAATTCCCTCGGCACGTGCACTTTCAATGGACGGTAATGCGATATTACTCACTCTAGCACTGGTCATGGAATTTCTGAGAAATGTTACACGCCATGCAACACGCTCTGCTTACCTTACAGCATGCTCTACATACAGCATGCTCTGCATACAGCATGCTCTGCATACAGCATGCTCTGCATACAGCATGCTCTGCATACAGCATGCTCTGCATACAACATGCTCTGCATACAGCATGCTCTGCATTCAGCATGCTCTGCATACAACATGCTCTACATACAGCATGCTCTGCATACAGCATGCTCTGCATACAGCATGCTCTGCATACAGCATGCTCTGCATACAGCATGCTCTGCATTCAGCATGCTCTGCATACAACATGCTCTGCATACAGCATGCTCTGCATACAACATGCTCTGCATACAGCATGCTCTGCATACAACATGCTCTGCATACCTTACCGCATGCTTCTCAGTCACACATCTTTGGTTGTTGCCAACTCACTAGACTGTCAAGCAGTTTCTTAACGTTGCCTTCTAGTCTGCTGCTTTTGCACCATTGAAACCCTCACTGAGAGAACTTAGCTTTTCTCGGATATGGTCCCTGTAGATGAGAAAGTGCTTTTCTCCCTCCTTCTGATATTCCCTTGAGGACTCTGTCATTTGGAGAGGAGCCTTTAGCTGCGTAGCCTCCTATGGACTTTTATTTAAGCATAACATGCTTCCAGGGAAGGTAATGGTTCCACTTCAGTCACTAACCCCGTCTGTTACCACACCTGCTCCCATAGACCTTGAGCTGTGTTGCAAGACATGCAGTCCAAGCTTAGTCCTTGTTAAAGGATTTTTTGTTTACGGAGTCAGTGTGTCACTGGGAAGACGTTCAACAACCAGCAGAAGTGACTTGTTGTGACGCAGTGCGGAAACCTCAGCAACCCGATAAGGAGTTGTCTGTACGACCCAGACAGTCTAGACAGCTTCGGGTTGTCACTGTACT
Source organism: Palaemon carinicauda (assembly GCF_036898095.1). Classification (NCBI taxonomy): domain Eukaryota; kingdom Metazoa; phylum Arthropoda; class Malacostraca; order Decapoda; family Palaemonidae; genus Palaemon; species Palaemon carinicauda. The sequence goes on from NC_090768.1 coordinate 12,677,613, forward strand.
TCCTCGCTTCCCCATGGTTGACAGTTCACAGACTGTGCAGCAGTACCATGATCTTGTGTCCGGCTCCGTCAGACGACTGGCTTTTAAGAGCTCCCACAAGTCGTCGCTGTCTGGAGATTCTCAGATGGACTATGGATCTGACCAAGGAACTGGGCCTCCTGGTCAATTTTGAGGAGTCTCAGCTCATCCCATCCCAGACCATTGTCTCCCTGGGTATGGATCTTCAGAGTCGAGCTTTTCGGGCTTTTCCGTCGGCCCCAAGGATCTTCCAAGCCCTAGAATGCATCCAGAGCATGCTGAGAAGGAACCGATGCTCAGTCAGGTAGTGGATGAGTCTAACAGGGACACTTTCATCGCTGGCCCTGTTCATCGTGTTAGGGAGACTCCACCTCCCCCCCTTCAGTATCATCTAGCTGCTCACTGGATAAAGGACATGACGCTAGAGACGGTCTCAGTTCCTGTTTCCGAAGAGAGGAGGTCTTCTCTCGCGTGGTGTAAGAACAGCTTTCTTCTCAAGGAAGTCTACCTTTGGCTGTTCAGAAACCCGACCGCCGTCTCCTCTCGGACACATCAGACACGGGCTGGGGTGCGACTTTGGACGGACAGGAATGCTCGGGAACATGGAATCAGGAGCAAAGGACACTTCACATCAATTGCAAGGAGTTGTTGGCGGTTCTTCTGGCCTTGATAAACTTCAAGTCCCTCCAGCTTAACAAAGTGGTGGAGGTGGACTCTGACAACACCACAGCCCTGGCTTACATCTTCAAGCAGGGAGGGACTCTTTCGTGAAGTTGTTCTAGATCGCAAGGGACCTCCTCATCTGGTCTAAAGATCGAAAGCTCACGCTGGTAACGAGGTTCATTCAGGGCGGTATGAATGTCATGGCAGATCACCTCAGCCGGAAGGGTCAGGTCATCCCCACAGAGTGGACCCTTCACAAGAATGTTTGCAGCAGACTTTGGGCCCTGTGGGGTCAGCCAACCATAGATCTGTTCGCTACCTCGATAACCTAGAGACTCCTGTTGTATTGTTCTCCGATTCCAGACCCAGTAGCAGTTCACGTGGATGCTTTTCTGCTGGATTGGTTCCATCTCGACCTGTATGCATTCCCGCCGTTCAAGATTGTCAACAGGGTACTTCAGAAGTTCTCCTCTCGCAAAGGGACACGGCTGACGTTGGTTGGCTCCGCTCTGGCCCGCGAGAGAATGGTTCTTAGAGGTACTGCAATGGCTGGTCGACATTCCCAGGACTCTTCCTCTAGGAGTGAACCTTCTACGTCTACCTCACGTAAAGAAGGTACACCCAAACCTCCACGCTCTTCGTCTGACTGCCTTCAGACTTTCGAAAGACTCTCAAGAGCTAGGGGCTTTTCGAAGGAGGCAGCCAGAGCGATTGCCAAAGCAAGGAGAACATCCACTCTCAGAATCTATCAGTCTCAAGGGGAAGTCTTCCGTAGCTGGTACAAGACCAATGCAGTTTCCTCAACCAGTACCACTGTAACCCAGATTGGTGACTTCCTGTTATATCTAAGGAAAGTAAGATCCCTTTCAGCTCCTACGATCAAGGGTTACAGAAGTATGTTGGCAGCGGTTTTCCGCCACAGAGGCTTGGATCTTTCCACCAACAAAGATCTACAGGACCTCCCTAGGTCTTTTGAGACCTCAAAGGAACGTCGGTTGTCCACTCCAGGCTGGAATCTAGACGTGGTCCTAAGGTTCCTTATGTCATCAAGATTTGAACCTCTCCAATCAGCCTCTTTTTAGGACCTCACATTAAAAACTCTTTTCCTCGTGTGCTTGACAACAGCTAAAAGAGTAAGTGAGATCCACGCCTTCAGCAGGATCATTGTTTTCACATCTGAAACGGCTACATGTTCCTTGCAGCTCGGTTTTTACTAAACGAGCTTCCTTCACGTCCTTGGCCTAAGTCGTTCGAGATCCCAAGCCTGTCCAACTTGGTGGGGAATGAACTGGAGAGAGTACTTTACCCAGTTAGAGCTCTTAGGTACTATCTAAAAAGGTCTTAACCTTTACGAGGACAATCAGAAGCCTTATGGTGTGCTATCAAGAAACCTTCTTTTCCAAGTTCTAAGAACTCAGTTTCTTACTATTCAGGCTTCTGATTAGGGAAGCACATTCTCATCTGAAGGAAGAAGACCTTGCTTTGCTGAAGGTAAGGACACATGAAGTGGGAGCTGTGGCTACTTCAGTGGCCTTCAAACAGAGCCATTCTCTGCAGTGTTTTATGGATGCAACCTATTGGAGAAGCAAGTCAGTGTTCGCATCATTCTATCTCAAAGATGTCCAGTCTCTTTACGAGTACTGCTACACCCTGGGACCATTCGTAGCAACGAATGCAGTAGTAGGCGAGGGCTCAGCCACTACATTCCCATAATCCCATAACCTTTTAACCTTTCTCTTGAATACTTTTTATGGGTTGTACGGTCGGCTAAGAAGCCTTCCACATCCTTGTTGATTTGGCGGGTGGTCAATTCTTTCTTGAGAAGCGCCGAGGTTAAAGGTTGTGATGAGGTCCTTTAGTATGGGTTGCAGCCCTTGATACTTCAGCACCTTAGAGTTGTTCAGCCTCCTAAGAGGAACGCTGCGCTCAGTAAGGAAGACGAACTTATTTAAGGCAGAGTAATGGCTCAAGTCGACTTCCTTACCAGGTACTTGTAATTTCATTGTTATTTTGAATAACTGATAATATGAAATACGGGATACTTAGCTTCTTGATATACATGTACACTGGTTTTCACCCACCTCCCTGGGTGTGAATCAGCTACATGATTATCGGGTAAGTTTAATATTGAAAAATGTTATTTTCATTAGTAAAATAAATTTTTGAATATACTTACCCGATAATCATGATTTAATTGACCCACCCTTCCTCCCCATAGAACCAGTGGACCGAGGAAAAATTTAAGTGGTGTCAACAAGAAGTACTGCAGTACCTGGCCACAGGTGCCGCTTGTGAGTACACCCCCCTCTTGTATAGCGATCGCTGGCGTATCCCTTCCGTAGAATTCTGTCGGGCAACAGAGTTGACAGCTACATGATTATCGGGTAAGTATATTCAAAAATTTATTTTACTAATGAAAATAACATTTTTATATATATTTATATATATATATATATATATATATATATATATATATATATATCTATATATCTATATATCTATATATCTATATATCTATATATCTATATATCTATAGATATAAATTTAGATATAAATTTAGATACCTGTGTGTATGTATATATATATATATATATATATATATATATATATATATATATATATATATATATATATATATATATATATTCACACTTTCTGCATATGCACCATGTGACATGTTCAATTTGCTATAAATATATACATTAGTTTGTAGAGAATGAAAAAGCAATATGGGGAAAGGTGTTTCATTGAAAATTAATAACAGTACAGTATATACTGCTTTTATTTTGGATTGAGCACTAGTTGGATTAGATTAAACTTCTCTCAGTGATAGGTTAAGATACCAAAATGTTTGTTTGACAACCTTTAAACCCTTGTTTATATATATAAGCTTAAAGGTAAATTTCTTGCTGTGAAAGCATACCTGTTAACTTGTATAATGTTCAATATCAATTAATTGCTTTGCTAGGCATAAGGAAAGATTGAACTTTTATCCTAGTTTCTGTTGTAATTATAACTAATCAGGCCAAAATTCATATTGAAGGTAAGATTAATCATTCATATTTTCGTAAGATTCAGGTTGCTGTATAATTCAGTAGCAAATGTTATTAAAGGAAAAATACAAAGACTAACATTAACGGCTTTGCTGTATTAAGAACAAATTTGATTTGAGGCATGTCAGTGATTCTGTTTTGCAGCACAATAGTATTTTCATCAAAACTTAGTTTGTTGTAAGGTCTTGTTACTTTCATTGTGTAGTTTTACGTAATATAAAACATTAGATAAAAAGCTAATGTGATGATGAATCTCCCATTGTGTTGAAATGAAATAAGAAATTCACAGAAACTATACAAGATATTTACAGACACTATACAGTACTATTACTGTGAACGTCGTTTGAATTAATCTACTATGACAGGGTGTAGTATATACAAGTTCTTTATTTTTAGATATTTTTTTTTATACCAATCGTCTTCGTTAGGTATTAGTGTCGTCTTTTAACTTTGCTTGATGCACTCTTTGCTTACTCCTTATACCTTACCTCCATTCCCTCTTTGTCCTTACCTCCATTCCCTCTTTGTTTAGAATATCTTGTTGTCCAGTACCTCTGAACTTTATGGTGCAACCACCATGTCCACCCCTACCCCCAGTTGCACCTTGTGGCTGAATGGGCTTCTAGCCCCCAGTGCTGTGCCTTATAGGTGAATGAATATTTTTTCTAACTTTCCATCCAATTGTTCAAAACTATGGGGCCATTTAGAGGTTTTCATGATTTCCAGGGACAATTTTTAGTGTTGTATCATGTGAACCAAGTCCAGAATTAATAATTCTAAATATTTGATGAGAGTTGGTGTTGCTTTCAGGCCAAGCACTCTTGCTCAGTATTTATAAAGTTATCTTTTAATGTAAACATTAAATGTTTGGTTTTGGTATATATTTTGTAACTTCTTTCATATCTAGAGAGAAAATGGCACTTCATTATTGCTACATGCAACAGTGCTTTTGTACTATTCCTGAATATCGGAAACCTTCAGATTATTTTAGCTTTAGTATAATGTTTGTTAATGTGATGCTGATTATAGATATTTGCCAAAATTTTTAATATCGACTATCCTTAAATATTTTTTGAAGTAAATTCTAATATATTGACCAGTACATGCACATTAAGAATGAGGACATGATACTAGCTTTGCAGAGCCTCAATATAAACAGTGTTAAGGTAACTTGGTTCCACTCTTCTGCACAGAGGTCTTTCTTCTCCTATACAGTACTATGAAACTTTGATGTAGTTTTCTTATCTCTAATATGGTTTCATACATATTGCTGTTTATTTGATATAAATAAATTTACCAGCTCAATTTTTTATATAATTTTTAATATCTTTGCTCTTATTTTGATTTTTCATATACCGGTGGATTCTTTTTTATAAATCTTCTAGGATTGTTCTACACTACTGCAGTAATTATAAATTTTTAAATATAAAACTTACACGCTGGTTATATAATGGCTAAAGTCTCCTGATGCCCTGGCAGAATTTTAAATCTCTCGCTATCATATATATAACAGGTGTACACCAGCGCCCTCGCGGTACCACAGGTGGAACTACACCCACAAGCCTCAGATCTTCTTCTGCTCGCTCCGCTGGCAGTCATATGGAAAATTTGCTCCCGCTGTTTTACTCAGTTTGGTCGTATTTGGTGATGTACAACCATTTTTGAGTTTGGGGTATCGTTTAATTGTTCTCCTTTTCATTTAATCTTGAAATCTTTTGGTTCGGGGTTATTTTTATTAATTTAACCTTTGTTTTTTGATTGTCGGTCTTTCTTTTTACCATTCAGTATGGCCGACCCCTCCCCTGTTATTCGTTTGTTAGTGAACGGTGTCGTGCTCGACTCCCTAAGGGTTCTATTGATCCACACAATATTTGTGTTAAATGTTGGGGGAAACTATGTTCTTTTGATGATAGATGTAATGTATGTTTTTCATTGACGGAATCTGAATGGGTAACATACGAACGTTATGTTAAAAGACTAGAGAGGGACAGGGTTAGGCGTAGTTTGTCACGATCTGTTGATGTAGGCATATCTAATACTAATGATCCTATTCCTTCCTCCGTAGTGGTAGATCAACAACCGAAGGATCCTTCTCTTAAAGACATGGTTACCGCTATTCTGGCTCTCGGTGAGAAAGTCGAGTCATTAGCGGAAGATAGAAATAAAAATTTTTCTGAATTAAAGGTACTGAAAAATCATGATTCTATCGGAAATGTGGAAAGTGTCTCGAATGTATTCAGTGTTGTGGAGGGTGCGTCTGCACAGTTTTGTCGTTCACCCAGCCTACGACCTCTTTCGAGCTCTCAAACCCATGAGAGAAGTAAAGTCGGACGGCCAAAGGGAACGAGAAGCTTCATCAATCGTGCAGACGTTCCCTCGAACGTTCCTGCTGCCGTAGCACAGGTCGTTCACCCTCATCGCAGGAAAGATGAGGTTTGTACGTTATCCCCGTCCTCCGATGAAGGTTCGGGTAGTGAAATCTGGCGTCGTGCGTCCAAACCGCTTAAGAGATCGTATGCGGTCGTTCAGCGTCCAGAATCGCCTGCACGTCCAGGCTGTAGTACATGGGATTTGCCTGAACGTTTCCGTTCTCTTGACGCTTGTACGCCTGCGAAACGCTCAGATCATTGCATTCGTGTAGAGAAAATACAATCCGATTCAGAATTTGTATCTTTGGCTGATGTTACTATTCATGCACCACCACTTCCTTCAGACTGGCTTTCGTCACCCGAAAAGCGTGGTGATATTGATATTGATATTCCTTTGAGTAAGGAATCGAATGTACGAACTAACGATCCTAAGTGGTCGATGCTTTTAGACATGAAACAACAGCTCTTGTCGTTCATGGAGTCTTATCAACCAGCTGTTGGCAGTGCGATTGGGCATCAGACGTCGGACCAGTTGTCGCACAGGCGGCCTGTGGTCTCTAATGCTCAGCAGCAGGTTGATATAGATGAGTCACGTCAGAGAGTTGTTGCTAAACAAATATCGACTTCCGAACGTGATGAGGAACGCCGGCGTCTGCAAATGGACGCAATGCGTCGCTGTGACAGCTCTCAGCAGTCAACTTTCGACGATATGAAGCGTCAGCGTCAACAGCAAGTGGACGCTAGGCGTCCACGAGACGACCATCGTCAGTCTACTTATTACGGCATTGAGCGTCGGTGTCAACAGCAAGCGGACGCGTACGGCGGCATTCGGCAGTTGACTCCTGATTCCAAGTGTCGTTCAGTTCAACAACAAGCGGACGCTAAGTGTCCACGCGACGATTCTCGGCTATTAACCATTGACGTCGAGCGTCAACCTGTCCATGTCACACATCAGTCGACCTTTACCTCTCCTCTTCGGTTGGATGCAGTTAGTGATTTTGGCAATCGGTTTCATTCAGAGTTTGTTCCTTCAGTTCAGGCTGCAGCAGTTGCTGCACTGCCAGAAGATGAACTTGAAGAAACGTCCAATGTGGAGGAACCTTTAGAGGAAGTTTCTGATCATGAAGAAGATAAACATTATCAACATGCTGTTGATCTTGGAAAATTTATGTTAATTCTTACGGAAGTTTTTCTTGAACATTTTACCCCTGTGGCCCCTCGTTCTCCTCCATCAGAATTTATCTTAGGTAAGGCAACCAAAGTGCCTGTTTATACTAAGATGGTACTTTCACGTTCTTCTAAACGGGCCTTAAAGTTAATGGGTTCCTGGATGGACAAGAAGAGAGCTATTGGCAAATCGGCCTTTGCTTTTTCTCCGGCAAGATTGGCCTCTAAATCCAGTGTGGTACGAGACTAATGAAGTGTTGGGCTTGGGATTTCCTTCTTCTGCCTAGGGGGATTTCTCGAGTTTGGTGGATTCGTCTCGTCGTCTGGCCTTAAGGAAAACAAAGGTATGGTGGTCAATGGCAGAGTTCGACCATTTACTTAAGGGTTGGTTAGGGCCTTTGAAGTGCTGAATTTCCTAGACTGGTCTTTGGGAGCCTTAAGTACGAGGGTATCCAATATGAAGGACACAGACACTAGTGGCCTTGTTCATTTGATGTCCTGCTTGGACAAAGGTGTGAGTGATGGCTCTAACGAGTTAGCTGCCCTTTTCACAGCTGGAATCCTTAAGAAAAGGGCCACTATGTGTTCTTTTCTCTCGACGGGGGTTTTTCCTTATCAGAAAGCGGAACTATTGTTCGCTCCGTTGTCTTCTACCTTATTTCCGCAACAGTTGGTAGGAGAGGTTGCAACTGCTCTTACCCAGAAGGCCACGCATGATTTGATGACCAACACGGCCAGGAAAGTTTTGCCTTCTACCTTTACTTCTCGTAAGCCTAAGGAAGCCTCTACGGGTGTTCGGCCTTCTCAGCCCTTTCGTGGTAAAGTTTCCGGAAGGGGTTCTTTCAAACCAGACAGCAGAAAACCTAGGAGCAGAGGAACCAAGACTGGCCGAGGTAGAGTCTGACTGCCCTATCCTTCAGACAGCAGTGGGTGCCAGGCTGATCTACTTCTGGAAGGCCTGGGAGAGTTACAAGATCCCTTTCTTATCGATTCCTCCATTAGTAACAGATCCGGTGGATCTTTCGCCCAAATGCAGGGAGGGTCCGAAGAAGCAAGCCATGCAGCTTTAGATGTCTCTATTATTAGAAAAGCAAGCAATAGAGGAAGTGCAGGATGTAACATCTCCGGGGTTTTACAACCGACTTTTCTTAGTCCCCAAGAGTTCGGGGGAGTGGAGACCGGTTCTGGACGTAAGTGTTCTAAATGGTTACGTCCAGAATACTGTACAACATTTACAGTGGAGACTCAGAAGAAAGACGGTTCTTACAGCGGTAAGGAGGGACGATTGGATGGTCTCGATAGATCTCCAAGACGCCTATTTCCATATCCCAATACATCCCAGCTGCAGACGTTATCTGAGATTCATGGACGGGAACAAGGTCTTCCAATTCAGGGCTCTTTGTTTCGGACTCTGCATGGCTCCTTTATTGTTTATAAAGATCATGCTGAATGTAGCAAGCATGCTGTATTCGAGGGGGATCAGGGCCTCCCTCTACCTGAACGATTGGCTGATAAGAGCCTCCTCAGCCGATTGCTGTTTGAAGGACCTAAGAATAACTCTGGAATTAACCAAGCAACTGGGCCTCCTGGTGAGTTCGAAAAAATCGCAACTGACTCCATCCCAGGAGATTCTTTATTTGGGGATGGAGATTCACAATTGGAGTTTTCGGGCTTTTCCGTCGCCTGTGAGAATACAGTCAGCTCTCCAAAAGATCCCACTCAGTTCCGTAAGGGAATGGATGAGCCTTCTAGGGACACACTCATCATTAGAGAAGTTTGTGACTCTAGGGAGGTTGCATTTGCGTCCCCTTCAATTTTTATCTCAATCTTCATTGGAAGAAAGGGGACAGTCTCGACAGAGAAGCAGTTCCCATCACAAACTCCATCAAATCTCATCTTCAGTGGTGGAACAACGAACACAGACTGAAAGAAGGCTTGTCTTTACATCAGAAGAGCCCAGACCTCGAGTTGTGTTCCAACGCCTCAAACTCGGGGTGGGGGGCAACACTGGGGAAGAAGGAACTCTCGGAAGCTTGGACAGTGGAGCAAACATCTCTCCACATTAATCAAAAGGAGCTTTTGGCAATTCATCTGGCCCTCAAAGGCTTCGAAAAGCATATCAAGGGCAAAGTAGTCTGAATCAACGCGGACAGCACTACAGCTCTGGCCTACATAACAAAAGGTGGGACCCACTCATGGACTTTGTACGAGATAGCAAGACCTCTTCTCATATGGGCAGAGGAAAGGAAAGTAACTCTCTTGACTCGGTTTATTCAGGGAGTCAACAATATGAGTGCAGACAGACTCAGCAGGAGGGGTCAGATTCTACCCACGGAATGGATTTTACACCGAGACGTCTGCAAAAGTCTGTGGCGTTTATGGGGTCATCCTCTCGTGTATCTCTTTGCAACCGCAAAGAAAGAGACTGGAGTGTTACTGCTCACCAGTACCAGATCCCAAAGCCTTCCACATAGACTCCTTTCTAATGAATTGGTCGCACATGGAGGTTTATGCTTTTCCCCCATTCAAGATTCTCTACAAAGTGATACAGAAGTTCGTATCTCATGAAGAAACCAGGATGACGCTGATAGCTCCGTTCTGGCCGTCAAGAAGTTGGTTTCCAGAGGTACTGGAATGGATGGTAGATGTCCCGAGAAGCCTTCCCTTAAGACCAGATCTTCTCAGACAACCTCACTTGGCTCAAAACCATCTAAACCTCCGAGCTCTACGTCTGACTGCCTTCAGACTATCGGAAAACTCGCTAGAGCTAGAGGATTTTCGAAGAAGGCAGCCAAGGCTATTGCAAGAGCAAGGAGGTCTTCCACCATCAAGGTGTATCAGTCCAAGTGGGAGGTGTTCAGAATATGGTGTAGGGCTAACACTATTTCTTCATCCAGTACCTCTCTAACCCAGATAGCAGATTTCTTCATAGACCTTAGAAATAAACATAACTTCTCGTCATCTACAATTAAAGGTTACAGGAGTATGTTGGCGACAGTTTTTAGGCACAGGAACTTAGATCTTTCCAACAATAAGGATCTGCAGGACTTAGATCTTTTGATACCACCAAGAAAATTCAATCAGCTCCTCTTGCCTGGAATTTGGATGTGGTGCTTAAATTTCTCATGAGTGACAGGTTTGAGCCTTTGCACTCTGCTCCTTTTAAGGATTTAACTTTAAAAACTTGTTTCTGGTTAGCTTAGCCACTGCTAAAAGAGTAAGTGAAGTACACGCTTTAAGCAGGAACATTGGTTTTCGGGATGGAAAAGCCATTTGTTCCTTACAACTAGGGTTTTTGGCCAAGAATGAAAATCCGACTCTGCCATGGCCCAAATCCATCGAGATCCCTAACCTTTATGATTTGGTGGGAGATGAGTTGGAGAAGGTGCTCTGTCCAGTAAGAGCATTGCGGTTATATGTGGACAGAACAAAGAATCTGAGAGGCGACTCAGACGCTCTGTGGTGTGCAGTTCGAAAACCCTCACTGCCCATGTCAAAGAATGCCTTGTCATTTTTCATTAGACTGTTAATTCGAGAAGCTCACGCCCAGTGTAATGAGGCAGACCAGAGGCTTCTTAAAGTAAAGACACATGAAGTCAGAGCGGTAGCGACTTCAGTAGCTTTCAAACAGAATCTTTCTCTACAAAGTTTGATGGATACGACCTTTTGGAGGAGTAAGTCAGTATTCGCATCTCATTATTTGAAACATGTTCAGACTCTCTATGAGGACTGTTATACGTTGGGTCCATTCGTTGCAGCGAATGCGATAGTAGGTGAGTGATCTACCACTACGTTCCCTTTTCCTAATACCCCTTTTCTATCTCTTGGAACTCGTAAGTTATGGTTGTTTGTGGAGACTGGTCGTCAGTCTTCCGCAATCTTTGATTTGGTCAGGTGGTCAATTTGTTCCTAGAGTGCGCCCGGAACAAGGGTATTAGTTGAGGTCCTGTCATGTTATAGGTGCTTGTACCGTTTGACAGCTCCTATAGATCATCAGCCCCGAGTGGATCACTGGATCTCCTAAGGATAGCGGACGAAATGAGGCAAAGTATCATTGCTGTCAGCTTTCTTATCAGGTGATAACCTCTTTAAGTTATTTGTGTAATGCTTAAGTGAATTTTCAAATATTTAGCTGTCTCTGACCCACCACCAAGGGGTGTCAATCAGCCATTATATAGCCAGCGGGTAAGTTTATGTATTTATAAATGATATTTTCATAATAAAATAAATTTTTGAATATACTTACCCGCTGGTTATATAAATTTTATACCCGCCCTCCTCCCCTCTAGAGACTACCTGTGGTATCTCTACGAGGCATGGAAGATCTGAGGCTTGTGGGTGTAGTTCCACCTGTGGTACCGCGAGGGCGCTGGTGTACACTTGGTATATATACGATAGCGCGAGATTTAAAATTCTTCAAGGGCGTTAGGAGACTTTAGCCATTATATAACCAGCGGGTAAGTATATCAAAAAATTTATTTTATTATGAAAATATCATTTTAAGTAAATACACCTTTTTGGTAACAATACTATGGCAGATCCTAGTAACTTTTAATGTTTATATTCTTACTGAGTAGTTTGCCAGTAAAGCCTTTTTCTTGTAACATTAATCCCTTGGACAAATTTTTCAACAGGCTTACTAAGCAATCAATGCAAACTGAATGTGTGGAAAATTGCATTTGGTGAATTTATGTAATATTAAATTCTCAACTTGCATGTTTGAGTGTGAAAGTTAAATTGCATGGCTTAAGTTAAGGAGGCAACTGAGCAGTAAGTATGGTTGAATACAACTATAACTTTTAACTAAATATCAGAACATACACTAGGTGGAATGCGGCTGACAATGGGACGTTTCGTCTGGTGTATTCGAAGGCTGTAACCAAAGGGGTAGTTGCTGGGGTAAACAAGATTCTTGCAGAAAATTGGTAGGAGCCAATACAATAGAGTTTTACATGTTCACAGTATCTTGTTATTGTACAGTACTTAATTAATTGCAGCATTGATATTCTGTCACCCTAAGTTATAGGTGTACAGTAGTGTAAAGATTCAACATATTTTGCTAGTTATCTGATAAAAAATTCAAATACAATTTTACAGTTATTTCACAATTAGATTTTAATATACTGTACTATGCTTATTGTAGCTTGGCTCATTCTAATTATGTTGTAGCTTGTGTGCTTTGGCTTCTCTTGTGTAGGAATGTTATGTTAAAGTACAGTCATCCTCAGTATATGTAGAAGGTAAGACTTGCTATGAAGCAATGTTGTCCCAAAATTCCAAAGAATTTTATTTTGAAATTTTTAACAGGTCCTTGGCACTTGTACTTGTAATATAAAAAGTTTTTAATGCCAACGTAAAATGTGCTTTTAAGCTCAAAATATTAGATTTAAATAATGGTATACAGCAATACATTACCTATAAGCATTATGCTAAAGTACAAAATTGGCTGTATCTGTTATTTGGGTAATGTTTTTTCTCTTAAGAAAATTTGTACCATATACATAAGAATTATGCATGAACATGCTTATTGAAATACACTAAGAATTTTTATCCAAGGAAGAATATACTGTAACTATTTGGTGAAGTTAATAATATGAATTTAGACAATGCTTGAAAGAGTAGAGACCAAGTCCAGAGTAATTTTATGCCTCTCTTGTGTATGCTTAAATTCTATGAAAAGGAATAATACTGATGCAGATAAATGCACTTTCGTAAGCAATTTGGTTTACATTGGTTTGACTTCTAAATCTTCCTGATGTTTGTTCATTATCCATGGAATGTTTTGGAGAATCTTTGTTACTTGTTAAGTATTTTAGTGAGCTTTACAGTTTAGAGAGGAAGGTCTCAGTTTATTGAAGTAAGACTACAACATTTGATTTTCACAAAAATAAATTCCTGAATCGTTAACCAACAATATGAGCAAGAATAACGGTAATTGTTTGACTTATTAAATTTACAATCAACACATGACTCTTGGAAAACAGTGATACAGAAATGATCATAAAATGAATAGTATTGTTAATGTTGATGATAAACACTCGCTGTACTGTTGGTCATTCTTTCACTGAAGTTTCACATTGTTGGTATAGGTTTTAGTTAGTACTTGGGTGAGTTTCCACCTAGAAGACAACACTTGGGGTGCACTAGTCTCAACATCTCCAAAACATAATTTTCACTAGCAATCTCACCCTATAAATACTTGCAGAAAAATGAAAGGTTAACACCTGGCACCACCCCCTCTTACGGTAAAATGGTGTAAAGTGAAAAAAATAAGTCTTATATATAAATTTTTGTATAAAAATCACATCCAGGCCTTTCATTTTTTTTTTGCTCTTTTCACTTAAGAAGGGATAATTCCAATGCCTCGGTATTAGTGACTGTATGTAAATGAAATTTGTATTCCTTTTCAAGTCGTCTTCTGTTCCCTTCCCCCACAGGATAGTCTTCCTAAAGTCCTTTTTTTTACTCGTGTTCATGCTATTATCAGCAATTCAACATCAGCTAATATTACTCTGGCATATGCTTGAACAAACTATACCATGGTTAATTTGTTATTCTGTCTATGAAGGTAAAGATATGAATAGCTATTCTAGAAGTAGAAGAATTCATGCCTCGAGGTACAGTACCACCTTGAAGTTCACCTTTGTTATAATCAATCCTTCTTTTCTGTGCAGATGACACATTTACAATTACTTCGTTTGTGGCCAGTATAAGATTCTTCAGCTGCCAAGGAATATAAAAATATGAAGATCTATTCTATAAGTTGAATAATTCATGCCACAAGGTACAGTACCACCTTGAAGTTCCCCTTTGTTATAGTCGATCATTCTTTTCTGTGCAGATGATACATTTACAATTACTTCATTTGTGGCCAGTATAAGATACTTCAGCTGCCAAGGAATATAAAGGGATGCGCTGGTGGTTGGCTAGGGCCTTTGTATCGGCCCATCCCTTTGACGAAGGAATTAACTAAATGGAAGACAACCTGTGAATAGTGGATTTCACGCGCCTTTGCTTTATACACGACACCCAAAAGGTGCTCGCGCGAGGGTTGTAACCTCAGCATTCCATGCTTTTATCTTTCTCTGGTATAATTGGAAGGTTTTATCAGAAAAGGTATATAAGAAGGACTATTTTCACCGGCCGCCACAGGTCGACCCAGAAAAGATATGAAGATCTATTCTATAAGTTGAAGAATTCATGCCACAAGGTACAGTACCACCTTGAAGTTCCCCTTTGTTATAATCAATCATTCTTTTCTGTGCAGATGATACATTTACAATTACTTTGTTTGTGGCCAGTATAAGATACTGTACTTCAGCTGCTAAGGAATATAAATATATGAATATCTATTCTGTAAGTAGAAGAATTCATGCCTCAAGGTACAGTACCCCCTTGAAGTTTCCCTTTGTTAAAATCGATCATTCTTTTCTGTGCAGATGACACATTTACAATTACTTCGTTTGTGGCTAGTATAGGATACTTCAGCTGCTAAGGAATATAAAGATATGAATATCTATTCTATAAGTAGAAGAATTTATGCCTCGAGGTACAGTACCATCTTGAATCTTGAAGTTCCCCTTTGTTATTATCGATCATTCTTTTCTGTGCAGATGACCCATTTACAATTACTTTGTTTGTGTCCAGTACTGTATAAGATACTTCACCTGCTAAGGAATATATATTTTATATTCCTTTTAAGATGTGTAACATGTGATCTCTTTCTTTAGATGGCCAGCTTTTGTGCCACACAAATTACATTGCTTTTAATAAATTCTTCTAATCATGTTGCTGACACACTTTAAATCTATGGAGTATAGGCATGGGGCATTCAATTTTGTTCGTGAAAAGTTTCGGGAAAGGGAGGTCATATAAATTTAAATTTTTTTTTCTGATGCAAAGCAGCTGTATATAGGGAAAGTAAATGACATCTTCAATTGTCATTTTCCTCTTAATGGATAACCTCTGCATGGTGTATATACATACATACATATACCAAAGGCACTTCCCCCAATTTTGGGGGGTAGCCGACAACAACAAGAAACAAAACAAAAAAGGGGACCTCTACTCTCTACGTTCCTCCAGCCTAACCAGGGACTCAGCCGAGTTCAGCTGGTACTGCTAGGGTGCCACAGCCCAACCTCCCACATTTCCACCACAGATGAAGCTTCATACTGCTGAGTCCCCTACTGCTACTACCTCCGCGGTCATCTAAGGCACTGGAGGAAGCAGCAGGGCCTACCGGAACTGCGTCACAATCGCTCGCCATTCATTCCTATTTCTAGCACGCTCTCTTGCCCCTCTCACATCTATCCTCCTATCACCCAGAGCTTTCTTCACACCATCCATCCACCCAAACCTTGGCCTTCCTCTTGTACTTCTCCCATCAACTCTTGCATTCATCACCTTCTTTAGCAGACAGCCATTTTCCATTCTCTCAACATGGCCAAACCACCTCAACACATTCATATCCACTCTAGCCGCTAACTCATTACTTACACCCGTTCTCACCCTCACCACTTCGTTCCTAACCCTATCTACTCGAGATACACCAGCCATACTCCTCAGACACTTCATCTCAAACACATTCAATTTCTGTCTCTCCATCACTTTCATTCCCCACAACTCCGATCCATACATCACAGTTGGTACAATCACTTTCTCATACAGAACTCTCTTTACATTCATGCCCAACCCTCTATTTTTTACTACTCCCTTAACTGCCCCCAACACTTTGCAACCTTCATTCACTCTCTGACGTACATCTGCTTCCACTCCACCATTTGCTGCAACAACAGACCCCAAGTACTTAAACTGATCCACCTCCTCAAGTAACTCTCCATTCAACATGACATTCAACCTTGCACCACCTTCCCTTCTCGTACATCTCATAACCTTACTCTTACCCACATTAACTCTCAACTTCCTTCTCTCACACACCCTTCCAAATTCTGTCACTAGTTGGTCAAGCTTCTCTTCTGTGTCTGCTACCAGTACAGTATCATCCGCAAACAACAACTGATTTACCTCCCATTCATGATCATTCTCGCCTACCAGTTTTAATCCTCGTCCAAGCACTCGAGCATTCACCTCTCTCACCACTCCATCAACATACAAGTTAAACAACCACGGCAACATCACACATCCCTGTCTCAGCCCCACTCTCACCGGAAACCAATCGCTCACTTCCTTTCCTATTCTAACACATGCTTTACTACCTTTGTAGAAACTTTTCACTGCTTTCAACAACCTTCCACCAACTCCATATAACCTCATCACATTCCACATTGCTTCCCTATCAACTCTATCATATGCTTTCTCCAGATCCATAAACGCAACATACACCTCCTTACCTTTTGCTAAATATTTCTCGCATATCTGCCTAACTGTAAAAATCTGATTCATACAACCCCTACCTCTTCTAAAACCCCCCTGTACTTCCCAGATTGCATTCTCTGTTTTATCCTTAATCCTATTAATCAGTACTCTACCATACACTTTTCCAGCTACACTCAACAAACTAATACCTCTTGAATTACAACACTCATGCACATCTCCCTTACCCTTATATAGTGTTACAATACATGCACAGACCCAATCTACTGGTACCATTGACAACACAAAACACACATTAAACAATCTCACCAACCATACAAGTACAGTCACACCCCCTTCCTTCAACATCTCAGCTTTCACACCATCCATACCAGATGCTTTTCCTACTCTCGTTTCATCTAGTGCTCTCCTCACTTCCTCTATTGTAATCTCTCTCTCATTCTCATCTCCCATCACTGGCATTGTAGTTTTTATCTGGGTGTTAATGTTATCTTCATACTGGTGTTCAATTATAATTATATGGTCAAGATTAGAGGTGTTAACCGTCAGATCCCTTGTTTTCAATAGATAGACACGGTTCCACAACTAGTCATACACCAAACATAATTGAAGTTGAGTAACTCTTGACTGGTTGGCTGACATAAAGGTACACAAGGAAGTACCATACTATATTGTGATGAAATGATTTTGTAGGAATGAACTATGCACAACAATTACAGTACTTGGGCCGGGGTGTTATCTGGTAATTTTCTATTCCCTTTAAAATCTATCTTTGAGATAAAGCAGATTGAAGGTTATTCCACTTCCAAAAGATAGCTTCTATTTCTGTTCTGTATTTTTCTATTCCATCTTTTCTCCTCACGGAACAGCAGAATCTGTGCTGCATGTTTCTTTAACATGGATGTAATCTTGCTGGTATATGGAAATTTATGAAATGCAGCTTTTCTGGGCTCAATCCCTGTGCCGCGCAGTGAAATGCTCCTTAAGTTAAGGTTTTACTAATAATAAGTGAGATGGTCGAAATTAAAGCTCCTAGAACTAGCGAAACAATCTCAATGGTGACGCTATTCACCAACATGCACGAATGCAGGCATACCAACATAACCTACTCCTGATGAAACGCTAACACCGATATCATAGGATAACATAAAATAAATGCTATATGAAAGCATAAAGTCGGTGTACTAAATGAATATTGCTATATGAAAGCATAAAGTCGGTGTACTAAATGAATATAAGGAAAAACTCCTAAAGGATCGAACGAATATAAAAGACGGACGAACTAACGAGACAAAGGGCAGAGGCGAAAGTAAGAACGGGGACGCCGTTCATATATAAACACTTCTCAATAATAAAAACAAAGATGACACTGCCCAATCTCGTTAAAAACTCATGGATAAGGTACTTAACTTCGATGGGGTATCTTGGGAATCGGCCATCGAGAGAAAGTTGATGATAAATCCAATGAAACACACGAAAATAAAAAACTTGGACTTATATCAAACAGGTGCTTGAAAGGAGTGATGGGCAAGCGTGGGTTGAGTTAGTAGTTCTGGTCTGCGAGGCAGGGGAGGTTGAACGGCACCTCACTATTGGGGGATTTCGAAGAGAAGTCTAAATGGTACGAGACCTCTGGTATTTCGCCCCAGTCTATACCGACACCATTAGGTGAGCGAGCTAGTTCAACCTAGCATTCCTTTACATTTTTTCTCTGGTAATATTAGCAGTTATATTCCTTTGAAATGGTGCTTAAGGAGCATTTCACTGGGCGGCACAGGTCTCTCGCCCAGAAATAGATTTTTCCTTCGTCAAAATCCCTTAATGAATAAAGTTGCCTGATGCTGTAGTAGACCTTTTTATGCTTCCTATGCATACATTTTTATATGTTTGTATCTGTTAATCTTCTGAAAAATGCTAGTGGATAAAATTGATTATAAAATAGTAGTGACAATTTTTGGAAATGTTCAAACTCCTGCAGGGAGCCATTTTCAGTTTGTACAAATTCAATTGATGAATGAATTTGACTTTAGTAATTCAGTTAATTTTTTTTTTTTTTTTTTTTACAGGAAAACCATTTTAGTATCAGTTAGACATGTTAGTATATAAGTGTGTGTGGAGTTAATGTTTAAGCTGAAATTTACTTTGCATGTTGGTGTTAGTTTAGATATATAATGGAGTTGTTTTTGTTTGTCTTAAAACATTAGTTTTGGACAGTTGATGTGTTTAATTTTTATTTAATTCTGCATCTAATATCTTATTTTTCATTACCTAAAGCAGGTTGCCACCAATTGAATCTAACTGGCAAGTATCTAAATATTTAAGAAAGAATGTAAAATCGTTTAAATTGTTGTGTATGCAGTTGCATCTTGTTATAAACCTGTGCTAAATTTTTGTAATGATAGTGAAACACACGTAGTAATGGTTTTACACACGTTATACTTTATACAAGGCACATTTTAGATTTTTTTTACTCAATGGATAGACTGTTTTTCATTAGTCTTGCTTAATTTTAGATCGTTTAAGATGCATCTTTTATCTTTTTACAACATCTTGTTGATGTATTTTGGTTATTAATTTTCATCTCCATAATTTTTTACTTTTATCATTTAATTTTTATAAAGTAAAAATTTTATAAATAATTTTGAAATGTATCTAGTAATTTTCTACACAACACAAATTTTACAGTATTGGATTATTTTTCTCGGAAGAGGTAATTTTAGAAGTAAATTATATTTGACACCTCAAGCTAGGTTTTTGGAATGGGAGGGCCTGCTCACTGCTGTCTCCCCGCACACACTGAGCATGTGCGAGCAGTCTCGCCTCCTAGTTGTTGTGAGGATTCTTTCCTAGTGATCGACCACCTTCTCCCATCTCAGTCGGAAACGGGTTTTATGCTGGAAAACCCCAAAAATGAGTGATTTGTAGCATTTACAATGGTTAGAAATTAGTAATAAAACTCAAAATAACCAGTTGAAAAATTATATGGTTCGTGTAAAGGGAGTGAAGTTAGAATGAAGTTAAAGTTCATAATTACCTATAATTCATATCACATCCCTCAGATGGTTTTTGCTTGGTTGTGGCTCACTTCGATCGCAAATAAACATTATATCACTGCTCCTCTGTTCTGGCAAGTTGTAAATGGATGGGCTGCACACACCTGTCAAATGGATCACTGTTAGATTATTATAATTACCTATAATATATATCGTGTTCTTCAAATTGGTTTTACTCTGCTGTGGCTTACTTTCCTCACAAATAAACAATCTCACTGCCCTTTTGTTCTGGCATGCACATGCCAATCTTGTGGGTCATTATTTGGGATGGCTCGCATCAATCAAGAAGTAAGACCGCTTGTTCATGTTCAGTGTGTGCAGGGAAAGAGCTGCGAGCAGACCCGCCCTTTGGAATGCTGTCAGTTTTTATATAGCTTATAAATACCTCTTAGACATTGAGGTTTGACCGGCTTTATTCAATCTTTAGTGTTTTGTGCGAGACTTTAATGTTGCCTTGAGCAGTCTTATACATCCTGCGTTATCCCAATATCTTAATTTTGACAAACTATTTTGATACCGAATCAGACTACATCTTGGAAAAAATATTAAAAATCTGTTTAATTTACAATACACACCAGTACTGTATCTACATAATATGCAGTACAGTATCTGCACAATATTGTAACGTCCCATAATTGTATCTTACTGATATAAAAGTCTGCTTGACCAGAAATGGGCTTCTTTGCATTTTACAGAGCCTACTTTAATTTTTCTTTTATTCTTTTTTTGTTTCTGCAACTTAGCCATTAGTAATTAGTGATTTTATATACTGAACATTGTCTTGCCCAAGTAGTTTTGTTTTTTTAGCTATCATCCTAATAACAAGGCGTCAGGATCTGTTGACCCCCATGTCCCTAATTGTGTTCATAAACTGAACTCTATTCAACTCCCCTTCTTTCTGGTCAGCTGTAATTGCTTTAGTATGCATTATTTATCTGGATCTTTCTTAAGATCTGCCTCATCATGCCCAAGTCTGCTATATCATTTTTCACTTTTATTGTTGAGGAAAATATTTAAATCTGAAAAAATGTTATAGTTAGATGATTTGGCTAGAAAAAAAGGAAATAATACTGTTTTTAAGGAATTAGAATATTTTATGTCTAGTCATCATGGCCCAGCTGAAATAGAAATTTCAGTTTAGTTACTAGTTTAAGATTATATAAGCTATTCACTTAGTATGTCTCACAGAAGCAATTGTTGAAGGGGTTTCTTTTAAT
>NC_090768.1:12705988-12728488 GCF_036898095.1 Palaemon carinicauda
TCAAAATTAAAATTGAAATTATAAACACAGTTACAAGTAAAATATGGAGATAAAAATATTAACTAAGGGAACAGTATCTTAAAATTAAATATACAAAAATCAAAATTGTCTAAGGAGACCAACCTGTCATTTATGTGTTATCTTGAGGAGCATTTTTTAGACCAATGTCCTTTGCTATTTAGACCTATATTTTATAAACGCTACGTAGATGATACGTTAGCTACTTTCAAGCAAAAGGAACATGCTGCTAGGTTTTTAGATTTCATCAATAACGTTCATCCTAACATCAAGTTCACTATTGAGGAAGAAGAAGAAAACAAATTACCATATTCTTGACATAAACATCTCAAGAGGGCAGACACGTCTAGAAACAAGCGTATTTAGAAAAAAAGACGTTCACTGGTTTAGGCACCAACTTTTTTAGCTTTTGCTTTTATAATTTTAAGTTAAATGCCGTAACAACCCTGATCTGCAGGGCATTTTACCTTTCGTCTGACTGGACATCCTTTCATAATGAAATAGTCTTTTTGAAGCAGCATTTCAAGGATAACTGTTTTCCAACTAAAATATTTTATAGATTAGTTAACAAATTTCTGACCAAACATTACCAACCTAAACTTCAAGTTCCTACAGTACCTAAAATGATTTTCTATGCCTCTTTGCCTTTTATTAATAACGGAAAATATGGGAAACAAATTAAAAAGGTCATTTTAAACAATTTTCCAAGTCTGGATTTTAAACTTATTTTTAAGAATCCCCGGACAGTGGGATCTATGTTTAGAATTAAGATTCTCTCCCCGACCTAATGCGTTCTTCAGTTGTCTATATGTTTACTTGTCCGAGATGTAATCTCGGAAATTATGTGGGTTCCACAAAAAGATTGCTGAAGGTTCGCATAGATGCGCATCGGGGAGTGAGTCATAGAACTGGATGTGCGCTCAAAACCAAAGAATTCTCAACTATCAGAGAACATGCAAGTAAATGCAAGACCAACATTGCATATAAAAACTTTGAAATCATAGCTCAGGCGCCAAATAACTCCCCTCTACTAGTATTGGAATCGTTAATGATTAAAGAAAAGGCTCCTAAACTAAACAGCCAATTATCCTCTGTCCCCCTCCACATCGCTTAAGCTGGCAAATTTAGAATTTTCTTCCTGAGTACTGTCCTTCAGATAGTCACTGAGTACTCTAGTCTGTTCCAGACAGGTTGGTCTCCTTAGACAATTTTGATTTTTGTATATTTAATTTTAAGATACTGTTCTCTTAGTTAATATTTTTATCTCCATATTTTCAATATTAAACTTACCCGATAATCATGTAGCTGTCAACTCCGTTGCCCGACAGAATTCTATGGAGGGATACGCCAGCTATCACAATACTAGAAGGGGGTGTACTTACCAGCGCCACCTGTGGCCAGGTACTCAAGTACTTCTTGTTGACACCTCCTCAATTATTCCTCTGTCGTGCTTCCGGCAAGACGTTCTGGGATACGCTTATGATCTTCGAGTTTGTTCACGGCTAATTGGTGAAGTATTCTCTCAGATTTCGGCTGTCGCATTACTGGAAACCTTCTTATATTAGCTAGATAGCTTTTATATAGTCCTGATTAACGGTTAACGATCTTTTGCTTGATTTTGGAAACCCCTTTGGCTAACTCTTTGGATTCAAGATGTCTGACATTTCGCAAGCCCCCTCCCATAGACGATGTAGGTCTTGCAATAGGCGTATTCCGAAGGCCTCGGTAGATCCTCACACCGCTTGTTCTGACTGTAGGGACAGGCCCTGTCAGTTAGAAAATCGATGTGAGGAATGCGCCGGACTTTCGGAACTGGAATTTGTCCGTCTTTTAAAATATTCATCTAAGTTAGAGAGAGGTAGAGTTAGGAGGAGTTCTTCTCACTCTTCAATGTTTTCCTCACCTCATGATCCCCTACCTTTTCCTACCCCTGTAGTGGCTACCCCCGAACCTACTGTTTGCCCTCCGCCTGATATGTCTGTTGTTTTGCGTGCTATTCAGGCCTTAGGCGATAAAGTAGAGTCAGTGGTAAGTGACCATAAGTCTCTGATGGCCGAAGTTAAGGAACTTAAGGTCAAGAGTGCAGTGGGTGGAGTTAGTGCCAGTACTGTGACGAGTGCTAGTGTCAGTGCAGTGCCAAGTGCTAGTGTCAGTGCCAGTGTGGTGCGTGAGGATTCTTCTGTGCGAGCCAGTCGTCCTCCCAGTCCGGGACCTCTTGCAAGCTCCCATGCCCAGGGGAGAAGCAATGTCGAAGGGCTTAAGGGTTCGGCAGGCCTTGTTAGGCGCACAGAAGTTTCCTCGGTGGTTGCGGGCGTGTCTTCCAAAGACCGTCACTCCCACCCGCAGACGATTGAGCCCGTCTTTTTCTCGTCCGCTGATCATCTGTCAGGGAAGAAACGTTGGTCTCAGGTCTCGAGACCGCTTAAACGCAGAGTCCAGTCCGCGAGTGCTCAGCCAGGTTGCAGTCATTGGCTCAGCTCTGACTCGCCGCAGTCATCTGTCGACTGCACTCCGCCCAAGAGGAGTAAGGTTCTGCCACAACAGAGCTCGACTGTCGACCCTAAGTGGACTCTACTACAGTCCATGCAAGCACAGCTTTCGGACTTGATGCGTGAGTGTCGGGCTGAGAGTGTTGCTCCTCCGCCTCCGCCTACACTCCCTCCGCCTGCGCTCGCTCCGCCTACGCTCGCTCCGCCTGCGCTTGCTCCGCCTGATCGCAGTACCACCTGCCAGGCGTACGATGTTGAGCCACGGTCTGAGTTTGCTGTTCCCACTGGTGTTCAGCCTCCGCCTTCTTTAAGGCAACCTTTGCTATGGGATCAGGAGGATTATACCTCTCTTCCTCCGCCTCCCTTTGCTGCTCCACCAGTGGTGCAACTCTTGGCTGAGGTACAACAACCTCTCCCGTCCATGAGTCAGTTTCCTCAGCTCTCGCTGCAGCGAGCTCAACCATCCACAAGGCTAGCTCCACTACACTTGGCCTTGCGCCTCAGGAGCCTCAGCTTGCGAGACATTTACCTTGTTCTGCGCAGCCTCAACCTCATCACGCTCCGCTCTCTCCACAGGAACAGGAACTTGCTACTCCGCTTCCACCAACCGCTCAGCAAGCGCAATCCTTGGGTTCAACCGCTCATGCTAGGAGTCAGCCTCCTCCACCCATGCGCCTTCCTTCTGCTTCGTCTGCTATTCAGCCTTTGCAGTCTGAGCCTCAGGTTCTCCCTCAACAGTCACTTGTAGAGGAAACCACTACTATTGTTCCTACTCGTTCTGACTCTGCTGTTCAGCATTCTTGTCCGATACCTTCGCTTCACTCTGGTGATGAGGCGTCTGATGATGAGGAGGCACACCTGGATCCCTCATCAGACGTGGATGAATCCAAGCTTTCTCCACAGTCTATTGATTTTCGTAAGGTCTTGGCTCTACTTAGGGAGGTTTACCCAGACCACTTTGTCTCTGCTATTCCCCGCTCTCCGCCATCTGAGTTTTCGCTGGGCGTACAACAAGCTAAGTCCACCTATACTAAGCTAGTCCTAGCTAGGTCCTCTAAGAGGGCATTAAGGATCTTAGGGGAGTGGCTGCAGTCTAAGCAACACCTTGGCAAGACTTCTTTCATGTTCCCTCCAACGAAGCTCACTTCGAAAGCGAGCGTTTGGTATGCCACAGGAGAAGCACCAGGCTTGGGAGTACCTGCCTCTGCCCAGGCTGACTTCTCAAGTCTGGTAGACTCGCCTCGGAGAACTGCAATGAGGCGCTCTAAGGTTTGTTGGACCTTCTCAGACCTGGATCACTTGCTGAAAGGAATGTTTAGAGCATTTGAAATGTTCAACTTTCTAGACTGGTGCCTGGGGGCCCTCAGCAAGAAGACCTCTCCTGCGGACAAAGATTCTGCCATGCTATTAATGTCCTGCATGGATAAGGCCATTAGGGATGGATCGGGTGAGCTTGCGTCGATGTTTGTATCAGGGGTTTTGAAGAAAAGGGAACAACTGTGTACCTTCCTTTCCGCCAGCATTACACCTTGCCAACGGTCACAACTCCTTTTTGCTCCGCTCTCGAAGTTCCTCTTCCCCGAAGAGCTGGTTAAGGACTTGTCTGCTGCCCTGATACAAAAGGATACACACGATCTTGTAGCCTCATCGGCTCGTAAGTCTAAGGTTGCTACCTCAGTCCCCAAGACTTATCGCTCCCCAGTGGCTGATACCCCTGCTACGAGGTTCATACCGCCCTTTCGTGGTAGAGCCCCCAGCCGAGGAAGCTCCCGTCCAGACTCTCACAGGAGCAAGTCTAGGAAAGGATCCAGGACATCTAAAGGAAAAAACTGACTCTCCGCATCTCCAGACAGCAGTAGGAGCCAGACTCAAGATCTTCTGGCGAGCCTGGGAGAAGAGAGGTGCAGACGCCCAGTCTGTCAGTTGGCTGAGGAACGGTTACAGGATTCCATTCTGCCTCAAACCACCTCTGACCACATCGCCCATCAACCTCTCTCCCAACTACAAAGAAGAGGACAAGAGGCTAGCATTGCACCAGGAGGTGTCGCTTCTTGTGCAGAAGAAGGCAGTGGTTATAGTCCGGGACCATCAATCCCCGGGCTTCTACAACCGTCTCTTTCTTGTGGCCAAGAAGACAGGAGGTTGGAGACCGGTGCTGGACGTCAGCGCTCTCAACGAGTATGTCACCAAGCAGACGTTCACGATGGAGACGACGAAGTCGGTCTTAGCAGCGGTCAGACAGGAGGACTGGATGGTCTCGTTGGACTTGAAAGATGCATACTTTCACGTTCCTATTCATCCAGACTCCCAACCTTTCCTGAGATTCGTTTTTGGAAAGGTTGTCTACCAATTCCAAGCCCTGTGTTTTGGCCTAAGCACAGCTCCTATGGTCTTTACTCATCTGATGAGGAATATAGCAAAATTCCTACACTTGTCGAACATCAGAGCCTCCCTCTACTTAGACGACTGGCTGTTGAGAGCCTCCACGAGTCGTCGTTGTCTGGAGAATCTCAATTGGACTTTAGACTTAATCAGAGACCTAGGTCTATTAGTCAACATAGAGAAGTCTCAACTCATTCCCTCCCAATCCATTGTGTACCTGGGAATGGAGATTCGGAGTCAGGATTTTCGGGCTTTTCCATCGGCCCCCAGGATAAGCCAGGCCCTAGAGTGCATCATGAGCATGCTGAAGAGGAGCAGTTGCTCAGTGAGACAGTGGATGAGTCTCACAGGGACCCTCTCATCACTGGCCCTGTTTGTCGAGCTAGGGAGACTCCACCTCCGCCCTCTTCAATTCCATCTTGCAGCTCATTGGGACAAGGGTTCGACTCTCGAAGCAGTCTCTATCCCTATCAACCAAGAGATGAAGACCACTCTCCTGTGGTGGAAGCACAACCTCCTTCTCAGGGAGGGTCTATCGTTGGCCATTCAGACTTCTCAGATGCATCGGACTCGGGCTGGGGTGCAACCTTGGACGGACGGGAATGCTCGGGAACGTGGAACGAGGAACAAGGATTACTCCACATCAACTGCAAGGAGCTGCTAGCAGTTCATCTAGCCCTGTTGAACTTCAAGTCCCTCCTGCTAGGCAAAGTGGTGGAGGTGAACTCAGACAATACCACAGCCTTGGCTTACATCTCCAAGCAAGGAGGGACCCATTCGAGGAGCCTATACGAGATCGCAAGGGACCTCCTCATTTGGTCAAGAGGTCTAAACCTCACTCTGGTCACGAGGTTCATTCAGGGCGATATGAACGTCTCAGCAGATCGCCTAAGCAGAAGGAATCAGGTCATTCCCACGGAATGGACCCTCCACAAGAGTGTGTGCAACAGACTTTGGACCTTGTGGGGTCAACCTACCATAGATCTGTTTGCCACCTCCATAACCAAGAGACTTCCGCTGTACTGTTCCCCTGTTCCAGACCCTGCAGCAGTTCATGTGGATGCTTTTCTACTGAACTGGTCCCATCTCGACCTGTACGCATTCCCACCGTTCAAGATAATAAACAAAGTTCTGCAGAAATTCGTCTCGCACGAAGGGACACGGCTGACGCTGGTTGCTCCCCTTTGGCCTGCAAGAGAATGGTTCACAGAGGTACTTCAATGGCTAGTCGACTTCCCCAGGACTCTACCTCTAAGAGTAGACCTTCTACGTCAACCTCACGTAGACAGGTTGCACCCAAACCTCCACGCTCTTCGGCTGACTGCCTTCAGACTGTCGAAAGATTCGCTAGAGCTAGAGGCTTTTCGAAGGAGGCAGCCAGTGCGATTGCCAGAGCAAGAAGGGTTTCCACTCGTAGAGTCTACCAGTCTAAGTGGGAGGTCTTCCGCAGCTGGTGTAGAGCCAATTCAATATCCTCTACCAATACCTCTGTGACCCAAATAGCTGACTTCCTTCTACATCTTAGGAATGAGAGATCCCTTTCAGCACCTACGATTAAAGGATATAGGAGTATGTTGGCTTCAGTTCTCCGCCACAGAGGTTTGGACCTGTCTTCCAACAAGGACCTTCAAGACATTCTTAAGTCTTTTGAGACGTCTAAAGAACGTCGTCTTTCCACTCCAGGCTGGAATCTAGACGTAGTCTTAAGGTTCCTTATGTCATCTAGGTTCGAACCTCTCCAGTCAGCTTCCTTCAAGGACCTTACCCTCAAGACTTTTTCTCGTCTGCCTTGCAACAGCTAAGAGAGTCAGTGAGGTTCATGCCTTCAGCAAGAACATTGGTTTCACAACCGAATCTGCAACATGTTCTTTTCAGCTTGGATTCCTAGCAAAGAACGAGCTTCCTTCACGTCCTTGGCCTAGATCGTTTGAAATACCTAGCCTCTCCAACATGGTAGGTAACGAACTAGAGAGAGTTCTTTGCCCTGTCAGAGCTCTCAAATATTATCTTAAGAGGTCTAAACCTATTCGAGGACAGTCAGAAGCTTTATGGTGTGCCATCAAGAAACCTTCGAGGCCCATGTCCAAGAATGGGCTTTCGTATTATATAAGGCTTCTGATCAGAGAAGCACATACTCACTTAAAGGAGGAAGACCTTGCATTGCTGAAGGTAAGGACCCACGAAGTAAGAGCCGTAGCTACTTCGATGGCCTTTAATAAAAACCGTTCTCTGCAGAGCATAATGGATGCAACCTATTGGAGGAGCAAGTCAGTGTTTGCATCATTTTATCTGAAAGATGTCCAGTCTCTTTACGAGAACTGCTACACCCTGGGACCATTCGTAGCAGCGAGTGCAGTAGTAGGTGAGGGCTCAGCCACTACATTCCCTTAATCCCATAACCTTTTTTAACCTTTCTCTTGAATGCTTTTATTGTTGTTTTTATGGTTGTTACGGTAGGCTAAGAAGCCTTCCGCATCCTTTTGATTTGGCGGGTGGTCTATTCATTCTTGAGAAGCGCCTGGGTTAAAGGTTTGGTAGAGGTCCTTTAGTAGGGGTTGCAACCCCGTGTACTTTGGCACCTTTGGGTTGATTCAGCCTCCAAGAGGAACGCTGCGCTCAGTAAGGAAGACGAACTTTAAAAAAGAGGCAGAGTAACGGTTCTATTCGACTTCCTTACCAGGTACTTATTATTTCATTGTTATTTGAGATAACTGTTATATGAAATATGGGATACTTAGCTATCCTTTAATCTTGTACACTGGTTTTCACCCACCTCCCTGGGTGTGAATCAGCTACATGATTATCGGGTAAGTTTAATATTGAAAAATGTTATTTTTATTAGTAAAATAAATTTTTGAATATACTTACCCGATAATCATGATTTAATCGACCCTCCCTTCCTCCCCAGAGAGAACCAGTGGACCGAGGAATAATTGAGGAGGTGTCAACAAGAAGTACTTGAGTACCTGGCCACAGGTGGTGCTGGTAAGTACACCCCCTTCTAGTATTGTGATAGCTGGCGTATCCCTCCATAGAATTCTGTCGGGCAACGGAGTTGACAGCTACATGATTATCGGGTAAGTATATTCAAAAATTTATTTTACTAATAAAAATATCATTTTTACTTGTAACTGTGTTTATAATTTCAATTTTAATTTTGACTGTCTTTTTTTTGTATTTTATATATTTTTACTGAGTTCTGCTTATAATGTTTTATATGTCCATTTTAGCCTTGATAATGGGATGAGTCCTGAAACGTCGGCACCAATAAATTGAAAGATGTTGTCCAGACTATTCGTCCTCCTTTTTATTTTATCTTTGAAGCTCGCCAGGAGCAACGACCTACCTCAATATATATATATATATATATATATATATATATATATATATATATATATATATATATATATATATATATATATATATATATATATATATATATATATACAGTTATCTATATATATCTATATATATACAGTATATATATATGTATATATATATATATTATATATATATATATATATATATATATACAGTATATATATATATATATTATATATATATATATATTTATATATATATATATATATATATATATATATATATATATATATATATATTTATATTATATATCTATATATATATATATATATATATATATATATATATATATATATATATATATATATATATATATATATATATATATAAATATAATCAACTCATCAAACATTTAAAGAATATTAATTTGTGACTTGCAGATAGTATTCATAACACCCAAGAAATCTATTTTGTTATTTAATGTACTTTTTAAAGTCTCGGGAAAGAATAATTTTGCTCGCCTATGTGTTATATTTTAAATGGGTGTTTCCAGTTTATTTCTCTCTTAAATTAAGGATGAAGCCAATTATGCTGTTATCAACCATTCATGAAATATATTTTACTGTACAGTAGTATAGTGAAATGGTTTGACTTGTAAAAAGTACAAAACCGAAGGTGCTTCGGTTTGGGTAAAATTTTGCTTGAACCTGTATGGTAAAGTAATGAACGGCCTTGAAATTTAAAAGTTGTCACAGGTAGTTTATATTTTCCTTCAGGCATACTCTAGGAGTTATGCTATTTTCTATTTTTGCTATGCCTACTACTATTTTAATAATTAATATATGTATATGTAATGTACATATGCACTGATTCTATATTGTAAATAGGATCTTTTTTTTTTTTTTTGCACTTTTGCTTTCGTAATTTTTCAGCGTATAGACAGATGTAAGGTTGCGTAAAAGTTTATTAATATTTATTATCGAAGGATAAGCGACTTAAAATCACAACGGACATATGCTGAATTGACGCAAACCGCGGTTCTACTATATGTACTTCTAAAAATCATTTGGTACAAAAATCTTAATTTACATGACTTTATTCTTGCCATCCCTTTACAGTAAAATAACAAATGTTGCAGTTCATTGTTCTTAAACTCTCCCCTAAAAGTAATTTAAAATCCTTTAGTAAATATACACTTACCCTAAATCACTGAAATAAATTTGGAATTTACATGTATACAGTGTGGGAAGTCTTAAGTAACATTTTCTATAACACATACATGGGTATTATATGCAACCTACAAATATTGTACTTTGATAGGGAGATTGTTTTAGCACCAGCTGGAGATGGTCGTTAGTTGTTTAAAGAGTAATTCAACAGCTGGTGGAGGATGCGGGCGAGAAGGAACCCCCACCAAACCAGTTTGGAAGCTACATTTTGTTTCGGAAAGTGATGAGTACACTTACACTGTTAGCTCCTAATCAAACTTTTCCATTTTCTCATTCTTTGTAGGAAGTGAATGCTGGTTGTGGATTTGTGATGTAAGTTAAGCAAGATATTCATACTTTGCATGGGAAGGATGGATGTTTTAACCACTTTGAGTAAATCAGCTGTAGATCCGCACACCCTCGCGTTTTGTAGGGGCTATTATTGTTTGCAATAATCCCCGTCCACAGAATTCACATCGTGGCCTCCAGTGCAGTGGTAGGTGTATGAGCTAACGGGAAAGAATTGAGCAAAGCCTTTGCTGTTGTCTGTCTTGGCAATTCCTAAGAATATACCAAAGAAGTCATTAGCTGTCTGGTCTCCTCAGTGGGCCCTGTGCATATGCCCTTGGTTTAGTCCCTAAAGAGTATGCATCAGGAACATGGAGGCCTCGGATCTCCATCTACGAACTTTTCAGGTTTTAGTGGCTTGTGGTGTAACCTCCTTGTTTGCCATCCGGTCTCCTCAGTGGGCGAGTCATGTGCCACTGCCCCTGTGCATGTGCCCTTAGTTTAGTCCCTGAAGAGTATGCATCAGGAGAATGGAGCCCTACGATCTCCTTCTACAAACTTTTCACGCATCAGTGGCTTGTGGTGTAACCTCAGTGTTTGCTATCCTTTCTCCTCAGTGGGCGAGTCATGTGCCGCTGCCCCTGTGTGTATGCCCTTGGTTTAGTCCCTGGAGAGTATGCATCAGGAGCATGGAGCCCTCCGATCTCCTTCTACAAACTTTTCAGGTGTCGGTGGCTTGTGGTGTAACCTCAGTGTTAGCCACAGTTTTTCGGAAGCTGCGAGCTCTCCCCGTCTCTGCACAGATTGCTGACAATGAGTTTGATCGTATGTCTTTCAAGTACTTCCTCCATGAATTTGTTGAGGAGCTTGTAGCTAAGGCTACTTTTCCAGTTCCATCCTGAGCTATTATTATTATTATTATTGTTATTATTATTATTATTATTATTATTATTATTATTATTATTATTATTATTATTTCGTGAACTACTACCCTAGTTGAAAAGGCAGGATGCTATAAGTCCAAGGGCTCCAGCAGGGAAAATAGTCCAGTAAGGAAAGGAAATAAGGAAACTAATAAACTACAAGAGAAGTAATGAACAATTAAAATGTAATATTTTAAGAACAGTAATAGCATTAAAAGTATTTTGATATATAAACTATAAAAACTTAAAAGAAAACAAGAAGAGAAATAAGATTGAATAGTGTGCCGATGTGTACCCTCAACCAAGAGAATTCTACCCCAAGACAGAGGAAGGCCATAGTACAAAGGTTATGACACTGCCTAAGACTAGAGAACAATGTTTTGATTTTGGAGTGTCCTACTAGAAGAGCTGCTTACCATAGCTAAGAAGTCTTCTACCCTTATTAAGAGAAAAGTAGTCACTGAACAACTACAGTGCAGTAGTCAACCTCTTGAACAAGGAAACATTGTTTGGTAATCTCAGCGTTCTTAGGTGTATGAGGACAAAGGAGAATCTGGATAGAATAGGCCAGAATATTTGGTGTATGTGTAGGCAAATGAAAAATGTGCCATAACCAGAGAACGACCCAATAACTCTAGTGGTAGTATCTAAACGGGTGGCCAACCTACTACCTATGTTGTCCCCTGTGTTTCCAGTGACGCCAGTGATGAAAGGTGTGGTGGTTCCCCCAGTGTCATGGACTCTGTTTCCCCCCCCCCCCAACCATAAAGGGACTGTTAAGGCTTGGAGAGTAACACCTGTGCCAGCGAAATGGTCCCGATACCGAGAGGTGTCGATCCCTGGTTTTGGTGTAAGTCGGCCCAAGGGCCAAAGATGCGTGTTACCTCTATGTCCGGGGTTAACCTGCTCTCTTAACTGGCTCGCTCCAGTTTGTTCCACCTCTTCCTTATTACCCGTCACCGGACCCTTGTGCCTAGGGGTCCAGGGCATGTAACCCCTTTGTGTCGCATAGCCCTGCGAGTCTGCCTTCCGTCTCCCCATGACAGTGTGTCCCATTGTTGTGCCCTCTGCATGCACAGTACTTTTGAGCAACACAGCCTGTACCTATCAGGAAAGGGGTCAGTGAAAAGAGGGGAGGGATAGGGAAACGCTGATGCTGGCATTCATTCTCATCCGCTGCCGAGAGCAGGGGATGTCTGTTTCACCAGTGGGCGATTTCGCAAACATGGGGTCGAGCCTTGGGTAGCTAGTATCCATTTTTTGGAGGGCTTCGTACTACATTTTGAGGAGCATTAGTGCCCCACCATTTCTGTTTCTGATGATGAGTTCCCATATGCTCATCCAAAATCATTGAAAGCCCTGGCCTTATGGATAGAGTTGGAGGGGATGTTGGAGAAGAATGCACTTGGAAGTCATTCAAGATGAGTCAATAGGCTTCTACAGTCTTCTTTTCCTGGTGGAAAAGTTGACCAAGGGCTGGAGACCGGTCATCAACCTTTCTCCTCTGAACAAGTTTGTTTGTCAAGCAAAGTTCAGAATGAAAACAATACAGTCTGTGCTGTCTTCTATCAGAGAGGGAGACATCATGCTTTCACCTGACCTGTAGGATGCATACGTTCAAGTACCTTTGCATCACTACTCTTGAAAGTTCGTCTAGGTCTCTGTCTATGGTATGGTGTACTAATTCAAGACCCTGTACTTTGGATTTTGTATGCCTCCCCAGGCAGCTGTTGACTCTGATGTTCACCTTGGTAGCCACTTGAGCCCACCCGCAAGGGAATAGTCTGTTGAGGTATCTCGACGATTGGTTGATCCTGGCCTCCTTGGTGAGGCAGTTGATACAGGATTGTGGTTGGATTCTTCTGCTTTGCCACATTCTGGGTATTGTGTAAACTTGGAGAAGGCGAATCTCCTGCCCATGCAGAGTTTGAAATTCACTGGCATGCTGGTAGACACGGCCACAGCGAGAATTTTTCCATCAGGTGATCGCATCGGCAGTCTCAAGGAGGTTGCCTGACTGTTTCTATTCAAGGGAGAAGAAACAGCTCGGTGCTGGTAGTCTTCTCAGCCACCTTTCCTTGCTGAAAAAGCTTGTTTCTCATGGGTATCTCCAGCAGAGATCCCTTCAATGGTGTCCGAAAGGTCACTGGTCAGCTGACTGGGATCCCCCTTCTTTCCGGTTCTGGTGGGATAGGAGGTTCAGGCCGATCTTACCTGGTGCCTGGACGCGGAAAACTTTGCTAACAGAGTCTTACTCGACTGCTTCTAGAAATGCAACTGTTCTCAGTTCCGTTGAAATAGGGGTGGGGCGCACTCCTTGACGATCTGGTCGTCTCGGGGTTCTTGCCTTGAAGAAATGCTTCTGCATATAAACATCGTTGAAATGCAAGCAGCCCTTTTAGTGCTGCAAGGATATTAAGAATGTTTGAGGAGGTATTCAGTAGTATTGATCAGTGACCATACCACTGTAGTGTCTTGCGTCAACAAGCAAGGGGTTATGGTCTTGGGCGCTCGCTGCGAGCTAACAAAGAGGATTCACGCCTGAGCAACGTTCCATGTCATAGAGATGTCAGCCAGGTAAATTCTGTGCTAAAGGAATGTACTAGCAGACACACTTAGTCACCAGGGACAGGTTGTAGGGTCAGTGGTCCTTTCATCCTTCCATAAGAGAGGGTTCTTTCCCTGTTTGGTTCATTATAGATTGACCTGTATGCCACACAGCAAAGCAGGAAACTCCCCATGTTTATCTCCCCCATTCCAAACGATCCTGGTGCTTGCCAGATGGCCCTATCAGAGATACAACCAGTCTCAATTCTTAGATCTTCATGGATGGAGGTTATCCAACATCTCATCCAAACAAAAGCCTTTTTACGAGGTACTGTACTGGGTACCTGCGACTGACCTCAACAACTGTCTACCAGGGGAAGTAGGCCCTCTTCTGCGATTAATGTCGTAGAAGGGATACTTCTCCAGTGAGAGCAACTCTGGCGCAAATCACAGATTTTCTCGTCTTCCCTTGCCAAGAGAAGTGCTTCTCGGTTGCAGCTGTCAAAGGCTACTGCTGAGCATTGGGCATGGTCTATCGGCTAGAGGGTATACAGTATTGTAAGCTTCTCTTTCTCATGAGAAACTTCGAGCAGTCTTGCCCAGCCCGGAACCTAAGGCTCCCAGAGTTGGATGTGATCCTTCTCCTCAAAGCTCTTATGCATACCTAGTATAAGCCTGTAAGGAGGTCATGAGACAGAGATCTGACCCTCAAGACTGTCTTTTTACTAGCCTTACCATCAGTAAAGAGAGCAGGCAAGTTACATGGACTCTCATATTTAGCCACTAACGCTCAGGGGTGGATGAAGGTCTTCTTTGGTTTAGTGCCATAGTTTGTATGCAAAATGCAAAACTCAGCAGCGTTTGACTGCATGTTCGAGACCTTCTCCATTTCTTCTACATGAAGTGTCACGTGGAAATTGAGAGGAGATGCATTTGTGTCTTTTGAGGACTTTGCTACCTGAAATGGCCCTATCACCTCAGGCCTGAGTGTAGGGGACATTCTGTTCCCACTGACTGGACCAAGAAGTGTCAAGGAACACTCATCTATTTTTGGCTTCGTGAAATAATCTATACAGGATACACCTTGATTGCTGAGGGGGTTGAGGTACTAGCTGGGATCAGGGCTCACGAAGTCGAGGGTATAGGTCCCACCCTAGCTTTCAAGAGTAATCTGTCAGTAGGTCAGGTGGTGAAGGCTAGAGTCAGGAAGCAAGATATCACCTTCACGACCTTTTATTTATGGAAGTATACCCACAAATCTCTTAACACATTTGCAATGTTTTGTGGTGAAAACTCAAGATTTGTGTAATCAGCTCTAGTCCAGATGGGACAGAAAGCATCTCTTCTATAGTAAAATGTAGATGTAAGTCTGGGGTAAATGGTAGAATGATAGGCTCTTTTATTTGATTTTTCTTCCCCCTCTCTCGGGGTCAAAGTGGTCGAAACGTTGCATGCTGGATCGACCTGATGCTGGTAAGTTACTCGTCCATGCTCTGTTCTTTTTCTATAAAGAAGTATCTATCCCAATCTCCCTAAATGAGGGGAAGGATGATGGAGTCTATACCAATCCATTGATCATCATACAGGTATATTGTTCAAACTGATTTCCCTTTCAAGGAAGGATTTCTTCAATTGACCTGTAAGTTTCTCAACTGTACAGGCCAGGTCCTATCAGTGTTCTCATCCCTATTAAAGAAAGGCAGGAGATTGTTTTGCTCCTGTATGTGACCAGGCAGTTGGGCAATTCAGGGAAGATAAATAACCTTCCAGTTTGATTCTTGGGGGACTTGACCCACCAAGCAACGAGTCTGCCTTTTAAAGGAAGATGATTTGTGTATTGTGTAGGAACAAATCACAAATTTTCAAAGTATAGTACTGTATGTAGTTTGTATTTTTCCTAGCTATGCAAACCTGAGCCCTTTAACCTACCTTCACTCCTCAACCATCCCTCTCAGTCTTGGGCCGAAAGATCAAAAGTGAAGCTTCTAGACTAGTGAGGGTGCCAGACCTTGCCTGCACCCTCCACCAGCTGTTTAACTACTCGACTAACAACTTTAAAAACAGTCTCCAGCTCACTCTGGAACAATCTCCCTAGTAAAGGACTCAGGTTTGTATAGCTAGAGAAAATACAAATTTGTGATTTTGGCCTGTTGTTTTGGTTAACTTTATAATTTTCTTGTTAGTTTACATGAAAGTTGAAAAATTTGATAATTTTAAATGCTTTTACTATTTTTCTTAATTATTGGGCCTTTGAAGGAAAAATAAAACCCTCAAACCTATAATTTTACTTAAAAATTAACAACTAATTTCTACTATTCCAAGGAAAATAATTTTCACCCTGAGTGTCCAAAACATTTTTCCACGTTCTAGTCTATACACTACTTTCTGAGAACTTATTAGATATTGCTTTACTACATCAAATCTTGTAATTTTGTATCCGTTGATTTTCCTGATTTGGGAAAATCAGGTGTTTGTGTGAGAAATCCACATTAGCATTGTTTGATCTATTTTATTTCATATCATAGATTACCAGTTGTAATGATGAGTGTTTTACTCCTGATTGGAGCTGGCTAGTTCTTTAAGTAAAGTAATTCAATGTTATTTTGAAGTACAGTAATTATTAATTGTCATTAGGGGAGAGAGCTGGTTTCTTTAAAATAATTGATTTTGTAGTTTACACTGGATAGCTTATCAAGATGTGGATTATAAGTACAGTACATTACTCTAGGTTCTTGAAAATTGCTGTTACACATTAAAACTTTTTGAGTCGGATAATCTATGAATAAACAGCTAGGAAGCATAACACAGTAGTGATTGTAATATAAAACTGATTTAAAAGGGCTCAATATTTAAAAGGGCATTACTGTACTCTATTTTTAGAGAAATTATTTTTTAATAACATTTTACTGTATTTTAGGTTTTTCAATATTAATCTTACCCGATGATCATGTAGCTGTCAACTCTGTTGCCCGACAGAAATCTACGGTCGGGATACGCCAGCGATCGCTATACAGGTGGGGGTGTACACAACAGCGCCATCTGTGAGCAGGTACTCAAGTACTTCTTGTCAACAAGAACTCAATTTTTCCTCTGTCGTGCCACCGGCTAGACCTACTGGGATACGCTGTTGATTCTGGAGTTATTGCTCACGATTTGGTGATGTATTTGCTCTAGAGTTTAGCCTTCGCTATTCAGGAAGCTTTATCTTTAGCTTAGCAAGCTTTTGGAATTAATTTGAATTAATTATGGTGACGAAGAGAGTATGGACTCTCTTTCACTTTTAAATGGCCGACCCTTCCCTTAGACGGAAGTGTTGGTGTCGAAGAGAGTATAGACTCTTTCACTTTTTATTTTATATCTCTCCGCCATTTATAGGCCTCTTCGATTAACTTTCCTTAAAAAAAAAAAAAAAATATGCGACCTTTCCTAATAGTAGGCGGTCCTTACTTGGAACCGAAGTTAATTAACATTGAGCTCGTCATATCGTTTTTCCTGTTAAGAATTTATGCTATTTTAATTTTATGTTTTTGAAAGAATTTCTTTGATAAGTCTCGTACTGTTTTCAAAGTTGAACTAACGTTTTGTTTAGTCTCCGCAGTTGTTGACGTTCAGAACGTTCAACTTGCGCTCTATCGTTACGATAGAGAGAGAGTATTCACGGTTTCACGTTGCAGTAAGAGTAAACCGATTCTAGCGTTTCGTTCATTCTTTCTTAGCTTAAATGGTTTTAATTCTAATAAAGGAGCTTTTTATTTGGGAAACCTTTCAGTTTTTTTCCTTTAACAAATAATATGTTTTAACGATATATATAATTGGGCTCATCTCTCAGGTTCTAAGTCAAGAGAGAGAGAGAGAGAGAGATAGAGACGGAGGGAGAGAGAGGAGGATAAACGTTTCGTTCAAGCGGGTAACGTTGTTCTCGTTTTTTTTTGCTCTTCTCCCTAGTCGATAGAGGGGAAGAAGGTAAAACGTTTCTAGAGTTTTATTCTTGTTCCCAGGCTTTATGCGGTGAGAGATTTTAAACGTAGTTTATTTGATCTAGTGTTTAGTCTCTTTTCCAGCCACTGAATTCTTTATCTTTCATTATGTTTTTCTGTTACATTGTAATACTGTTTTCGCAATTACTACCTTTTAATGAAGGATAGGATTGCGTGTTTCAGGTACAAACCACTTAAAGTTTCGAGTTCAGTGAAATAAGTGCAAACAGAAAATCAAAAGTGATAAAGTGATATGCGCAAAGTGTTAGTGTTGCGTTCGAGGGTTCGTCTGTTCGTGCCAGTGGTTCACCTAGTCCGATACCTCTTACAAGCTCCCAAGCCCAGGGGAGAAGTAATGTCGAAGGACTTATGGGTTCCTCAGGCCTTGATCGACGAACAGACTTTTCCCTCTGTGGTTTCGGGTGTATCTACACACGTTGCCGACGTGATCACCCCACCCACACAAAGACGAGAGAGCCCATTTATTCCTCGTCTGCGGAAGAGGTTTCTCGCAGAAACCATGGACCAAATCTTGCAGCTTTTAAGTGCAAGTCGGTCCCTTCCGCGCAAGTCCAACGGCCTAGGTGTAGCCACTGGGTCAGTTCGGACTCGCTGCAGTACGACAACTGCACACCTCCTAAGAGAGGCTAGGTGGTACCGCAACAGGCAGTAACTCCGTCTGTTGCCGCACCAGCTGTTTTAGACCCTCAGTCACAACGGACAGTAGCTCCGTTTGTTGTTGTCTTTCATAGACCCTAGTGGTCCATGCTGCAGACTTTACAGTCTCAGCTTGCTCCTTCATACAGGAGTATCATGCTGGAAGGTTGACAATGCAGCCTGTTTACCTACAACCCGCCGAGGTTGTGCGCTCAGCAGATACTGCGGCTGCCTGCTCCCACACCACACCTGTGAGAGCTCCTCCACCGATGCGCAGTCCTCACTGCCAGACGCATGTTCTTGCTGCACCATCTGCTAACATGCGTGAGCTGCCGCATCAGGAGTTGCCGGGTTCCAGCACTATGCGGCATTCTCCTCAGCCCATGCAGCATGCTCTGCAGACCTTACAGCATGCTCCGCATACCATGCAGCATGAGCCGCATACCATGCAGCATGAGCCGCATTCCATGCAGCATGAGCCTCATACCATGCAGCATGAGCCTCATCCCATGCAGCATGAGCCTCATACCATGCAGCATGAGCCGCATCCCATGCAGCATGAGCCGCATACCATGCAGCATGAGCCGCATACCATGCAGCATGAGCCGCATCCCATGCAGCATGAGCCGCATACCATGCAGCATGAGCCGCATGCCTTTCCTCATGCTCTGCATACCATACCGCATGCTCTGCATACCTTACAGCATGCTCTGCATACCTTACAGCATGCTCTGCATTCCTTACAGCATGCTCTGCATTCCTTACAGCATGCTCTGCATTCCTTACAGCATGCTCTGCATACCTTACAGCATGCTCTGCATACCTTACAGCATGCTCTGCATACCTTACAGCATGCTCTGCATACCATACCGCATGCTCCTCAACCCACCGCAGCCCCTCCCACGCACCAGCACTCTGCTTTTGTTGTTGCCAGCTCCCACACTCCGACTGCGGAGAAGGTTGACGATGCACCCGTGGGCCTACACCTCCCACGGTTGTGCGCCCGGCATGGCTTCATGCTCTCACACTCTGTTGTGAGAGCTCCTCCACCCATGCACAGTCAACCCTGCCAGATGTTTGATGACTCCCACACACAGAGCACTCCGTTGCCGTGCGGGAGCTACCACAAGCTGCCGTGTTTTGACACGGTGTGTCAGCCTCCGCAACACACTGTGGTTACCGCCACTCGCCAGCAGCAAACTAGTCAGGCAGGAGTTGAGGCTTCCCCACACATCTTTGGTTGTTGCCAACTCACAGACTGTCATGCAGTTACATGACGTTGCCTTCTGGTCTGCTACTTATACACCAGTGCTGTATGTCCTCACGCTTCTGTTGTGGTTGACAGTTCAGTTTTTGACAGTTCACAGACTGTCAAGCAGTTTCATAACGTTGCCTTCTGGTCTGCTGCTTTTGCACCAGTGAAACCCTCACTGAGAGAACTTAGCTTTTCTCGGATATGGTTCCTGTAGATGAGAAAGTGCTGTTCTCCCTCCTTCTGATATTCCCTTGAGGACTCTGTCATTTGGAGAGGAGCCTTAAGCTGCTTAGCCTCCTATGGACTTTTATTTAAGCATAACATGCTTCCAGGGAGGGTAAATGGTTCCGCTTCAGTCGCTAACCCCGTCTGTTGCCACACCTGCTCCCATAGACCTTGAGCTTTGTTGCAAGACATGCAGTCCAAGCTTAGTCCTTGATAGAGGATTTCTTTTTACGGAGTCAGTGTGTCACTGGGAAGACGTTCAACAACCAGCAGAGGTGACTTGTTGTGACGCGGTGCGGCAACCTCAGCAACCCGATAAAGAGTTGTCTGTACTACCCAGACAGTCTAGACAGTTTCGGGTTGTCGCTGTACTTCCTCGCTTCCCCATGGTTGACAGTTCACAGACTGTGCAGCAGTACCATGATCTTGTGTCCGGCTCCATCAGACGACTGGCTTTTAAGAGCTCCCACAAGTCGTCGCTGTCTGGAGAATCTCAGATGGACTATGGATCTGACCAAGGAACTGGGCCTCCTGGTCAATTTAGAGAAGTCCCAGCTCGTCCCATCCCAGACCTTTGTCTACCTGGGTATGGAGTTTCAGAGTCGAGTTTTTCGGGCTTTTCCGTCGGCCCCAAGGATCAACCAAGCCCTAGAATGCATCCAGAGCATGCTGAGAAGGAATCGATGCTCAGTCAGGCAGTGGATGAGTCTAACAGGGACACTTTCATCGCTGGCCCTGTTCATCGAGTTAGGGAGACTCCACCTCCGCCCCCTTCAGTATCATCTAGCTGCTCACTGGATAAAGGACATGACGCTAGAGACGGTCTCAGTTCCTGTTTCCGAAGAGATGAGGTCTACTCTAACGTGGTGGAAGAACAGCTTTCTTCTCAAGGAAGGTCTACCTTTGGCTGTTCAGAACCCCGACCGCCGTCTCTTCTCGGACGCATCAGACACGGGCTGGGGTGCGACATTGGACGGACAGGAATGCTCGGGAACATGGAATCAGGAGCAAAGGACACTTCACATCAATTGCAAGGAGTTGTTGGCGGTTCATCTGGCCTTGATAAACTTCAAGTCCCTCCAGCTAAACAAGGTGGTGGAGGTGGACTCCGACAACACCACAGCATTGGCTTACATCTCCAAGCAGGGAGGGACTCATTCGAGGAAGTTGTTCTAGATCGCAAGGGACCTCCTCATCTGGTCAAAAGATCGAAAGCTCACGCTGGGAACGAGGTTCACTCAGGGCGATATGAATGTCATGGCAGATCGCCTCAGCCGGAAGGGTCAGGTCATCCCCACAGAGTGGACCCTTCACAAGAATGTTTGCAGCAGACTTTGGGCCCTGTGGGGTCAGCCAACCATAGATCTGTTCGCTACCTCGATGACCTAGAGGCTCCCGTTGTATTGTTCTCCGATTCCAGACCCAGCAGCAGTTCACGTGGATGCTTTTCTGCTGGATTGGTCCCATCTCGACCTGTATGCATTCCCGCCGTTCAAGATTGTCAACAGGGTACTTCAGAAGTTCGCCT
Source organism: Palaemon carinicauda (assembly GCF_036898095.1). Taxonomy (NCBI): domain Eukaryota; kingdom Metazoa; phylum Arthropoda; class Malacostraca; order Decapoda; family Palaemonidae; genus Palaemon; species Palaemon carinicauda. Next base: position 12,726,807 of record NC_090768.1, read on the forward strand.
CTCACAAAGGGACACGGCTGACGTTGGTTGCTCCCCTCTGGCCCGCGAGAGAATGGTTCACAGAGGTACTGCAATGGCTGGTCGACATTCCCAGGACTCTTCCTCTAAGAGTGGACCTTCTACGTCAACCTCACGTAAAGAAGGTACACCCAAACCTCCACGCTCTTCGTCTGACTGCCTTCAGACTATCGAAAGACTCTCAAGAGCTAGAGGCTTTTCGAAGGAGGCAGCCAGAGCGATTGCCAGAGCAAGGAGGACATCCACTCTCAGAGTCTATCAGTCTAAATGGGAAGTCTTCCGAAGCTGGTGCAAGGCCAATGCAGTTTCCTCAACCAGTACCACTGTAACCCAGATTGCTAACTTCCTGTTACATCTAAGGAACGTAAGATCCCTTTCAGCTCCTACGATCAAGGGTTACAGAAGTATGTTGGCAGCGGTTTTCCGCCACAGAGGCTTGGATCTTTCCACCAACAAAGATCTACAGGACCTCCTTAGGTCTTTTGAGACCTCAAAGGAACGTCGGTTGTCCACTCCAGGCTGGAATCTAGACGTGGTCCTAAGGTTCCTTATGTCATCAAGATTTGAACCTCTCCAATCAGCCTCTTTTAAGAACCTCACATTAAAAACTCTTTTCCTCGTGTGCTTGGCAACAGCTAAAAGAGTAAGTGAGATCCACGCCTTCAGCAGGAACATAGTTTTCACATCTGAAACGGCTACATGTTCCTTGCAGCTCGGTTTTTTGCTAAAAACGAGCTTCCTTCACGTCCTTGGCCTAAGTCGTTCGAGATCCCAAGCCTGTCCAACTTGGTGGGGAACGAACTGGAGAGAGTACTTTACCCAGTTAGAGCTCTTAGGTACTATCTAAAAAGGTCAAAACCTTTACGAGGACAATCAGAAGCCTTATGGTGTGCTATCAAGAAGCCTTCTCTTCCAATGTCTAAGAACTCAGTTTCTTACTACATCAGGCTTCTGATTAGGGAAGCACATTCTCATCTGAAGGAAGAAGACCTTGCTTTGCTGAAGGTAAGGACACATGAAGTGAGAGCTGTGGCTACTTCAGTGGCCTTCAAACAGAACCATTCTCTGCAGAGTGTTATGGATGCAACCTATTGGAGAAGCAAGTCAGTGTTCGCATCATTCTATCTCAAAGATGTCCAGTCTCTTTACGAGAACTGCTACACCCTGGGACCATTCGTAGCAGCGAGTGCAGTAGTAGGTGAGGGCTCAGCCACTACATTCCCATAATCCCATAACCTTTTTAACCTTTCTCTTGAATACTTTTTATGGGTTGTACGGTCGGCTAAGAAGCCTTCAGCATCCTTGTTGATTTGGCGGGTGGTCAATTCTTTCTTGAGAAGCGCCGAGGTTAGAGGTTGTGATGAGGTCCTTTAGTATGGGTTGCAGCCCTTTATACTTCAGCACCTAAGAGTCGTTCAGCATCCTAAGAGGACCGCTACGCTCAGTAAGGAAGACGTACTTAATAAAGGCAGAGTAATAGTTCAAGTCGACTTCCTTACCAGGTACTTATTTATTTTATGTTTGTTATTTTGAATAACTAATAAAATGAAATACGGGATACTTAGCTTCTTTGTTAACATGTATGCTGGTCTCCACCCACCACCCTGGGTGTGAATCAGCTACATGATCATCGGGTAAGATTAATATTGAAAAATGTTATTTTC
>NC_090768.1:12738488-12765988 GCF_036898095.1 Palaemon carinicauda
TCACATGTCTTGAATAATTTAAGATATGATCCTTTTTTCTATAAAAATATGTGCAGATATTATCGATTGTGGCTAAAATATGATAAAAATATAAATAGAATCTTAAAATTGGTGAATGATTGACACTGAAGTTAAAATTAGATTGTTTCCTACTTGCTGTAACCCGAGCCTTTGAGAGCATCATTGAGTTTCTTTTCTAAGTCAATTTGCAGCACTGTCTCTTAGAAATTATTAGATAATTTAATTTTGTACTCTGGTTATGTAATTGAAATATCCTATTATTTATATATAAGATTACGAATGCAAATATACACTTTGTATTGTTATCCTCTGTAAATACTGGTATAATATGGAGACAAGTAGATAAAGCACTAAATCACATAGTAAAATGTTTTTGATATAAAAATTTCCTTGTACAGTAGTAGCTTGAGTTATATCTTGCAACACATTGCTTGTAGTGTTTGTGGTGTCTGTTTCATTAAGTCTGAAGTTTAGTGAATAAAATAAAAATGGGAACACAATTCCTGCAACTTTGTAATTCTTCTGTAGTATGTACATGCCTTATGTTAGCTTTTGAAATCTAATTAGATATTTAAAATGTAAGACTAAGACTTTTTTAGGATGAATTGCTTATCCACATACTGTCAGTAATTCATAATATAATTTTTTTTTATTGCAGATGCATATAATATGAAACAGCGAAGTAGGTATAGATATTAGCATGTTGGTGAATGTTGGAATACACTTCTCCAAGTTTAGTATTTGATATCTGTTATTTATATAATGCCCTAAAGATATTCATACCCATGTGAAATCGGTAAGTTTCCAACCCATGGCCATTATTTTAGGTTTTCTTTTTAAATGGTGGCAATTAGAACTATATGGTACCTTATAAATGGAGAAAGTTCATGAAAGAGCAAATTCCTGATTGGCCAGATGTATTTTTATTAGTTCTAAGAATAGATTTTTGCTTTTCAGTTAAAAGATGGTTAGATTGGCTTGAGGGCTTAAGAATAACTGGTGTTTGATGAGATTAAAATAAAATGCAGTGAAGTAATAAAATGAATAATGGTTTGGTCAAAATAAATTCTTAATTATTTTCAAATAATGCTAGGTATTTTGTGATTGATACGTAAAGTACAGTGGTACCTCGGTTTGAGAGGGTTCTAAAAACTATTTTTCCCATAGGAAATATAGGAAATTTTCTTAAAGTATTCCACAAGTCCATAAGTTCACAAATGCTCCCATTTTAAAGGGTTGTAATGGTAATTATTGAACAGTTTATAACCATTAAGATCAGAAACTAAAACTAATTATTTACAATGAAAAGTAGAAATAATTGAGGAAATTACTGCTTAGGAGAAGCTCCCTCCATGAGTAGTCTTGTTAAAATATTGTTCTCTAACTTGAACGATGGTCACTATCACTATCTAAATTACTTAGTCTATGCTTTAAGGACTCTTGGTAATCTTTATGAAGAGAAATCTAGAGATGACTGCTTTTGCTTTTTCTTGTTCTTTTAAATGGCATTGAAATTGGGTAAACATGACTTGAATTTTGCGTGGAGGATGCACCACTAGACCTATTCAGTGCTTGCCTTATTATTAATTGTCCACAAAATATACAGAAGTTTTGCCCACAGACAGATACTATATAGTATTCGTAACCCAATTGAAATTTGTTTGTTTTTATCCCAATTTGTTCATATTCAAAGTTACTCATAACCCTAGGTACTAATTTTAAGAAACTTCAATAATGAGTGACAGTATTTTTAGTTTACATACTGAAGGTGGGTTTAATATAAAATGCAGGGAAGTAAAACACAAGATTAGACACTAAGGTAAATTGTCTTGATTAATTTATGAATAATGTTGGATATTTTTAGAATGTGCCCCCAAAAAATTTTAGTTTATGAATTTGATTTTACAAGAATTACTTTGGATACAGATTTAAGGACTTATTAATGGTACATATTTTGGTTTTATGAATTAATTTCAAAGATAATTATTTTCTTAATTGTACTATGATATGGGTGGAAAATTTTGACCTTTTCATATCCTGTTCATATAAAACTATGTGATTTTTCGGCTATGGTATTAATATTCTGAGGAAGTAATAATTATTGAAAAATTTCCAAAATGATTAATGTGCAAAATACATCTGTATAATTTATAGTATGCAGGCTCATTCAAAACTATTGTTTTATCATGAGAAATTGTTTTTCTTCAAATTTCCAAAGTGAATTATAGTATTACTGAGCAGCTAGTTGGTAAATGGTCAAAACCTATAAAGGTTGATATGTAGATCTAGTGAAGCTTTAAGAATATTAGTTTTCATATCTATGAATTAATTTCCCTACTGTTTGAATTCTTGCTAGGTATAGTAGGTGCTTGACTTAAGAGCCATAATGGAATTTCTTTAGAATGGGCAGCATAAATGTTTACACAACAATAGTTGTTAATTATTGGAGAAGTGTTATTCTTGTAGAATGTTGCATGCTTTCAAGCTTTTCTTAATTTTTAACTGCATACTTTTGTTATAATTATCAGTACTAAAAATGGGACTTCTTTATTTCTTGTTATAAAAGTATAAAGTACTAAAGTAATTTTTTATAGGTATTTTTAATTTTTAAAGATAAGGATGTGGTATGCTACTATATTGAAATTTTCAATACTGTACTTTACTGATGGGCAAAGCTGAGTAAATTTGTTTTATATAATGTGCATATCTCAAATTCATACACAGTACAATATTTTAAGTCTTTTCACAATTGAAGACTAAATTATGTGGTCTATATTGGTAGGTTTCATATCTTGGATTAAATTTTAGATCTTTGATGAAATTTAATGGGTTGTTAGTGATTTTCCTTTGTATACTAGGTTGTATGGATTTAGTTCCAAAATCTGACAGTGAATGCATACAGTATACTGTACTAAGAGATGAATTATTATGACTTTCACAATATGGTAATGGTTTGACTTATGACAATTTTGTTATGTAAATCCCCTTATTATTATTATTTTCATTATTATGATTTATTGTTTATTCTTTATTATTTACTACTACTACTACTACTACTACTACTACTACTACTACTACTACTACTACTACTACTACTACTACTACTACTACTACCGAAGTTGGAAAAGCAGGATGCTATAAGGCTTGAGTCTTCAACAAGAAAAATAGCCCAGTGAGGAAAGGGAGCTAGGAAATAATAAGAGAAGTAATGAATAATTAAAATAAAATATTTTAAGAACTAACATTGAAATATATCTTTCATGTATAAACTTTAAAAACTTGAAATAAAATAAAGGAAGAGAAATAAGATAGAATAGTGTGCCTGGGTACCCTCAAGCAAGAGAACTCTAACCCAAGACAGTGGAAGACCATGGTACAGAGGCTATGGCACTCCCAAAGACAGACTAGAGACCAATTGTTTGGTTTTGGGGTGTATTTCTCTTAGAAGAGCTGCTTACCATAGCTAAAAAGTCTTTTCTACCTTTACCAAGAGGAAAGTAGCCACTGAACAATTACAGTGCAGTAGTTAATCCCTTAAGTAAAGAAGAATTGTTTGGTAATCTCAATGTTGTCAGGGGAATGAGGAAAGAGGAAAATGTGGTAAGAATATGCCAGACTATTTGGTGTATGTATAGGCAAAGGAAAAATGAGCAGTAACAAGAGAGAGGGTCCAATGTAGTATAATCTGTCAGTCAAAGGACCCAATAACGCTCCAGTGGTCGTATCTCAACGGGGGCTGGTCCCCTAGCCAACGTACTACTTACCTATTTACCTTTAATGGGGGAAATCTAGTTGTACCAATCCAATTATTTCTATAAACCTTGTGATATTCATACTGCCTTTCTCGAAGTTCAATTTTATCAACATTTGCCTCTAAAGCAAAACATTTTTCTGTCTTTCCTTTCAGTAGGTTTGCACCTCTAGTAAAGTAATGACAATCTGGCTTGTTTAACCCAGAATCTTTATCTTTGCCTCTGTCAACTTTGGCTTGACCATAGCCTTTAACTCCAGATTGTGGAAATGAATTTTTTAGTGTTAAAAGATGTCTTTTGGACTTGTTAGTACAGTAACTAGTGCGTAGGTTGTTCAAGGGAATTATTTTTGTGCAGTCATGGTCCACATTCTCTATGCCTCATGTGAGGGACAGTATTCTGTTTTAGATAAACAATTTGAGGAGTGCAAAAACCTCGCTGTTCTTATTATGGAAAAGTATGTTTCTTTGGTGGCTGATCAAATTAGAGTTCAAAGGGAAAAATTAAACTTTATTTTAGTTCAGGAGGAATTCTAGAAAAGACTAGGCTAGTTGATCATAGCAGGGATGATGACAATGACACGCCAGCATTGAACTCCAATACAGCTCTTAATGAATTTAAACTTTGATAAGGATGAGCTTCAAAGGCTCTTTACAGTTTTAGCTTCTTTATTGAAATCTCAGAAGGCCAAGGATTCTTGAATTAAAGGCAATAACTCTGAACTAACCTGCAAAACTTTAAACCCAAAACAGACTTTTAATTTAGGTTTTGTGGTTCTAGTGTTCTATTTCTTAAGATTTCTAAGGGTTCACAGTGCATTGCAGATTCAAGATCCTCTTATAGATCTTAAAATTCTTTATTTACTTAGAACCTTCTACTGCAAAACCCTCGCTGTCCTGGAATTAGCCACTCTTAGATAACTAGATTGTGAGTCTGAAGACAATTGGTAGCTTGGATCCTAATATCCTTCCACTCATTGAAGTAAGTGCTCCAAAACAGCATTGTATTTGCTGTGGATGGCAATAAATATCATATGATTCCTTTCAAGCAAATGTATAATAGATTTGCTAAAAGCTGATTGATTACATCATATTTTGGACAGCTGTGCGCATCGATCACTTGCAACCTCAGCCATTAGCTCATTATGGATTAACTCTAATCATGTAAATATATGTGCTCTCTCTCTCTCTCTCTCTCTCTCTCTCTCTCTCTCTCTCTCTCTCTCTCTCTCTCTCTCTCTGTGTGGAATTTTAATGATAAAATTTATTTCTGTACACATCTGAAATTCATATGCATGTCTGCCCAATTTGTCCACTGACTTGATGTCAAGAGAATAGGGAATTGTTTTCAACTTTGAAAATGAAAGACTTAGATACTGTGGCTTAAACATACCATCGGTGGTTGTCATCAACTGCTAGAGTTTCCGACTACTTTACTAAAGGTGGAAATTTATTGAAAGGAAAGAAACCTAGAATTTTTTTCAACTTTAGAAATAAATGTCAATAAATCAAAGCTTCCAGAGAGAAGTAATATGAACATGAGGAGAGTATAGAAGTAAATTTCAATTATGAAATAATTTATTTGCTCTTAAAACATTGACAAGTGTCCAAAGTTTGACTATTGAGCTAATACTCCCTAACTTTTTTGGAATTTACTTGCTCCCTATCTTCCAACCTAAAGTTATAACTATCGTACATAAAAGTCATACTTTTTGGTTCCATGTGATTTTATCACAGCTAACCTGGTCACTCAATAAGAGTTCTTGAAATTTTGTAAGTGGAAAAACTCATTGGTGCAAGGGCATTCACTGTTGGTTTCTCAAAGGTTTTGCAGATGGGCTTGCCGTGATTTTTTTTTTTTTTTTTTTTTTTTTTTTTTTTTTTTTTTTTTTTTTTTTTTATAACCTTTCATAGTGTTTTTTTCTTAAAAGTGCACTCTCGCACATCCTGCTACCAGGAAGGTTAAGTACTAAAATTATTCCATAATGACTACAAATCTCTTCCTAATTAAAGTCTAGGCTTTACACATTCAACAAACATTCTCATAATGTTTCTACTCCCTACTTCTGAAGTTGTGATTCTATGTAAATTAAATTGAAATTTTGGTTTACACTTATCTTTATCTCCTGTATTATTAAGTTGTACTTGTGACCTATTTCCCATCTGAAGTAATGTCCTTCAGTGATCTGTTCCATTCCCTGGTCATTGTCCTTTTCCTTTTATAACCTTGAAGTTCATTCCCACCCTACCCTTTAGGAGAAACTTCTTGTCTTCACTAATAGCCAAACTTTCCTTTTCAACCCTCATCAGAAGCTTTCCCACTCTTTCTCCCATAACCTTCTTAAAGCCTAATTATAGGAAATTGAATTAAATCATGAGTTTGGCACATATTATTTTACTTTTTATTCTTTTGTTTTATAATCATCTTTTTTCTTGTTCGAGAATTTTTAAATCCGTTAATTTTTTCTAACAAACAAAAAAGTATTTAATTTTGTAAGGATCTTAGAAGGTTGTTTGCCAGGTTTGCTTTTAAGAAGCTTAAAATTATATTAAAATGTGACTCATTCAAATTTTTGTGTGACTTCTCTGATTTTATTTTGATATATTACCTAAATATGAAGTAGCTCTTTCTTCACTTTTTTGTTTGGTAAGTGACCTGGGTCTTTCTTATGCTGTATGATTCATCTCTGGTTTGTTTTACAAATATCAATGAGGATATAGTTACTCTCAAAAATTCCTTTGAGTGATCTCAATGTTAAATTTAGACTAGTCTCAAAACAATAATTTAAATTAAAAATTTAAAGATGAATCTGTTTAATCACTTAATATCATTAATTTCCTGAATGTGAAATCTGTAATATTTCTGGTGTTTCTAACCTAATTTCAATACTCTGGTTCCATGTTTTCCCACTGATTTCTTTGTGGTATTTCAATCCTTCATAGAGTTCCAACACTAAAGGTTTTGAGTACTTTGTTCATTTTTTTAGGGGAACTAATTCTCTTTGGGGGACCTTGGGGGAACTAGACAGCTAAGCCTTTCTTGGTACATTGATGTGGTTCCTTGATGAATGTAGACCTTCAGGTAAAGTGGGCCTTCAGATTATTAATTTGTGGCTCTGTTCCTTGTGAGTTAACAGGGTAGTTTATTAGATTTTGCATTTATTTCTCATATGTTATTGGAGTCAAGTTCCCATCAATAAATGGTCTGCGATTTAAATCTGCCTATAACTGCAGTATTTGGGAAAATTTTTAGGTGAGCTATATAATTTGAACTATTTATAAATTGTACTTAACTCGTTTGATAGTGCAGTTTGCATACCGAAATTAGTCCATAATGTTATGTGGACCTTTTATTATGAAGATTAACCTATATTCTCAGATTAAATGTTCTGTTGTTAATAGTTAATTCATCCCATTTTATTTTATTAATATATTTAAGCTGATAATGGGATTATGCCCTCATAATGTATGCACCTTTGCAAATTTCTTGGTGTGAACATTGCATGCAGTATTGTATTGTACTAACTTTGGTGTGGATTCCAGTGCATTTTTCCATGTTTTAATGTGAATATCTGTGTTTTACATAATGTTTTTTTAGTATTTTCTAGCTATAGCATGATTTTTATAATATAAACTGAAGTTGTAAGGTCTATTTTCGTGTGCTATTTTTTAAGTGCAAATTTATCTTGCAGACAAGATTTTTGTATAGTCTCTTTGTAAGGGTTTGACATTTTTTCATTTTTTATATCAATGTTTTTTAATATAAATAAACATTGTGTTCAAAATATTTTAAAGAATATTTATTTTTGATATGTAGACTAGGAGAATATAGCCTGATAACTGTAATACTAATACAAAGTGCTTTGGTTATGACGTACGGCTTTTAACCCTTTTACCCCCAAGCTATTTGGAACTTTCCAACCCTTAACCCCCAGGCATTTTTTTTCAAGCACATTTTGCAATATATTTTATTTAAATTGCTTTAACAGCCTTAGTTTTTGTCATAGAGAGGTCAGGTTGGTCTCATTCTTTTGGAAAATGCCTGAAGTTTCTCATAAAGTTATCAAAAATATGCAAAAAAATGTAAATAGCAGTTTTTTGCAAGGACGTACCGGTACGTCTATGGGGGTAAAGGGATGAGTTTTGTGAAACGTACCAGTAAGTCCATTGGGGGTAAAAGGGTTAAAAGAAATCTGACTACATTGCATAGTCTTTAGATTTCGTGCAATTTACATAAATCCTAGAAAATGTTTTTCTAAAGAATTTGTTTCACACAGGTATTGGCATATCACGTCTGTTGTCCAATGAAACATATGCAGCTGCTTTTCCGTTACATGATGGTCGTTATGATAAAGACAACCCAGATGGCACATATTGTGACCGTAGGGTAAGTAAAATGGATACTGTATAATAAAATTAGTTTACAGAGACCGTACAGTTTATCATGGGAAGAATCTTCATTGTTCTATGCTCTTTACATTTCATAAAGGTACTTTGAGTGATACCTGATCATAATCTATTGCTGTGTTGTCATAACTATGTCAACTCTGCGGTGACCTCAGCTCCCCTCCATATAGTCACACACATTCAAACTTGAAAGATTGTCCATACTGTATGCAGTTTTACATTCCTCTGATAGGTGGGGCCAAAATCCCTTGATTAATTGAAACTGGAGTTACTCATCTGTTAAGCTTTCATTTGTGAAGTTAGTTCATGCTGTTTGTTAGATAATTTGACATGTAATGAGTTGTCCATGCAATAGACAAAATTGGTATTTTGCTTATGGCTATTGTCTGAAAGATGAAACTTGGTTTCTGTAATGGCAAATTTCTACTAATTAGTAATTAATGATCAGGAATGCTCTGTCAGTGAGTGCACTCAATTGCCAAGGGACACAATTTCTCACATATAGCTTGATCTATTATATTTGTAGTAAACTTGTATGAGAGTAGAGAGAGAGAATTAAAGATTGAAGAGCAGTAGAGGGAATAGGTAGAGCTGAAATATTAGGCAAAGCAGCACTGTCTGATGTCCCGATTCATTTTCATTGTATTTAGAATATCCAGTTAAGGAATTACATGGGAGAGGTAAGTATCAATGATAGGAGTGTTACATAATGAATACTGCCAAGACTATTGATTGCTAATTCATAGGTACAGCTGGATAAGGTCCATATGGCTATTGAGGAAAAGGAAGTAAATATCACTGGCAAACATAGAAAGTATGATAATGGCATAAGGCCAGTAACAAGTAGTCTGTGAGTTAAATATAAAGCAAAGGAACTCAACATGTAGACCGTGATGTAGAATGTTGGAAAGCAAAGAAACCATATAATGTAAAGAAATTAACAAAAGTAAAATGGAAGGAAGAGATATTTGAATTTGGAGGAGAGTTTTGAGTGTTAATTCGGAAGAGAGAATAAAAGAGAAAATGTTTGAAATGGACACAAAGGACATGGTGAGAACCTAAAGGAGAAAGGAGCTTTAAGTTTTTCAAATGTGCTATGAAATGAGGTTGTTTTAAATAGCATGTAAACTAAGGGAAGCTGGGCAAAGAGCAGACAAAATATTATGGATTTAATGAGTTACTAGGGGGAGAGAAAATACCCATTTCACTGGTCCAGCTTGCATGAAATATCAGGAAGTTTGGAAGCTAATGATCTCTTATAATCTCTTGTATCTTTAGAGACTTCTGTATCTGTCTTCCCAGCAGTTTTATCTTTGGCATAGAAATTGCAGATCAACACTAACTATTAAACATAGTTATTTTATGTGAATGTCTAAACTCAACAAAAATTATTGTAAAGTTTTTGTGATTAACCAGTTAAGGCGATTTTGTTTTTTTTGTTTCCCCCAATTATCAGTTTAGTAAAGGACTGAAGTTTATTAGTAAAAAATACTTTGGGGAGATCCAAATGGGTTAACAAAGTTGTAGGCCACGACGAGTTATAGTATGGAACGCTTGTGATGTTATTTACTTCCAGTCTTGTCATCAATAGGACTTGCATAAGCTCCTTACATGTGGATAGCTAATGCATCATGTTAATGGTTGCATTGCATCATTTTTGCTGAAATCTCAATGTTCAATAGGTATTAGGAAGAGATTAGGTCTATAATGGTCTTTATTGATGAAAGCCTTAAATGTATATTACATGGCTTCTGGGAGATGACTGACTGTCATTAACATAACTGGATTAAATTTGGTCACAGCTCTGTTAAGCTCAAGGGAGAGTTAATCTTTCATGCATGCCACATCATCATCTAAGCTGTAAAAATTGGTAATAGTGAATACTTTTGTATGGTTCAGTGACTGTTTTAGTTTTTGGTAAACCTCATCATTCTTTTCCAGACCTTTGTGTGTGTGTGTTCAGACTTGAGACAAGATAAAGGCATTTCATTTTCATTTATTTAAAAACTTTTCACCAAGAAAATGACAACTAGAATAAATAAGTGAAGGCGTAGGTCTTCTGAAGAAAGCTAAAGCCACAGTGGCAGATGTCTGTACCTGAAGGCATATTAATTGAGTGGGATGGTGGAAGGGTCTTAAGGTCTCGCCTCATATGTTCTCAGAAATTTTAGATTTGTAAGGATAACTTACTGCTTCCACCCCACTTGTTGTTACAGCATGGATTTTGTACAATAATGATACTTGACCAATCTCTTTACACATAGGTGCATGATCTTATAACTGCATCTTGGTTCCCACTTGTTGTGGGTTGTGTCAATTAGCCTATTCTGAAACTTTGGCAACTTGGTATTAGTAATGCCTATGCATTGCTCTTGTTAGGGGGAGGCTGCAGCCACCAATGCCTGTCTACCATGTAGTTTTGTTTTGGTGTCGGTATTTCGTCTCCTGAGCTGCGTTCGTGTTGCCGGTTAGCCAGTTGATTTTGGTAAACTTTTTACGGGGTGGGTGAGAGTTAATATTGTAGTAAAGACTGAGAACTGAGAGACTGTTCAAGCTACCATTGACTCCTGTATTATCCTGAATAGTTCTCTAGCTCGATTTGATATCAAACTCAGCACTGCCATTAGATTGTAGTTTTGATAGTAAGAGCAGTGACACCTTTCTTTTGAAGAAACTTGGCATTTCCTCACTTGCTAAATTGGTCTTCCCTTCCATAGGGATCTGCTTTGGTGCCCCTCACTGAGAAGGATATGTATATGTAGTTTGTCATCAATTTTAATGAAAGGAAGAGTCACGGAAAATATGCTGTTTCTAACTAACCCATTCAATCCGTCGGTGTGCACTTGAGTGTATTGTTTAATTGGCTATTGAGTTGAAATAAATCAGCTGCTGTATGCTGAAAGGGATATGCTTTACTCAGGTAGTGTACTTGCAATTGTTGCAGCCTCTACCGAATAAGGAGTATGCATTTCATAGGTGGTACAGGTAGATTGATGGCATTGAAGGTGTCTTTTATACCAGGTTAAGATACCGTCTGTCTAGCGTCTTGAAAATGTCCCTACTTTTCAATCTACTGGACTGGTTTTGAGATTTGCCCAAGCTCAGTAGTTTCTTGTAATGTCAGCAACCTCACCTTCCTTGTGAGCTAAGGATGTGGAGTTTGGGAGAGACTAAAGGTCTACCTGCCGAGTCATCAGCAGCCATTGCCTCACCCTCCCTGGTCCTAGCTTGGACATCGATCATATGTATAGTATATATGGTTAGTCTCTAGAGCATTGTCACTGTCCTTTGCCTCTGCCACTTGTGATCAACCTTTAAACTTTATATGCTTCTCAAATATTGCTCAAGACATAGGGATATAAAGTCTTGGGGGATGACTAACTACAAACAAACTTCTTCAAGCATGCTTGTAATTAGGCTCTACTTCACTGTCATCCTATTGTGAATGTTGTAGAATGGGCGTAAGCATGCTGGTTACTGATGTAAATCACATGCTTGGGTACATGTTAATATTAACTGGTAGACAGGGTCTTGCATTATTGCTGCTTCTAGAGGAGTGTTTTCATCAGTCCCTGCTACTACTTCCATTTCATTTTCCTGGGCAGTATCCTCTATATATGGTGCTGCCTTAAGGGTGGGTTAGGAGTAATGAAGTCTGTAGATGGATTCCATTTCCCTGGCAAGTATGTAATAGTGAATTTAATGGAAGGGTTTCCTTTAGGTGAGACTTTGGGGTTAATGGTATCTGTTAGAGCCCTGTCACTCGAGATGTACTAGTAGACAGTGGTTAGTTACCAAGGTGAATGAGGGGCAACCGAACAGAAATGATCTCAACTTGTGAAGGCCCCATGGCACTTCTAAGGCCTCTCCCCTCCAGATCTACAGCAGCACCACAGAGGGCAGGTGGCGGCTGCCCAAATTTTAGATACCAACTCCCTTTTCTAACAAAATGGGGACTCTGGAAATGAATACTGTAGTTGCAATATTGTAATGTATAATGGATCCCACTCCACCTTGGGTCTTGTCGGTCTTAAGTGTGATTGGCTGTGTTACTCTATTAAACTAATCTGTCCTTTGCTAGCCGCCAAATTATATTTAGCGTTTGAATTTTGCTTGTACAGTAATTAGTTGCCCCAATATACTTTCTTGACTATAGGCTTCTTCAGTAGTTCCCTAAATGGTTTCATGGGGGCCAGTTTTGCCAAAAAAGGTGCCAATTGACTTTAAAATCTGTGCCAGGACCTATAATGTCAGTAATTTGAGATTAAGAAGGCATGGGGAATCTCAAGTAGCCAAACATTTGCTTTTTGGGTCCATATGACTCGCATACCAGGTGGAAGGCAAGAGAACAGGAACTCCTCAGGTTTAAGGGCGATTCTATTCTTCGCATGTGTACAAAAAGTCAAGTGCCTAAATGCTTGTTATATATTGCTATTATATATAAATAGGTTCTGCCTTTGCATTTTCAAGGAATTTCTTGAATTGCCTCATCTAACTAATGTGTGTGGGCATCTGTTGCTATGCTGTGCCCCATTGGTATCTAGTATATATATCCTTCCCAAGGGTTGATGAGGGTAAGTAACATATAGCAGCTTTGTCCAATTCCCTTTCATGGTATCTCCAGAAAGCATCCGAGTCTGTTTTACTTGACACGTGTGTATGGGAATACTGGACACTTATGTCAAAGAGTGTCTGTTTGTTAGGAGTTCCTCTGGAGCTGCATGAATTAAGATATTATTAGTTTCTCAGATGGCCATCCTTCCTGGGTACAGCAACCATTCTAGCACACTATTGTGTTGCTTTCTGGGTGAAACTTGCTGAACGATTCTGTGACCTAAAGTATATCTTCATCTTGTTGCATTTTAAATGCTGGTTTATAGGGTTAGGCACAGTTGCAGGGATATATGGCATGTTTAGGGAATGATACTGGTGTCAAATGTATGTGATTAGATGCCCCATGCAATTGCTGGTACAAGTCACATGTAAGAGCCTATATATAGTGCCTGAATCATTCACTAACACAGTCTCCAACTTTATCAAAAATTACAATTGACTAGTCACTCGTCCAACCACCGTGAGAGTACCCTTTACTCCCTTGGAGAAAATCTCACAAAAACTAGAATGGTTCTTGCAATATTTCTTGGCTACAACATCCAAAACTATCAAGGTTTCCTTTACCAGTGATCGCAGGAGGCAACCACAATGGTAAGCAACTCTTTTGGGAGAAGGACTCTCCAAAATCAAACCATTGTTCTCTAGTTTTGGGTAGTGCCATAACCTCTGTACCTTGGCCTTCTACTGTCTTGGATTAGAGCCCTCTTGCTTGAGGGTACACTTGGCATGCTTTTCTATCTTTATTTTCTCTTACTCTTGTTTTTTTAGTTTTTATAGTTTGTGTGATGGATGTGATTTAATGTTGTTACTATGCATAAAATATTTTATTTTGATTGTTTATCACTTTTTTTATACTTCATTTCCTTGTTTTCCTTCCTCGCTAGGGTATTTTTTTCTTTTGGAGTCCTTGGGCTTATAGCATCCTGCTTTTCAAACTAGGGTTATAGCTTAGCTTGTAACAACAACAACAACAACAACATCAACAACAAAAACAATAATAATAATATTTGCTGATTCTAAGTACTTTAACCATAGTCCAGCAATGTCTTTAGTGTCTGCTGGCCTTCAAGTTGGGTGGTACTATGCTGCAGCAATTGCAAAAGTGAAGCACCTGCTACACACCTGTGCTGCATTGTTGGAAACTGCCATCATTTGGAAACCCCCCTCTCCCAGAAACTGCCGTAGATGATACTACTTCTGCAGCTGATGTCTCAACATAGGATACTGTACTTGTTTACTAGTACATAATTTTTTATGCACTTAGCATTTATTCTATAAAGCATGAGCCACCAGAGTTATCACATGGCTTTGGCGAAGGCATATAAGGTCTAAGAGTTACCATGTCACATTGAGCTGCAACCACAGCATGTTGTTACTCTGATACTGCTGCCCATAACTGTATTGTTGTTATTATTATTACTAGCTAAGCTACAACCCCAGTTGGAAAAGCAAGATGCTATAAGCCCAAGGGCTCCAACGGGGAAAATAGCCCAGTGAGGAAACAAAATAAGGAAATAAATGAACGATCTGAGAAATAATGAACGCATTAAAATATTTTAAAAACAGTATATCATCAAAACAGATATTTCATATACTGTATAAACTATAAAAAGACTTATGTCAGCGTGTTCAACATAAAGACATTTGCTGCAAGTATAAACTTTTGAAGTTCAATCGATTCAACTACCCAATTAGGAAGATCATTGGGGTATTTTGACTGGAAATTCTCCCGCCCACCCTGCATTGTAAATCAAAGCTTATAAAAAGGTCAAACTGAGCTTCAATGATATTGACATACTATAAACATGATAATCCTGAAAAACTTTCCTTCTTAATTCATGTAAATGATTATTCAAATACCATTAACTTACATAGCCTCATGTACTCAAAATCTCTAGTGTTCCTCTATGGATACATGTAATGCACAATCTGTGGTAAACTGTAAACAACTTTGGAATCATGCATTCATAGGCCCATCCTGGTCTCTGGTTATCTATGAAAAATTCACTTTACAACACTGCTTTTATGACCAAAAAAACTAGGGTGTTCATATCATATAAGGCCTGTAGGGGGCTTAAATTAATCCACTGTGCATCAGAAAAAGTTTCATACAAAGCTTGCTGCAGGGCCAGAAACTCATGAAGGTAGATGTGCATAAGTTTGTACATCAGGCTATCTGTTGAGGTAAACCTAACATTCCATGGATTACTGTACTTTAATGACGTAATTGCTGACTGGCCAATGAACAATAATGCCAAATAGCCTGTTTCATTAGATCAATATGGACTTGATAAATCATAGGGGATATTGCCCAATGTCAGCTGGAGGGCTTCGCTCAGCAGTTTCTCTATTGAGGGGCCATGGTGCGTTGATCCTGAAAGTGAAGTCCATACTCACTGGACCATGATAATTCTATACAAGAACTTTTTGATGCTTCCTTACTTTATTCTTCCATGTTAATATGGTGAGATGTTGCTACAGATTGGAAGGCTCTCGGCAGTGAGAGGTTCCTCACTGCCTTTCTAAATGCATTAGTGATTCAGCTGTAAAATAAAAGCTTGTCTATTTTATAAATACGATATGTAAATTGAAATATTTTAGTTTCCCAAATATGAATCTCTTCTACTGAGATTTTTCCAGTTCCTCTTGATTCTAAGGTAATAAAGCAAAACTATGATAAACTATGAATCTATACTGTATACAGTATTATTCTGCTAAATTCTGTTTTGGATATTAGACATAATTTGAAAGAGGTTTGTATTTATGTGTAACTATTTCTCATATGTTAATAAAGTACAGTATGAAGGACAAGGGTGGAAAATAGCTAAGAACAAGCCATAAAGAAAAATTTGTTTTGAAAACTTAATCAACATTTTTTTGTTTGCTCATATATTTTTGCTGACTACAGCAATGGAAGTGTAATGGATACTTTAAAAAGGGATTTCACAAAAGATTTTTTCCAAGCATTAACAGTTATTTTTGTCAAACATTCTATGTACCGTAATTGATTGTTATAGCCGGACCTTGCTATTTATGGGAATTAGGTAACATATATCAGCAAATGCTGTAAAATTGGAAATTATTGCTTAACCCATAATGATACTTTCAGACTCGCTATTTTCTTACATATCTAAGAAAAAAACTTGCATACTGTATATCAGCCTTCGGGTATTTATGATTATATAACACCCAATGTAAGAAAGGAATCACAATTACCTATGCACTTTTAACTGAGAAGATCTGAAAGCTTAGTTATATAAGGCCAAATACACCACAGCACAATATACTCAATTATATAATAAAGAAAGTTCAAAATGATAGCTTTATACAAGTGAATTTTGAAGCCCATGTGTAATACTGTAATAATTAATTATCCATTAAAGGCCTGTTTTGCCTTTGGTGTTATATAATCGTCATGCAATTGTGAATAAAGGCCGATAAATATCGCTTATGGAATTCCAGGGCCTTTCCACAAATAGTGAAATTCCTTCATAGCAAAGGTCTGACCTCTTATGTTTAGTAGATTTTAATTTTTAAGGGGCAAAGAAATTATACAGAACCTTATAATTATGAAACTTTAGACTGAATTAAATTATACAGAACCTTATAATTATGAAACTTTAGACTGAATTAACTTTTGTATATTTTTCAACAGTTGTTATATCTCGAGTGGGCCCATCCTGGAAAATGGTACAAGAAACAACCATTGCATGTTATTCGACGGTACTTCGGTGATAAGATGGCTCTTTACTTTGCTTGGTTGGGTTTCTACACAAAGATGTTAGTCCCAGCATCAATCTTAGGAGGATTCACCTTTATCTGTGGATTGTTTGTCATGTATTCTGATTTCAATAAACCTAGGTATGTTCTTTTAAATTATAGTAATTGTAGAACTTACAGTTTTTACATTAAAATGATTGACTTTTGGATTAAAATAATTGCACAACTTTCTTTATCAGGTTTACTGGCTCAGGTGTCACTTAAAAAACTGTATACTTCTATATTTCATAGACAGGGGTATTGAAATTTCAAAGATTAGTTTCGATATAATAGTGCAATACATTTAATTATATACCATCAACTAAGTGTGAGAGTTTCTACTGACTATGCATAGTAATATTTTCATGACCTATTATTTCATCATAGTGGAGCTGGGAATTTAATTTTTAGCTCTTCGGAGGATTGTATTGGTTATTAGCATGACAAGATAGTTATAATGAGTGCCTTTTGACTTATCAAAATAACTCACAAATGACTTTGCCTCACAGTTAAACAAGAAGTCTTTTAAACCTTATTAGATTACCCATGTTTCTTGATGTGGTTAAACTACAGTATATAATAACAACAATAATAAGAATAATTTCACTGGATTTTTAGATACATATAAAATGCCTGGCCACATTCAAATTTTAGGTATATTTACTTAAATAGTATCCATATTTTTCAATATTAATCTTACCCGATGATCATGTAGCTGTCAACTCCGTTGCCCGACAGAAATCTACGGTCGGGATATGCCAGCGATCGCTATCCAGGTGGGGGTGTACACAACAGCGCCATCTGTGAGTAGGTACTCAAGTACTTCTTGTCAAGAACTCAATTTTTCCTCTGTCGTGCCGCCGGCAAGACCTACTTGGATACGCTGTTGATTCTGGAGTTGTTGTTCACGTTTTGGTGATGTATTTACTCTAGAGTTTAGCCTTCGCTATTCAGGAAGCTTTATCATTAGCTTAGCAAGCTTTTGGAATTAATTTGGATTAATTGTTAACGAACTTTGCTAGATTTTGGAATTCCCCCTTGACTACTTCTAAATTCAAGATGTCTGACCAGTCTCAAGTCCCTAAATACAGGCAGTGTAGTGTTAGGACTTGTGCTAGGCGTCTTCCGAAGGCCTCTATAGATCCTCACACCGTTTGTTCCAATTGTAGGGGTAAATCCTGTCAATTGGAAGATCGATGTGGGGAATGCGCTGGGCTTTCGGAATTCGATTTTAACGAATTCCTCAAAAATGCACGTAGGTTAGAGAAGGAGAGAATTAGGAGGAGTTCTTCTCGCTCTGTGGATTTTTCCTCTCCCCATGCCCCTCAACCTTTTCCTTCCCCTGTGGTGGTGACTCCCGAACCTGCTACTAGTGCTCAGCCATCCATGGCGGATATGTTGCGTGCCATTCAGGCTCTCGGTGACAGAGTGGAGTCATTGGCTAATGACCGTAATCAGCTCTTGGCAGATGTCAGAGAGCTGAAAGGGAAAAGTGCAGTGGGAAGTGTTAGTGCTAGTGATGTGAAAAGTGTCAGTGTAGCGCATGAGGGTACATCTGTGCGTGCCAGTCGTCCTCCCAGTCCGGGACCTCTTGCAAGCTCCCAAGCCCAGGGGAGAAGCAATGTCGAAGGACCAAAGGGTTCGGCAGGCCTTGATCGGCGCACGGATGTATCCTCAGTGGTTGCGGACGTATCTGCCAAAGATCGTCCCATCCACAAACAGACGAATGAGCCCTTACATTCCTCGTCTGTGGAAGAAGTTTCCAGGAGGAAACGATGGACCAAGGTCTCACGACCGCTCAAACGTAAGGTCCCTTCCGAGCGAGTCCAACGGCCCAGGTGTAGCCACTGGGTCAGTTCGGACTCGCTGCAGTCATCTGATGACTGCACACCTCCCAAGAGAGGTAGAGTGGTTCCACAACAGGCTGCTGCTCCGTCTGTTGTTGCTCCAACCACGGTAGACCCCAAGTGGTCCATGCTGCAGACTATGCAGTCTCAGCTTGTGGCATTCATTCAGGAGTATCATGCTGAGAAGGTTAACACTGCACCTGTTAACCTACAACCCGCCGAGGTTGTGCGCTCAGCAGATACTGCGGCTGCCTGCTCCCACACTCCACCTGTGAGAGCTCCACCTTCGATGCGCAGTCCACCCTGCCAGACGCATGTTCTTGCTGCTCCATCCGTTGGCATGCGTGAGCTACCGCATCAGCAGTGGGAAGGTGCTGTAGAGCTGCCGGGTTCCAGCACTATGCGGCTTTCTCCGCAACCCATGCAGCATGCTCCGCATACCATACAGCATGCTCCGCATACCATACAGCATGCTCCGCAACCCACCGCAGCCCCTCCCACGCTCCAGCACTCTGCTTTTGTTGTTGCCAGCTCGCAGACTGACCAGCAGCGGCATGATGTTGGATCCGCAGCTACGCATGCACCCGTACTGCCGGATTCAGCCGTTCAGCTTTCTGCTCTGCCTTTGCCACTTCCTACTCAGCTTTCGGATGATGGAGTATCGGATGACGAAGCTGCACACTTGGATGAGCCGCACTCTGACTTTGAAGGGCCCAAGTCTACGCCTCCCTCCTTAGACTTTCGTAAAGTCCTTGTCTTGTTCAGGGACTTGTATCCTGAGCAGTTTGTGTCTGCAACCCCTCGCTCTCCTCCCTCCGAGTTTGCTCTGGGCATGCAGTCTGCTGCGCCTGCCTTCACCAAGCTTGTTCTCGCACGATCATCTAAGAGAGCTTTGAGGGTTATGGGAGAATGGTTGCATTCCAAGAAGCAACTGGGAAAGACTGCATTCATCTTTCCGCCTACCAAGCTTGCTTCCAAGTCGAGCGTCTGGTATGCCACGGGAGAGGAACCCAGCTTGGGAGTTCCTGCCTCTGCCCAGGGCGACTTCTCAAGTCTGGTTGACTCTCCCCGCAGGTTGGCTATGAGACGATCGAAGATCTGCTGGTCCTTTTCCGATATGGATCATCTGTTGAAGGGAGTCTTTCGTGCCTTCGAGATCTTCAACTTCCTCGATTGGTGTTTGGGAGCCTTAAGCAGGAAGACTTCCCCTTCAGATAGGGACTCTGCCATGCTGATCATGTCTAGCATGGACAAAGCCATTCGGGATGGGTCTGGTGAACTTGCGGCTTCGTACGTGTCAGGAGTGCTCAAGAAGAGAGAACACCTTTGCTCCTTCTTATCGGCTGGTATCACTCCTTGCCAGAAGTCAGTTGTTGTTCGCTCCTCTCTCCAAGTGTCTGTTTCCGGAGGAGCTGATTAAGGGGATGGCTGCCTCTCTTATCCAGAAGGATACCCATGATCTGATGGCATCTTCTGCACGTAAGGCTAAAACCTTACCTTCCGTGCCTAGACCCTTCCGCCCTGCAGCAGTAGACACTCCTGCAACTCGGTTCATCCCGCCCTTTCGTGGCAGAACCTCCAGCAGAGGAGGTACCCGTGCCGACAGTCACCGTGGCAAATCCAAGAAGGGTTCCAAGTCCGCAAAAGGCAAGTTCTGACTTCCTTCCTCTCCAGACAGCAGTAGGAGCCAGACTCAAGACCTTCTGGCAAGCTTGGGAGAGCAGAGGTGCAGACGCTCAGTCTGTGAAGTGGCTAAGGGAGGGATACAGAATTCCGTTCTGCCGCAGTCCCCCTCTGGCTACATCTCCCATCAACCTCTCTCCCAACTACAAGGAGAAGGACAAGAGGCTAGCGTTGCAACAAGAGGTGTCGCTCTTGCTACAAAAGGAAGCGGTAGTCATAGTCCGGGACCATCAATCCCCGGGCTTCTACAACCGTCTCTTCCTGGTAGCGAAGAAGACAGGAGGTTGGAGACCGGTGCTGGACGTCAGTGCTCTCAATGCTTTTGTCACCAAGCAGACGTTCACGATGGAGACGACGAAGTCGGTCCTAGCAGCGGTCAGGCAGGAGGACTGGATGGTCTCGTTAGACCTGAAAGACGCGTACTTTCACGTCCCCATTCATCCAGACTCCCAACCTTTCCTAAGGTTCGTCTTTGGAAAGGTTGTGTACCAGTTCCAAGCCCTGTGCTTTGGCCTAAGCACGGCACCTCTTGTGTTTACCAGACTGATGAGGAATATTGCAAAATTCCTTCACTTGGCAGACATCAGAGCCTCCCTCTATTTAGACGACTGGCTTTTAAGAGCTCCAACAAGTCGTCGCTGTCTGGAGAATCTCAGATGGACTATGGATCTGACCAAGGAACTGGGCCTCCTGGTCAATATAGAGAAGTCCCAGCTCGTCCCATCCCAGACCATTGTCTATCTAGGTATGGAGATTCAGAGTCGAGCTTTTCGGGCTTTTCCGTCGGCCCCAAGGATCAATCAAGCCCTAGAATGCATCCAGAGCATGCTGAGAAGGAACCGATGTTCAGTCAGGCAGTGGATGAGTCTAACAGGGACACTTTCATCGCTGGCCCAGTTCATCGAGTTAGGGAGACTCCACCTCCGCCCCCTTCAGTATCATCTAGCTGCTCACTGGATAAAGGACATGACGCTAGAGGCGGTCTCAGTTCCTGTTTCCGAAGAGATGAGGTCTACTCTAACGTGGTGGAAGAACAGCATTCTTCTCAAGGAAGGTCTACCATTGGCTGTTCAGACCCCCGACCACCGTCTCTTCTCGGACGCATCGGACACGGGCTGGGGTGCGACACTGGACGGACAGGAATGCTCGGGCACATGGAATCAGGAGCAAAGGACACTTCACATCAATTGCAAGTTGTTGGCAGTTCATCTGGCCTTGATAAACTTCAAGTCCCTCCAGCTAAACAAGGTGGTGGAGGTGAACTCCGACAACACCACAGCCTTGGCTTACATCTCCAAGCAGGGAGGGACTCTTTCGAGGAAGTTGTTCGAGATCGCAAGGGACCTCCTCATTTGGTCAAAAGATCGAAAGCTTTCGCTGGTAACGAGGTTCATTCAGGGCGATATGAATGTCATGGCAGATCGCCTCAGCCGGAAGGGTCAGGTCATCCCCACAGAGTGGACCCTTCACAAGAATGTTTGCAGCAGACTATGGGCCCTGTGGGGTCAGCCAACCATAGATCTATTCGCTACCTCGATGACCAAGAGGCTCCCGATGTATTGTTCTCCGATTCCAGACCCAGCAGCAGTTCACGTGGATGCCTTTCTGCTGGATTGGTCCCATCTCGACCTGTATGCGTTCCCGCCGTTCAAGATTGTCAACAGGGTACTTCAGAAGTACGCCTCTCACAAAGGGACACGGCTGACGTTGGTTGCTCCCCTCTGGCCCGCGAGAGAATGGTTCACCGAGGTACTGCAATGGCTAGTCGACGTTCCCAGGACTCTTCCTCTAAGAGTGGACCTTCTGCGTCAACCTCACGTAAAGAAGGTACACCCAAACCTCCACGCTCTTCGTCTGACTGCCTTCAGACTATCGAAAGACTCTCAAGAGCTAGAGGCTTTTCGAAGGAGGCAGCCAGAGCGATTGCCAGAGCAAGGAGGACATCCACTCTCAGAGTCTATCAGTCTAAATGGGAAGTCTTCCGAAGCTGGTGCAAGGCGAGTGCAGTTTCCTCAACCAGTACCACTGTAACCCAGATTGCTGACTTCCTGTTACATCTAAGGAACGTAAGATCCCTTTCAGCTCCTACGATCAAGGGTTACAGAAGTATGTTGGCAGCGGTATTCCGCCACAGAGGCTTGGATCTTTCCACCAACAAAGATCTACAGGACCTCCTTAGGTCTTTTGAGACCTCAAAGGAACGTCGGTTGTCCACTCCAGGCTGGAATCTAGACGTGGTTTTAAGGTTCCTAATGTCATCAAGATTTGAACCGCTCCAATCAGCCTCTTTTAAGGACCTCACATTAAAAACTCTTTTCCTCGTGTGCTTAGCAACAGCTAAAAGAGTAAGTGAGATCCACGCCTTCAGCAGGAACATAGGTTTTACATCTGAAACGGCTACATGTTCCTTGCAGCTCGGTTTTTTGGCTAAAAACGAGCTTCCTTCCCGTCCTTGGCCTAAGTCGTTCGAGATCCCAAGCCTGTCCAACTTGGTGGGGAACGAACTAGAGAGAGTACTTTGCCCAGTAAGAGCTCTTAGGTACTATTTAAGAAGGTCAAAGCCATTACGAGGACAATCAGAAGCTTTATGGTGTGCTATCAAGAAGCCTTCTCTACCGATGTCTAAGAACGCAGTTTCTTACTACATCAGGCTTCTGATTAGAGAAGCACATTCTCATCTGAAGGAAGAAGACCTTGCTTTGCTGAAGGTAAGGACACATGAAGTGAGAGCTGTTGCTACTTCAGTGGCCTTCAAACAGAACCGTTCTCTGCAGAGTGTTATGGATGCAACCTATTGGAGAAGCAAGTCAGTGTTCGCATCATTCTATCTCAAAGATGTCCAGTCTCTTTACGAGAACTGCTACACCCTGGGACCATTCGTAGCAGCGAGTGCAGTAGTAGGTGAGGGCTCAGCCACTACATTCCCATAATCCCATAACCTTTTTAATCTTTCTCTTGAATACTTTTTATTGTTGTTTTTTGGGTTGTACGGAAGGCTAAGAAGCCTTCCGCATCCTGGTTGATTTGGCGGGTGGTCAAATTCTTTCTTGAGAAGCGCCTAGGTTAGAGGTTGTGATGAGGTCCTTTAGTATGGGTTGCAGCCCTTTATACTTCAGCACCTAGGAGTCGTTCAGCATCCTAAGAGGACCGCTAGGCTCAGTAAGGAAGACGTACTTAAAAAAGGCAGAGTAATAGTTCAAGTCGACTTCCTTACCAGGTACTTATTTATTTTATGTTTGTTATTTTGAATAACTGATAAAATGAAATACGGGATACTTAGCTTCTTTGTTAATATGTATGCTGGTCTCCACCCACCACCCTGGGTGTGAATCAGCTACATGATCATCGGGTAAGATTAATATTGAAAAATGTTATTTTCATTAGTAAAATAAATTTTTGAATATACTTACCCGATGATCATGAATTTAAGAACCCGCCCTTCCTCCCCATAGAGAACCAGTGGACCGAGGAGAAAATTGAGTTCTTGTTGACAAGAAGTACTTGAGTACCTACTCACAGATGGCGCTGTTGTGTACACCCCCACCTGGATAGCGATCGCTGGCGTATCCCGACCGTAGATTTCTGTCGGGCAACGGAGTTGACAGCTACATGATCATCGGGTAAGTATATTCAAAAATTTATTTTACTAATGAAAATAACATTTTAACCAAGGAAAGGAATGAGAAACAAAATTTGATCTTTTCAATATTTGCTTTAAGAACCAATAATGAAACTAAAATTTAAGCAAAGGTTTAAGGACTAATAAAGAAACAATGGCTATCAAATTGAAAATGTAAGTAGGAAATAAGAGCTGTTGGTTATCATCCAAGAATTTTTTTTATATAACACAGTACTATCCATGGTACCTGTATTGAGTTTAGAATTGATCTTAAGGTTTGATAGTCATGTAAGCAAGTTGATATCAGTAGTCAGTAGTCTTCCATACTTGACCTGGAAAGATCAAAATTGTAATATTGTGCCAAGTAGAACTTGAAGCTTTAGTGAATATAGCAACTTAGAGTTAGTCAAGTTAAGGCATCAGTAGTACACTACTGTATAATATTCTACTATACTGTTCATACATTACCATAGTTGCCTCTGCTACAGCTCCATTCCTGGTTCCTTTTTGCCATCCTGTCATTTTTCTATCTAACCTCTTATATTTTACTTTATAGCCCAAATGCAGGGTATTTCCCCTCAGTTGAATTTTGTTGCTGAATGGCCTCCTTGGTACCAACTCTGAGCCATATGGTTTCTATTATATGAACTAAACCAAACCCCTCTAAATACTTCATAATAAGTTGGGTGTGGTAAAGGACAAAACAAAAGTGAAATTAGACAAAAGAGAGTCTGAAGTAAAGAGCAATGGCTCTTCATACTATATTGGAATACAAAAATGTATGTGCTTATGATGGAAATAACTTGAGACTGTCAAAACTGTCATAATTATATGGAGACTTAAACCTATGACCAGGTTGAGTTTTGAAGCATTTAAAGGTACAGTACTCACCACCACAAATTTTCATAAGTTTTGTCAGATTTTTATATGAGTAAGGATTATGATGGACTGCTCTAAACACTGTAATTGGGTACATGAAATGCCCATCCATCATAATGCCAGTTATTATAGCTTAAAGGTATATCAGACAAGTGATAAGTGCAATATGGTCAGTGTGGTGAATATACTGTGTACTGTATTATTAAGACAAATGATTTTTCTTTTGACATTGTTGATGAGAAAAGTTTGGCAAAATTGCTTTTCTGTAGGACCAGAGTTATCGTTTTAAGAGAGGATTCACTGAATTTCTGAACACTTAACAAAGGAAGCTAGTAATGTTAAAAGCTCATGAGATTCATCACTATCGAAAGTTAGCTGATTATGTGAATTGTTTAAAGGTGGAGGCATGTCATTATCATTGTCATTCCTGCTACAGTCAACTAGCCTAACCTTCCCTAGTTTTTCTCCTGAACACAACAGTAAATTTCTTACAGTGCTTTTACAGTTAACTTGATCAGCAACCATTAAAACTTATTTTTCTTAAGAGAGGTACTGTGAGGAAAAAGTTCTTTGCATAATGCTTATTTATATCACAGTATTGCCCCTGGGACAATACACTAAGGGAATGCAGATAATGAACTTCTAGGAGCAATTTCTGTGCACACTGTGCAATAGTTGCTAAGAAAAATCAATCTGGAGAAAGTGTGGTCAGTATTGCACAACTGAAAAGACAGACACTAACATGTCAGTTATCACTTACCCCTAGTATGTTCCTTCCTTTACTAAAGGCATGATTTTATTGAAGGGAAAAATGGGGAAATTTGGAATTTTTAAAATTTTATGGGTAAAGGTCATTAAACTGAGCTTATGGTGGAGAAGAAATTTGAACATCAGCAGAGGTTCATAGAAATAAAGTCTTTTAAAAGTATCAACAATTGTTGTGAAAGTTCCTATTATTAAAGAAATGATTGGGCTGCGAAATAAAAGCCACATTGACTAAACTCTGTGGTAAAGACCATTTTATACTTTACTAGATTATCTTGTAATTTAAAACCATGAAATGGAGAACTATTTTCATATTTGTCAAATTATATCCTTACAATATTTGTTATTCTCCTTTTGCAGTTTAGTTTAAGGATTACTGAGGGTTTTGCATTTAATTTCAATGGTTCACTATACAATCGTAGCAAAAGTTCCATTAAAAGTTTTGCCATATTTCGTTATTGAACCTTATAATGTGAGATTGATGGTAAAAAGAATAACCAGGTTATTTTTACTCTAGTTTTATTGTTATAAAGTTCTATAATAAAATATTGGAATCCCAATTCTAAACTTTTAATGAGCTTGCTTGAAAATTTGTTTTGTTAAAGGGTAGGTTAGAATTATGGTAAGGTATAGTTGAAAAAAGTAGGACATTTTGAGTGAGAAGAGACCAAAAGGAACAATTAACAAAGTAAGATAGTGAAAACTAAGCACCTTGGGACCACAAACACTTATAACATTTAATACCATAGGTAGAAACTCCATAGGTTATTATTTTCTAGAGTCTCGCCTACGAAACATTAGATAGTAATAAAAAGTGATAATTTCATGACTTCATAATATGTGGTAGGCAGTCAAGACATTAATCCTACATTATAATAAATTGACAAGAGAGGCTAGTAGCCTATTACATAGCTGGGTTGCAACAAACAGCAACCAGAGTATCCTTTTAATCAAAGTTGTGGTGTAGTTTCAATCTCATCTCCCTTTCAAGAAGCTTGAGGATTTTTTAAGCTATTCATACTTTTCCATTAATTTTATGAGATACTTGTAGCTAGGAGATTAATGTACTGTATGTCCTCATCACTTAGCCTAGGTATTGTTAGAAGTGCAGAGCAGTCAAGTTACATTTTGGATCTTTGGATCTGCATTTCTTTTGTCTATGATTGAGAATGGCTGCTCCCAGTATTCTAGTTTCTTTAATGGTGGCTGTTAGAGTATCTTAATTTAGTGGAAATTTGTAATAAAGTTAGGTTGATTGGGATGCTATGCATAAGAAAGTTCAAAGTAAAGGGAATTATTTGAAGAGTGGTCGGGTATGGATAGGGCTTGATAGTGTAGGCGTAAACAATAATGTAATTAACTATTGAGTAGTGTGTGTTGAGATTCAAGCTATTTCTTCTTTTGGGATATTGTGGCTGTTGAGCTGGATTCTATGGTCAATATTTTATGAATTTTATACAATAGTATGTAACTTCTCCTATTGATGATTATCCCAAGCGGAGGGAGTCTGAATATGCCTTCTGGCAAATCCTAGCCTGCATGAGTGCCATCAGAGAGTTGGCTAACCCTGAGACGGTTCCTCGGGAAGCCAAAGACACGGTCTTGGACCATGCATATGGTACCCAATGACCACCCAAGGCCAGTGCAGTCCTGTTCTGGTCAAAGGGATTGACAACAGCTTGAAAGGAGGCATTCTCGCTGATCGCTAGCTCTTCTAGCTCGGTACGAACAGGCTCATCCTCCAAATTCTTCCTGCCTCCCTTTATGTAGCAAAGGAGTTATTATAAGGTTACTAACAAGCCCCTTACGGCTTTAAATCTTGATTCCTCTGCAGAGACCCTCTTGAGGGGCTCCCATTCGAGAGAGTTTCTGTGGCATCCGAGATCCTGAACATGGAGAAGGTTTGGAAGTATGCCATGTGGGCTACTTTGTTACTTGATCTGTGGTTGGGACCAGTGGGCCATGTTGATAGAACTGAGGATTGGTCCAAGGAGTCTACAAGGAAATCCATGAAACACTATCTCGTCTTGCGTTCGCACATTGAAATTTCTCGCTACCAGGTTGTCAACCTATGGGCGAATGCATATCTGAGGAAGCGGGATGCTGTGATTGAAAGGTTCCACAGGAAGATCCCAAGACAGATCATAAAGCTCAG
>NC_090768.1:12775988-12797202 GCF_036898095.1 Palaemon carinicauda
ATTGAACAACCATGGTGACATCACACTTCCCTGTCTCAGCCCCACTCTTACTGGAAACCACTCACTCACTTCATTTCCTATCCTAACATATGCTTTACTGCCTATGTAGAAATTCTTCACTGCTTGCAACAGCCTTCTGCCTATTCCATACACCCTCATCACATTCCACATCGCTTCCCTATCAACTCTATTGTACGCTTTCTCCAGATCATAAATGCAACATACACCTCCAGCCCTTTTGCTAAATATTTTTTGCATATCTGCCTTATAGTAAAAATCTGTTTTCAATATTAAACTTAGCCGGTGATTATATAAGCTGCAACTCTGTTGCTCGACAGAAAACTCTACGTTCAAAATACGCCAGCGATCGCTATGCAGGTAGGGGGTGTACATCAACAGCGCCATCTGTCGAGCAGGTACTCAGTACTCAATGTAAACACAGAACCAATTTTCTCTCTGTCGGGCTACCGGCAAGACCTACTAATTCGCTGTTACTAACTGGATTTGTTTTCACAACTATTTGGTGAAGTACACTATTCTAGTTTTGAGCTTTCGCTATGCAGGTGTTTTATCTTCATCTCAAAACTTGAACTCGTTTTGGATAGATTTAATTATGGTGACAAAGAGAGTATGGACTCTCTTTCACTTTTAAATGGCCGACCCTTCCCTTAGACGGAAGTGTGTTTAGGTTTTTAGTAATTTTGCTTAACACGTTATAGATCTATATATTTTATATCTCTCCGCCTTTATTAGGCCTCTTCGATTAACTTTCCATTTATTATAAACATATAAAAATAAATTTTTATGTTTTGTTTATATGCGACCTTTCCTGATAGTAGGCGGTCCTAACTTGGAACCGAAGTTAATCAACGTTGAGCCCGTTATATCGTATTTAGCCTTTAAAGAATTTAAAACTTTTTAAATTTAATGTTTTATGAAAGAATTTCTTTGATAGTCTTCGTACTGTTTTCAAAGATGAACTAACGTTTAGTTTTTTAGACTACGCAGTTGTTGACGTTCAGGACGTTCAACATGCGCTCTATCGTTACGATAGAGAGAGAGTGTATCACGGTTTCACTTTGCAGTAAGAGTAAATCGATTCTGACGTTTTGTTCATTCTTTCTTAGCTTAAATGTTTTAAATTCTAAATTAAAGGAACTTTTTATTTGGAAAACCTTTCAGTTTTTTCCTTTAGTCAAATAACATGTTTTTTTGACGATATATAATTGGGCTCTTCTCTTAGGTGCGAAATCAAGAGAGAAAGAGAGAGAGAGAGATAGAGACGGAGGGAGAGAGAGGAGAGAAAACGTTCCGTTCAAGCGGGTAACGTTGTTCTCGTGTTACTCTCGTCCCTAGTCGCTGTACGGGGAAGAAGGTAAAACGTTTCTAGGGTTTTATTCTTGTCCCCAGGCTATGTGCGGTGAGAGATTATAAACGTAGTTTATTTGAACTAGTGTTTAGTCTCTTTCCCAGCCACTGAATTTTTTATCTTTATATATGTTTTCTGTTTTTTGCTAGTATTAATGAGCTGCATTATACGACTGATTTCGCAATTACTACCTTTTAATGAAGGGTAGAATTGCATGTTTCAGGTAGAAATCAGTAAAAGTTTCGATTTCAGTGAAATAAGTGCAAAACAGAAAATCGATAAAGTGATATGCGCAAAGTGTTACAGTGTTGCATCCGAGGGTTCGTCTGTTCGTGCCTGTCGTTCACCTAGTCCGGGACCTCTTGCAAGCTCCCAAGCCCAGGGGAGAAGTAATGTCGAACGACTTATGGGTTCGAGAGGCCTTGATCAACGAACAGACTTTTTTTCCCTCCGTGGTTTCGGGCGTATCTACCCAAGATCGCCCCACCCACACAAAGACGAGAGAGCCCATTTATTTCTCGTCTGCGGAAGAGGTTTCTCGTAAGAAACCATGGACCAAGGTCTCGCGGCTTATTAAGCGCAAGTCCGTCCCTTCCGCGCAAGTCCAACGGCCCAGTTGTAGCCACTGGGTCAGTTCGGACTCGCTGCAGTCTTCCGACGACTGCTCACCTCCTAAGAGAGGCAAAGCGGTACCGCATCAGGCAGTCACACCGTCTGTTGCCGCACCTGCTCCTGTAGACCCTAAGTGGTCTTTGCTGCAGACCATGCAGTCTCAGTTAACGTCATTGATGCGGGACTTTCGTGCGGAGAAGGTTGACACTGCACCAACCTCTAGCCTACAACCAACCACGGTTGTGCGTCCTGTGGACGCTGAGGCGACCTTCTGCCGCACTCCAGCTGAGAGAGTCCCGCCACCCATGCGTTCCAGTGTACCCTGCCAGCCGCATGTTGACGTTCAGTAACGCACGGAACCTTCCGTTGACGTTCGAGATGTACAACAACAGTCTAAGTTGTTTTGTTTTGACGCGGTGCGTCAACCTCCGCATTCTAGAGTTGTTTTGACTGCTCAGTCTAGACAGTCAAAGCAGTCTCGAGTGGACACTGTATGTCCTCACGCACCTGTTATGGTTGACAGTTCAGTTGTTGACAGTTCACAGACTGTCAAGCAGTTACATGACGTTGCCTTCTGGTCTGCTACTAATGCACCAGTGAGAGACTCACTGAGGTAACCTAGCTTTTATCGGACAAGGTTCCTGTAGATGAGGAAGTTGCTGTTCTCCCTCCTACTGATATTCCCTTGAGGACTCTGTCATTTGGAGAGGAGCCTTAAGCTGCTTAGCCTCCTATGGACTTTAATTAAATCATGATGATTTTTTAAGGATCTTCGTCCGGATCTTGTAACTGCTGCTCCTCGTTCGCCTAAACGTCAGAACTTACACTAGGCCTAGCTACTTCGAAGCCGTTGTTTTTAAGCTAGTGCTCTCTCGATCTCCTAGAGAGCGTTACGTTGGCTAGGCGACTGGTTTTTGCACCAGGAGGAGTTTTAGGGATACAGCCTTTGATTTCCCTTCTTTTAAACTGGCTTATAGAGCGAGAGTCTGATATGACACGAGAGAAGTTCTCGGCTTGGGAGTTCATGCCTCTGCCCAGATAGACTTCTCAATTCTGGTAGACTCGCCCTGGCGCCTAGCCAGGAGACGCTCCAAGTTGTTTACAGGTCAACTTCTCAATTTTTGTCGAGCCTTTGAAGTTTTGCTGTACTATTATGTCACACATAACAAGGCTTTCAGGGATGGTAAATGGTTCCGCCTCAGTCGCTAACCCCGTCTGTTGCCACACCTGCTCCCGTAGACCCTAAATGGGCTTTGCTACAAGACATGCAGTCCAAGCTTGCGTCCTTGATAGAGGACTTAAATGCGGAGAAGAACCTTCTGGCCAACAACCTTCCAACCGGTTGGTTGTGCGCCCTGTTGACGCTGAGGTAACCTACTCGCGTCTGCCAGTTGAGGTGGTTCCTCCTTCTGGCCAACAACCTTCCAACCGGTCGGTTGTGCGCCCTGTTGACGCTGAGGTAACCTACTCGCGTCTGCCAGTTGAGGTGGTTCCTCCACCGATGCGACCCAGTGTGGGTTGCCAGTCGCACGTTGACGTTAAACGACGCTCGGAGGTGGTTGTTGACGTTCAGGACGTTCAACAACCAGCAGAGGTGACTTGTTGTGACGCAGTGCGTCAACCTCAGCAACCCGGTAGGGTGTTGACTGCACAACCCAGACAGTCTAGACAGTTTCGGGTTGACGCTGTACTTCCTCGCGCACCCATGGTTGTTGACAGTTCACAGACTGTGCAGCAGTTCCATGTTATTGCGTCCGGCTCCGTCACGCATCCACCAGTGCGACCGGATTCAGCGAGTCAGACGTTGCCCACTCCGTTGCCGTTTCCTCATCAGTTTCGGATGAGGAACCCTCTGATGAGGACGTTGCTGAACAAGACGATCAGCCCCCAGCCCTGCTATCCATCCAGAAGATGCTGAAGAAGGAACGCTGCCCAGTCAGGCTGTGGATGAGTCTGGTAGGGACACTGTCATCCGTGGATCAATTTGTGTCACTAGGAAGACTACACCTCCGTCCTCTTCTATACCATCTAGCTTTTCACGGGAAAAAGGACAAGACGCTAGAAGCGGTCTCGATCCCGGTTTCCGGAAAGATAAAGTCTTGTCTGACTTGGTGAAAGGACTATATCAACCTTAGAGAGGGTCTTCCCCTGACTGTTCAGACTCCCAACCACGTTCTCTTCTCGGACGCATCGGACGTAGGCTGGGGTGCGACATTAGACGGTCGGGAATGTTCGGGATTATGGAACTCGAGTCAAAGGACAATGCATTTCAACTGCAAGGAGCTACTGGCAGTACATCTGACTTGGAAAAGCTTCAGGTCTCTCCTTCAAGGCAAAGTGGTGGAGGTGAACTCGGACAACACCACGGCTTTGGCGTACATCTCCTAGCAAGGAGGGACCTACTCTCTGACATTGTACGAGATCGCAAGGGACCTCCTCACCTGGTCAAAAGGTCTAGACATATCACTAGTAACGAGGTTCATCCAAGGCAACTTGAATGTCATGGCAGATTGTCTCAGTCGGAAGGGACAAATAATTCCAACAGAATGGACCCTCCACAAGGATGTATGCAAGAGACTTTGGGCCACCTGGGGCCAGCCAACCATAGATCTCTTCGCAACCTCGATGACCAAGAGGCTCCCAATATTTTGCTCACCAATCCCGGACCCAGCAGCAGTTCATATAGATGCCTTTCTACTAGATTGGTCACATCTAGATCTATATGCATTCCCTCCGTTCAAGATTGTCAACAAGGTACTGCAGAAGTTCGCCTCTCACGAAGGGACAAGGTTGACGCTAGTTGCTTCCCTCTGGCCCGCGAGAGAATGGTTCACCGAGGTACTTCGATGGCTAGTAGACGTTCCCAGAACACTTCCCCTAAGGGTGGACCTTCTACGTCAGCCACGCGTAAAGAAGGTACACCAAGGCCTCCACGCTCTTCGTCTGACTGCCTTCAGACTATCGAAAGACTCTCGAGAGCTAGAGGCTTTTCGAAGGAGGCAGCTAGAGCAAGGAGAACATCCACCCTTAGAGTCTACCAATCGAAGTGGGAAATCTTCCGAACTGGTGCAAGTCAGTATCCGTATCCTCGACCAGTACCTCTGTAACTCAAATAGCTGACTTCTTCTTATATCTGAGGAAAGAACGATCTCTTTCAGCTCCCACTATCAAGGGTTACAGAAGCATGTTGGCATCAGTCTTCCATCACAGAGGCTTAGATCTTTCCAACAGTAAAGATCTACAGGACCTCCTTAAGTCTTTTGAGACCACGAAGGAGCGTCGTTTGGTTACACCTGGTTGGAATTTAGACGTGGTACTAAGATTCCTTATGTCAGACAGGTTCGAACCGCTACAATCAGCCTCCCTGAAAGATCTCACCTTAAAGACTCTTTTCCTGGTATGCTTAGCCACAGCTAAAAGAGTCAGTGAGATTCATGCCTTCAGCAAGAACATCGGATTCTCATCCGAAACGGCTACATGTTCTACAACTTGGTTTTCTAGCCAAAAACGAGCTGCCTTCTCGGCCTTGGCCAATATCGTTCGATATTCCAAACTTATCGTATGGTTAGAAATGAACTAGAAAGAGTCTTATGTCCTGTAAGAGCTCTTAAGTTCTATTTAAAACGAACTAAACCTTTACGAGGCCCGTCTGAAGCTTTATGGTGTTCAGTTAAGAAACCATCTTTGCCTATGTCAAAGAATGCTTTATCCTATTTTATCAGACTGTTAATACGAGAAGCTCATTCCCATCTGAATGAGGAAGACCAAGCTTTGCTGAAGGTAAGGACACACGAAGTTAGAGCTGTCGCAACTTCCGTGGCCTTTAAACAAAATAGATCTCTGCAAAGTATAATCGACGCAACCTATTGGAAAAGCAAGTCAGTATTCGCGTCTTTTTATCTTAAGAATGTCCAGTCTCTTTAAGAGAACTGCTACACTCTGGGACCATTCGTAGCAACGAGTGCAGTAGTGGGTGAGGGCTCAACCACTACAATTCCCTAATTTCATAACCTTTTTAATCTTTCTCTTGAAATGTTTTATTATTGTTTTTTGGGTTGTCCGGAAGGCTAAGAAGCCTTTCGCATCCTACTTGATTTGGCGGGTGGTCAAAGTCATTTCTTGAGAAGTGCCTAGATTAGAGGTTTTGATGAGGTTCTGTTGTATGGGTTGCAACCCTTGATGCTTCAGATCCTAGGGGTCGCTCAGCATCCTAAGAGGATCGCGAGGCTCCGTAAGGAAGACGTACTTAAAAAGGCAGAGTAATTGTTCAAGTCGACTTCCTTACCAGGTACTTATTTATTTTATGTTTGTTATTTTGAATAACTGCTAAAATGAAATACAAAATACTTAGCTCATAATAATGTAAACAAGTAATGCTGGTCTCTACCCACCCCCCTGGGTGTGAATCAGCTTATATAATCACCGGCTAAGTTTAATATTGAAAAATGTTATTTTTATTAATAAAATAAATTTTTGAATATACTTACCCGGTGATTATATATTAAAGGACCCTCCCTTCCTCCCCAATAGAGACCCAGTGGACCGAGGAGAAAATTGGTTCTGTTTACATTGAGTACTGAGTACCTGCTCAACAGATGGCGCTGTTGATGTACACCCCTTACCTGCATAGCGATCGCTGGCGTATTTTGAACGTAGAGTTTTCTGTCGAGCAACAGAGTTGCAGCTTATATAATCACCGGGTAAGTATATTCAAAAATTTATTTTATTAATAAAAATAACATTCATACAACCCCTACCTCTTCTAAAAACCACCTTGTACTTCTAAGTTTGCTTTCTTTGTTTTATCCTTAATCTTATTGATTAGTACTCTACCATACAGTTTAACAACCACAATCAACAAACTAATACCTCTTGAATTATAGTACTCATGCACATCTCCCTTACATTTATATAGTGGTATAATACACGCACACACTCGGTCCACTGGTACCATTCTAAGTTTGCATTCTTTGTTTTATCCTTAATCTTATTAATTAGTACTCTACCATACAGTTTAACGACCACAATCAACAAACTAATACCCCTTGAATTATAGTACTCGTGCACACTCGGTCCACTGGTACCATTGACAACATACTCATATTAAACAATCTCACCAACCATTCAAGTACAGTCACACCCCTTTCCTCTAACATCTCAGTTCTCACACCATCCATACCAGGTGCTTTTTCTACTCTTGTTTCTTCTAGTGCTCTCTTCACTTCCTCTCTTGTAATTTCTCTAATTTTCATCTCCCATTACTGGCACTTCAACACCTGCAACAGCAATTATATCTGCCTCCCTATTATCCTCAACATTTAGTAAACTTTCAAAATATTCCGCCCACCTTTTCCTTGCCGCCTCTCCTAACAATCTTTCATTTCCATTTTTCACTATCTTCAATTCTTAAACCACCCTTCCTTACTCTCTCCTTTCCAAACCTCTTTATGCTCTTCATATGAATGACCCAATCCCTGATCCCGCCTCCAGTCAGCCGCCCTCTTTTTCTCAGCTACCTTCCTTTTTACTTCCACATTTTTCTCTCTATATCTTTCATACTTCTCTACATTATGCAGCTATTCTTCGAATGCCCTCTTTTTCTCTTCACTCCTTCATTCCACCATTCACTACCCTTCCTCACGCTGCCTCCAACAATTCTCTTGCCACACACATCACTTGCAATCCCAACAAAATTTTTTTTTACTGACTTCCATTCCTACTTTAAATTACCAGTTTCTCTCACTTCCACTCTGTCATATGCCACTTCCAACCTTTCTTGATATTCACTTTTTACCTCTTGTTTTATTAACTCCTCAACCTTCACTACCTCCCTTTTATATCCACCACTCTATTCCCCCACCCTTTTCTACAACTAATTTTCCTTCCACTAAAGAATGATCAGACATACCGTTAGCCATACCCCTAAACACGTACACACCTTTCAATCTTCCAAGCATTTTTCTAGTTATCAACGCATAAAAATTAATAGCAGTTATATTTACAGTATTCCTACACAAGAATACAAACCTTATGTTCTTTGCTTAGGAAAATGATAACTGTATAAGCTAGCATATGGCTATAAAATATTTTAAGGTGTCAACACCTGGTCGCTGGTTAACAGTGGTAGCATGGAGAAGCATCACCCCTCCTCCCGCTCGCTTATACTCTCTTCACTTTGATTTCAGCCATGGTTGAAAACAGATATCTCCTATATATCAGTGGTTTTGGTAAAAATTTAAATTTTCCCCTTTTTTCTTTCAGGTTGCAGTGCAACTATGCTTGAGGGTGCAGCATGTGCATTTGCTTAAGCAAGGTGGGCTACTCCTGTGGTGCATTGTTCATGTCCCAGAAAGACACAGACCCTAACAGATTTTACCCTTTGTGCAGAGGACACTCCTGCATGCAGACTTCCCTTTGCTCAGTGTCAGGAGTGGTCATACTCCCAGTGGGAACAGTGACTCTCTCTCTTGTGTGCGCGCATGCGTGCAGAAATTACAAGTCAAGGCCGATTAATGCCTGGTCAATCTGTGGGTCAGGCTGCTCCACCCTCCTTCTCTAATGAGGTGAAGGGAACAGTCCCCAAAGGGGAAAACTTGTCCCAAGATGCTCTCTTATTTAAGCTACCAAAGGTTATAGACAGTGCTTAATACTATCCTCAAGTATGTTAGGTTAGATTTATCCTCATCGGTTATTATTGCTGAGGTTTTCAGTTCTTCAGCTATTTAAAAACCTTCTGTTATTAAACCAGCTAATTGTAATTTAGATGTGATATTACAACATTTAAAAATTCCTCATTGGAAGACCTGTCCTTCAAGGATTCTATACACCCAAAACTCTTTTTTTTCAGTTTTACCTTTTTCTAAGTGTATTAATGAATTGCAGGCTTTTTCCAAAAATTGGAATTTTCCATTTAGATATCTTTTTTGTCATGTTTTAGGATCAAAAATTATTTACAGACAAAATGTCTACCCAAGGGTTGTTGTAGCCTGATTGGTAACGTCTCTGTCTGGTGTTTGCCAGACGGGGGTTCGAGTCCCGCTCTGACTCGTTAGTGCCATTAGTTTCTGCAACCTTACCATCTTTGTGAGCTAAGGTTGGGGGGTTTGGGGGAGCCTATAGGTCTATCTGCTGAGTCATCAGCAGCCACTGCCTGGCCCTCCCTGGTCCTAGCTTGGGTGGAGAGGAGGCTTGGGCACTGATCATATAATATATGGTCAGTCTCTAGGGCATTGTCCTGATTGCTAGGGCAATGTCACTGTCCCTTGCCTCTGCCATTCATGACTGACCTTTAAACCTTTAATATTTTCCATATTCACTTATATGGGAGTAAAGTGGGTGGTAATTCATAGCATAGGTTTCTCTGTCCAATCAGGGTAACTAAGATTTTCTTAGATAAGGCAGGTAGCATTAGAAATTTAAAAGTTCCGAATTAATTTAGTGGAGTTATTTTGCCAACCCGCATGTGCCACCACTCCAAAAATATTAAGGCCTTCCTTATCAAAGTGTTAGTGACTGAAGCATATATTGAATGTGATCCAGGTTGGTCCCAGGACTTGAAAGTTTGGGTTCATGATATCAGGAATACTGCTGCTTTTCCTATTATTTTTGTAGGAAACTGTCTTTGGAAGAGTTTTGGCAGCAGTTAAGTTTTTCAAGTACTATTTAAAGAAAGCCTGCTCGTCTTTTAAAGATTATGGGGCGTTTAAGTCCTATGGCAGCTGCAGGTAATATTCTAGTAGACATTATATGGGTATTTTAGGGTGTGTATAGGGTTATTTTCTACTGAGTGTTTGTATTTCTTTTATCTACCCTCATGGAAATTGTGTATTTAGTTATCGCAATGTGGCGTCTCGTATTGCAAAAGGATTAGAGGAGGTTCTTCTGACTATGTGGAGAAATCCATGAAATACTGATAAATTTAAGGTGACCCTTGTCAGGTTGGTTGGGGCAGTATTAGGTTGTTAGTTGTTTTTTTAATCGCTTTGCCTCACTTTCCCACCTCCGTCAAATTTTGGGATTCAACCAGGTGAACCACAAGTAAGCATCATTGAAATGAAGAGAATTTTAGTAATAAAATATATTATATCAACACTTACCTGTGGTTCATCTCATTCCCCCTTCCTACTCACTGATTAGGGATGCTAAGAGGTTTTTTAACTGAAATTTAACTTTGTTTCTGAAGCATACCAATGCCTAATGTTTACCACAAAACACCACAGATGGCTTGTGCATCCTAGGGGATTAGGCAAATGAAGTCAGGGAGTGCGTGAAACTTTAATTCCTTAATGATAGGTGTCAAATTAACTAGCTTCATTGAGGGAACCAGTTGAACTCCATGAAAGGATTGAAATAATAAATTCTATTATTAACATTCCATTTTATGCATGCCTAAATCATGATAAAAATTGACACTCTATCCACACATTCAGGAAAAATTTTTGTATTTTATATAATTTAAAATAACCCTTCCCTTGCAATGTAAAGCATTTGAAGACTGAAATCCCAATACTGTTGTTGATTTTTAATTTGTGTAATGTTATTTAGAGTTGAAAGAGTAAAAAGTGATATTTTCTTTTCCAGCTACAATGTTTTTAGAACTTTGGAAACGAAAGCAATCTGTCATTCAGTGGCAGTGGGATCTTGAAAACTATGAAGAGGAGGAGGAGTTTCGTCCCCAGTTCCACGAGAAAGTCACTTCAACCAGAATAAATCCAGTTACGAAAAAGTCAGAGCCCTATTTACCCCCATGGAAGAAAATATCTCGCGTGATAGCATCTGGTTCACTTGTTTTGTTAATGGTATGTATGCATAAGAATTAGTTCTTATTCTGAAAGCTGCCATTGCATTCCCAAGAGTACTAGAAATTTTTGTAGAAATCTTTGCCCAGTCCTAATTTTAAATAGAAAATTTCCACAATGATAGTACATTGTAATGTTATTTGTCTAAAGGGCTATTAAATGAGTAAAACTGATTCAGTTTCCTTTTAAACTATTTATGTAGCTACTGTATTTAGTGTATGCAGACAAAAAATTTGGTTATTAGCATATAAAAGGAGACTTCGGACATACAGTGTGTTGATTAGGTAAGAGGGAATAAATGGAAGAGGATATATAAATAGAATTAGATTTCCTTAAATAAAAGGTGAGTAGCATATCTTAAAAAGCATGTAAAAAATGTATTTTTTTATTGAATAAGTTTCTTTTTAAATTGTTGCAAGGAAAATATTTAAATTTATAGTTATATCTGGAGCAAATTCATGTGACAGATAATGCATAGAAAGGTGTTACATTCAGTTTGTCTTATGCTTATTATAGGTGGTTATAGAGGCTCCTGTTTGTATTTTTGGTTTGTAGGTGTGTTGCTTATTTATTTACCTTTAGTATTTCCCATGTAACTCATGTTTATTTAATTTTGATATGCTTAAACTTCCCTTCATTACTTAGAGAGTGTCTTTAGGCTATTAGGATATGAATTCTTTTTCCTCCTGTTTTTGTCATTTTGTTTTCATCGTTGTTATTGTTGTTATTCTTCTTCTTAGTTTGGAAAGCAGAATACTACTAACCAAGGTACCTAGCAGAGACAGCAGCATAGTATAGAAAAGAAACTTAACTGCAAAGAATGTACTAAAAAGGAGAAAATTATAATTCAGAATGAGAAATAAAGTTGAATATATGGTATGGATAAACATTGAAAAAGTCCTATGTCAACCAGTTCAACAAAAGAATTTTCACCAAGTTTGAGCTTTCAAAAAGGTCCACCTATTTGCATAGAATTAGGACAGAGTAAAAAGATTTAAAAATTAAGAGTTTTGACACTAAATGATTACAAAGACCATTCTACAATTAGATCATGGCAAAAATAAAAATGTTAGAATACTGTGTAGTATCAAGTCTCTTGAATGAAAAAGCAATACTTAGAAATGACACTGGTGCTAGTTTGAACTCGCTGGTCCAGGATTTTGCCCAATATCTAATGTTGGTGAAAGGATAAAACCACATTTATAAAAACTTAACAAAAATGATAACAACAGTAACTATTAACATTACTACTACACACATAAGTTCATGATAATCTATACACTACATTTAAAAAAAAAAAAATAATGGGCAGTATGACAGACTTGACAGATCATGAAAAGCAACGTACCTTTCTAACGAAGGAAGTTTTTGAAAATGAAGATCAAAGATGAAGATACAGAGGAAAAGGCAACCTTGTGAGATAGTCTTCATTCTCATCTCCTCTAATAAGCCTGCCCAACTTGTGTTGATAGCCAGACTGGGGTTAGCCCTGCTCAAACTCGATAGTTCCTTTGGTCGCTGCAACCTCACCATTCTTGTGAGCTAGGGATAAGGGGTTTGGGGGAGCC
This sequence comes from Palaemon carinicauda, assembly GCF_036898095.1. Taxonomy (NCBI): domain Eukaryota; kingdom Metazoa; phylum Arthropoda; class Malacostraca; order Decapoda; family Palaemonidae; genus Palaemon; species Palaemon carinicauda. Next base: position 12,788,336 of record NC_090768.1, read on the forward strand.
TATAGGTCTATCTTCTGAGTCATCAGCAGCCATTGCCTGGCCCTCCTTGGTCTTAGCTTGGGTAGAGAGAGTGCCTGGGTACTGATCATATGTATATATGGTCAGTATCTCGGGCATTGTCCTGCTTGATAGGGTAATGTCACTGTTCCTTCCCTCTGCCATTCATGCGCGGACTTTAAACCTTTAAAATGATAGAAGAATTGTTTGATAAATTTAAAACCATTTGATAAGTTAACAGTCTAGTGTTGGAATTATACATTTTATTATATACAAGTTTTTATTAAATTTCTTTCCTTATGACAGCTGTTTGTGGTACTTGCTGCAGTCTTCGCTGTAACTCTATATCGTATAGCTGTTGCTGTTTCAGTGTACAAGACCGACAATGAATATATTAGAACTAATGCAAGATTAATTACATCAATCACGGCTGCATTTATCAATCTTCTCCTCATCATCATTTTAAATTATGTGAGTTGAAGTACATCATTTTATTCTATATACTGTAATTTCTGGTTTGTTTTTAATAAAGCCCCATCAGTTTACATTAGTCTATCTTGTGATCAGCAGTTCCTTTTGATTATCAAGAAAGAAACTGACCAGGTTTTTCTTTGTCCCATGTTTCTGGCTAGCAGTGAACCTTACCAATTTTGCTTCCAGCTCTCAGGTAATTTCCTTCATGATTTTATTTTTATATATAGTTTACAGTTAGCCTTCCTTTTATGCCATAGTGATAGATATTGCACAAACCCTTTTGATATGAATTATTCCTTTTTCATTAGTACACAGCGGTTTTCTTTTCCCGTTAAATAGTTGAAATTGCTTTTATGCTGCAGTTCATAGGTATTATGAGCGCACCATTACCTTTGGAAAATCATATTCAATGTTAACTATCGAGATAGTTTATTGCAGGCTTTCCTCAATGTTTGGTTATTATTCTAATTTTTATCTAAATCATTTATTAGTGTAGGATATCAAGTCTTGAGTGTTAGTTAAGGTTAATACAGTACACTTCTTTCTCATGTCTTTATAAATGCCACCGAGTCCAGCTATCTATTTCACATAATCATACCCCTAAATTAATACTCAGATTTCAGATGCTAGGTATTGTATATTCCATTATTCTTTTTTCAAGTTTTTTAGATACCTTTTACCTAAAAGTTATTTCTTTCTAAATATTAGCATATGGTTATGACTGATAATTTAATTACTTTTGTATTTTTCATTTTAGCTTCGCTACTGTTTTGATTATTAGCTTGCATATTTTAGCGTTAACATTAATCATAAATGTAGCATTAACAAACTTTCTTTTTTGATAGTTTATAAAACTAGCTGGTCTTACCTTCTGCTCTTGCAAACCTATCTGTTGGCATGTGTGTGTCCCAGTGTGTGCCTCTAGCTACTCATTTGTTCATATGTGATATTGGATGCTGTTATTTTCCGTACCATGATCTCTGGCATTGCTGCCATACATGTATATTCATGAATTTCTGGCCCCAAGGCTGATACACCTGCATGCACCAGGGTGCCACCACCTGTTTTCATTCAATTTGTGCCTTCTTGAAGCAGGTACCTATGACTACTTATCTCTTTTGGAGTAGCCTTGGACAAATTTTTGGTTTTTTTTCACCACTACCTCTGCAAGGACTTACCTTTCTGGAGCACGGTACAAATGGAGGAAATATCTCTGGCACAAGTCTTTGACACATGTAGATCATCAGTCTGATAGTCATTGCATTTCTCAAATTTGATATCTAGAAGCAACTCCTTTTGTGTAGCGTAAGTAACATAACTGGTATGACATGGCTGTCTATATGCTAGTCTTAACTATAACTTTGATGGTTGTCGGTTGAGAAACAAATAATTTGAGTATTGTCTTCAATTGTTAATGGTTCTAATTGAGTAATGTGTCATTAGTTCTGTATTGGAGGTGATGTGATACGTTCAATAGAGCCTAAACCTGTAGGTTTCCCTTGTATACACAGAGTACATGCCTTACACATTGATAAATTCTTGGGCAGGAGGGCAATATTTCTTTATTATATCATGTTATATTGGATTCCCATTTCTAGCCTTTACTAGAAAGTCCTTTGGAAACCCACAGCACCTCCCCAAAAATATGCTCATCTTTCGTCAAAACTTTTTTTTTTTTTTTTGTAGCTCTTAAGTTATAGTCATTACTGTGTTAACAAGGCTATGTTATTTTAACAAGCCCTTGTTGAAAAGTTATCTAGTCTCTCTACATGAACACTTGGGCCACTTACCACAACCAGAAGTGTCTGTACACAAACACTTGGGTCATTTACCATAACCATAGCACCTTAATTCTATACTTTTGCAAGTAACTTCTAATTTAATTAGCTTTTCACGTTATGTAAACAAATGTAAGTAAAAAATAATTACTGTACTTCATTTAAACTGTACTAGTTTATTGGAAATTCTTGGAACCCTTCCCCACATTTGTTTTACTGAATGCCACACAGTGGATGAGATAAATCTCCACCAGAGGCACTAATCTACATTGAAACATCCGTGGAGAGGAGAAAGTATTTCTCGGGAAGGAATGCCTGAGAGAACCGCTAACCATGGAACAGGCGTATGTAAATTGATGGGTTTATTTAAAAATAAGTAATCCAGTGAGGTACATAAAATACTGTACAGCATAATTTTTTTTATTTTGTAAAAAAAAAAAAATTTAAATACAGTACTGTATTACTGTCTATATAAATTATGGTCTGAATCTTCAAGAGATGGCTTTAAAAGTTGAAACATTGATAGGATGATGAAATATTAGGCTAACAGTAAGTATAATAACTATGAAACTTTTCAGTTTTACGAGAAGCTGGTTGTGTGGCTTACAAATCTCGAGATTCCTCGTACTCAAACGGAATATGAGGACTCCTTTACCCTCAAGATGTTTCTATTTCAGTTCATCAACTATTATGCTTCCCTCATATATATTGCATTTTTCAAGGTGAGTAAACTTGTACTGTATATTGTATAACATATTGTAATATTTAATGATAAGAATGTTTTGGTACCACTACGTGAGTAATGTGATGTTTTTATATAGCTTGCATTTTCCCTTAGTAATAAAACTACAAAAGATAGCCAGTGGTATGTTAGATATTACTTTTTCTCATACAGAAGGTTTATAGAAAATCAGTTAAATTAGAGCTAGTGCAAAATAATATCTACATTGAATTGTTCTTGAGCTTAAGTCCTCGTTGTATATTATCAAAAGTTAGAAATCTAGTATCCAGAAAGGTGAAGCCTTAGTATTCTCTTTATTATTTCTTTTGTAAACAGAAATTAACTTTTATACAGGTATACTTCACATAACTTGGTAATTGGTTCCAGGAGAGGCGACAAGTTGAAAAATGACATAATTTGAATTTACTTGTCTCTGAATTTACTTGTCACTAGGCTAAACCTCAAATAACCATTCTCAGTTCTGTATTTTATTTGTAAATACAATTTGAATAATACAGTAGGGTCCCGAATTTTGTGAGAATTTGGTCGATCAATGGCCCCACATAAGTGGAAAATAGCATATTTCTAAACACACACAAGGAATAATTCAATTAGTACCATGGCAAACAGCAACTTGCCTATTTTCAAAACTTTCTATGTACTGTACTATGATGTACTTTTTATATTAAAGTGTTATTATAAATAAATCAAACATTTAAAATGTTTTAATGTTAACTTGAAAAAGGTTAAAGTTACAACTAGGATGGGTGTAAATACCGTATATTTCCCCTTATAAAGCGACCTAAAATTAGGACAAATTTTAATAAGTTCAAGTCATATCTATTGTATAAGACCACAGGTGAATAGCAAAACCATCACTGTATAGACTAGCTTTTGTTGTATCATTGAAGATCCAAAATTAACAAAATGAAGGCGATTTTATATCGTGCACTTCATAAACATGCCAAAAAGCACAATAAAAAATGGAAACCATTGTTTTGTTTACATTCATCTTTGATCATAACGAAGAAAGGAACGCATTTACACACCTGTGTTTAGGTTAGTTTTTGCAGTAACAGCTATCTTACCAAGTATTGATTATATGATGATTTTGTTATTACCAATGTTATTTTACTTCCTTTTTCTTTGAACTTCGAAATAAATGAAATGAATGCAATTTATATAATGGTCTTCCTAAACACGCTGCCTAAATCGGAAACCTTCAGTTTGTTTACTGTACGCTCCATCGTCGATCATAATGAACAAACGAACGCATTAAACACAAATGATTAAGGTGATAACTATTGATATTAAGAGCTTTTAGTAAATATGTTACTACAAATATTTTGCTTACTGTATCCATATAAATTCCTACATACATAGGAAAACCATTTTTGTTTGTGTTTAATCAACAGTAGCAAACTACCGCTAATGACAATATGATACAATAATTTGCGATAATTCTTAAATGTTATGAGGAATAATTGTCCATTCCATATCCAAAATACTTTTCCTAACTTCAGTTATGAGTCAACTTGTACCCACCTCAATGGTGTGAATGGCACATGGGATCTGTGTGTGTTAAGGTCTCTAGTCCTAAGGAATCTAAAGATAATGTTGAAGCTAAATCTGGACCTTCAATTGGTAAACTAAAGCCAAAATCTGTTCCCTTTAATGCTAGGTCTCTTACTAAGGATAAACCAGGAGTTTCTAGTAGTATGTGATGCCCTTCTTACAATCTCCAATGCTGTACAGAGGTCCCTCAATTGTGGTCAGGAAGTTCGTAAGATTGGCCTTGATTTTAGTGCTGCCTTTACCATGTTAATCATGAGGCCCTTGTTTTCAAACTCAAACAGTTTGGACCGGGTGGGTCGTTTCTTAGCATCATTATTTAATTTATAAGTGATAGATTGCAATGAGTTGTTGTCGATGGGCACCCCATTGAGTACAGTATAGGAAAGTGATATATGGTGTTCCTCTGGGTAGTGTTCTTGGCCCATTACTTTTCATACTATCATCATCTTCTTTGTCTGCACCTTTTCCCACTTTTATGTGGGGTTGATGTTTCTGGCAGGGGTTCTCCATCTACCTCTGTCCCACACTTCATGACCTTCGTTCAAAAGGATTAATCGGTGATGAAGTGTGGGACAGAGGTAGATGAATAATGCTGGCCAGAAACATCGCCTGAAGAGTAACTGTTCTGCTTAGATGCTGGAGCCTCTTGCCAATCTGAGCTGTAAAGTACCGGGAATAACTTGCAGCCAAAGCTTGTAAAGGACTGAGAATCTTGCCGCTCCGTGGTTCAGCAATGTAGACTTCTTATTCTTCCATGTACAAGTTTCTAAAATGGTGTTCATAATTAAGCCGTGGTAAGGAGAGTAGTGAGCTTTTGGCGGGTGGGAAACAGCTACAGAAGGTTAACAAATAAGCCTCAAAGAAAACTGAAGTTTTACTTGAAGATCTTGAATGGGTCAATAGTCGTTTATACATACATACATACATACATATACCAAGGCACTTCCCCCAATTTTTGGGGGTAGCCGACATCAACAAAAGAAAAAAAAAGGGGGGCGGGACCTCTACTCTCTACGTTCCTCCAGCCTAACAAGGGACTCAACCGAGTTCAGCTGGTACTGCTAGGGTGCCACAGCCCACCCTCCCACATTATCCACCACAGATGAAGCTTCATGATGCTGAATCCCCTACTGCTGCTACCTCCGCGGTCATCTAAGGCATCGGAAGCAGCAGCAGGGCCTACAGGAACTGCGTCACAATCGCTCGCCATTCATTCCTATTTCTAGCACGCTCTCTTGCCTCTCTCACATCTATCCTCCTATCACCCAGAGCTTTCTTCACTCCATCCATCCACCCATACCTTGGCCTTCCTCTTGTACTTCTCCCATCAACTCTTGCATTCATCACCTTCTTTAGTAGACAGCCATTTTCCATTCTCTCAACATGGCCAAACCACCTCAACACATTCATATCCACTCTAGCTGCTAACTCATTTCTTACACCCGTTCTCACTCTCACCACTTCGTTCCTAACCCTATCTACTCGAGATACACCAGCCATACTCCTTAGACACTTCATCTCAAAGACATTCAATTTCTGTCTCTCCGTCACTTTCATTCCCCACAACTCCGATCCATACATCACAGTTGGTACAATCACTTTCTCATATAGAACTCTTTTTACATTCATGCCCAACCCTCTGTTTTTACTACTCCCTTAACTGCCCCCAACACTTTGCAACCTTCATTCACTCTCTGGTGTACATCTGCTTCCACCCCACCATTTGCTGCAACAACAGACCCCAAGTACTTAAACTGATCCACTTCCTCAAGTAACTCTCCATTCAACCTTGCACCACCTTCCCTTCTCGTACATCTCATAACCTTACTCTTACCCACATTAACTCTCAACTTCCTTCTCTCACACACACTTCCAAATTCTGTCACTAATCGGCCAAGCTTCTCTTCTGTGTCTGCAACCAGTACAGTATCATCCGCAAACAACAACTGATTTACCTCCCATTCATGGTCATTCTCGTCTACCAGTTTTAATCCTCGTCCAAGCACTCGAGCATTCACCCCTCTCACCACTCCATCAACATACAAGTTAAACAACCACGGCGACATCACACATCCCAGTCTCAGCCCCACTCTCACCGGAAACCAATCACTCACTTCATTTCCTATCCTAACACATGCTTTACTACCTTTGTAGAAACTTTTCACTGCTTGCAACAACTTTCCACCAACTCCATATAACCTCATCACATTCCACATTGCTTCCCTATCAACTCTATCATACGCTTTCTCCAGATCCATAAACGCAACATACACCTCCTTACCTTTTGCTAAATATTTCTCGCATATGTCTTACTGTAAAAATCTGATTCATACAACCCCTACCTCTTCTAAAACCACCCTGTATTTCTAAGATTGCATTCTCTGTTTTATCCTTGATCCTATTAATCATTACTCTACCATACACTTTTCCAACTACGCTTAACAAACTAGTACCTCTTGAATTACAACACTCATGCACATCTCCCTTACCCTTATATAGTGGTAAACTACATGCACAAACCCAATCTACTGGTACCATTGACAACACAAAACACATATTAAACAATCTCACCAACCATTCAAATACAGTCACACCCCCTTCCTTCAACATCTCAGCTCTCACACCATTCATACCAGACGCTTTTCCTACTCTCGTTTCATCTAGTGCTCTCCTCACTTCATCTATTGTAATCTCTCTCTCATTCTCATCTCCCATCAATGGCACCTCAACACCTGCAACAAATTATATCTGCCTCCCTATTATCCTCAACATTCAGTAAACTTTAAAAATATTCCGCCCATCTTTTCCTTGCCTCCTCTCCTTTTAACAACCTCCCATTTCCATCTTTCACTGTCTCTTCAATTTTTGAGCCAGCCTTCCTTACTCTCTTCACTTCTTTCCAAAACTACTTCTTATTCTCTTCATATGAATGACCCAATCCCTGACCCCACCTCAGGTCAGCTGCCCTCTTTGCCTCACGTACCTTGCGCTTTACTTCCACATTTTTCTCTTTATATTTTTCATACTTCTCTACTCTATTACTCTGCAGCCATTCTTCAAAAGCACTCTTTTTCTCTTCCACTTTTACCTTCACTCCTTCATTCCACCATTCACTGCCCTTCCTCATGCTGCCTCCAACAACCTTCTTGCCACACACATCACTTGCAATCCCAACAAAATTTTCTTTTACTAACTTCCACTCCTCCTCTAAATTGCCAGTTTCTCTTACTTTCACATGTCATATGTCATTTTCAACCTTTCCTGATATTTACTTTTTCAATATTAATCTTACCCGATAATCATGTAGCTGTCAACTCTGTTGCCGACAGAAATCTACGGTCGGGATACGCCAGCGATCGCTATACAGGTGGGGGTGAACACCACAGCGCCATCTGTGGTCAGGTACTCCAGTACTTCTTGTCAACACCACCTCAATTTTTCCTCTGTCGTGCCTCCGGCTAGACCTACATGGATACGCTGTTGATTCTGGAGTTATTGCTCACGATTTGGTGATGTATTTGCTCTAGAGTTTAGCCTTCGCTATTCAGGAAGCTTTATCATTAGCTTAGCAAGTTTTTGGAATTAATTTGATTTAATTTTTTATTTAATTTTGGTGACGAAGAGAGTATGAACTCTCTTTCACTTTTAATGGCCGACCCTTCCCTTAGACGGAAGTGTTGGTGTCGAAGAGAGTATAGACTCTCTTTCTTAATTTTGCTTAACAAAAGTTATAGATTTATTTTATATCTCTCCGCCTTTTATAGGCCTCTTCGATTAACTTCCTTTTATTATAAACTTATTAAAATTAATTTTTATATTTGTTTATATTCGACCTTTCCTAATAGTAGGCGGTCTTTTCTTGGTACCGAAGTTAATTACATTGAGCCCGTCATTTCGTTTTTACCTTTTAACATATTATGCTATTTTAATGTTTTTGAAAGAATTTCTTTGATAGTCTCGTACTGTTTTCAAAGTTGAACTAACGTTTTGTTTTGTCTCTGCAGTTGTTGACGTTCAGAACGTTCAACTTGCGCTCTATCGTTACGATAGAGAGAGAGTATTCACGGTGTCACGTTGCAGTAAGAGTAGAACGATTCTATCGTTTTGTTCATTCTTTCTTAGCTTAAATGGTTTTAATTCTAATAAAGGAACTTTTTATTTGAGAAATCTTTCAGTTTTTTTCCTTTAACAATAATATGTTTTAACGATATATATAATTGGGCTCATCTCTCAGGTTCTAAGTCAAGAGAGAGAGAGAGAGAGAGATAGAGACGGAGGGAGAGAGAGGAGGATAAACGTTTCGTTCAAGCGGGTAACGTTTC
>NC_090768.1:12797702-12800202 GCF_036898095.1 Palaemon carinicauda
ACCATTACCACTCTATGGGCTAGCTGCGCTACCCCTAACCTGGTATGTAAGCTCTTTACTTCGATTAGCTGTATAGTTAACCGAAAACTCCTTTATTCTTAGCCTATTTATTATTGCTGCCAAGCTAACAACCCTAGTTTAAAAAGCAGGATGCTATACGCCCAAGGGCTCCAACAGGGAAAGCAGCCCAGTGCAAAAAAAAAATAAAATAAATAGAATTAACGAGTAAATTGTATAAGAGAAATAATGAAGAAAATAAACCTTTAAAATTGATCAGTCGTATTTAAACTATAAAACGAGACGTGTCATTTTGTTGTACAGAATATCATTTGCACCAAGTTTGAATTTATGAAGTTCCACCGGTTCAACCATCACATTAGGAAGATGATTGCACAATCTTGTCACAGCTGGAATAAAAATTTTAGAATACTGTGGAGTATTAAGCCTTATGATGAAGAGGGCAACACTGTTAGAATTAGAACGGGCACTCGGTAGAGCATATACCTTCACCTATATCATGCTGTATATCACAAGATAGGAAATTGAATTATGCACATTTTGAAACTAGTTTCATGTAAGTCGGATGAAAATTGACCACGACATAGCAGAAAGACGTTTTTGCCCTCTTTGTGACCTTAACCTTTGACCCAATCAGTCCCAAAATCTATTCAAATTGTTCTTGGATCATGACCTATCATCCCAGCAAATATAAATACACGCCTATCAAAACATAACCTTCGCAACAAAGTTTATGAAGGTAATTAACTGCATACCTAGTACTATGTACAGGATGGTACAGCTGGCTTCGTTAATTCCGGTACAATTCACTATACACTATGGAGACTTCTGACAGCAGTACATTGTAGCTGTTAGGCTGTGTTTAGCAAAATAAAAACTGTTGGTAAAGCTGCTTGTAAACTGAAGTCGCTGAGCTTAGAAGCACGTAACGTGAAGTATTTTGTATATTTTATGAAGTGGTGTATAGAATGCTGTTGTTTGCTTAAGAACACTTCGTATAATTAATAGAAATGCCTTTGATCACTTGTTTACAAGCTTAGCGACTTAGTTTTACAGGCAGCTTTGCCAACAGTTTCTCTTTTGCTAAACACAGCTTTACCTAATGTATAACAACTGTCAATTGTCTCCTTAGGTTCCCGTGAAGTGTACTGGAATTAATAATATCGACTGTACAGTCGGGGATGCTCAGAATGCAAAAAATGATGAGAATTAAAGAGAAATCTTATGCAACATGCACTAAGAACTAACTGAATTACGGTGCCAGTGATTGATGTACAGATGAGGGATAAGGAATTTAATAGACCTCAATTTTTTGTCCAGCAAATTAAGATGATGAGTCTGCAGCTGAAGACCACAGGGGAATAATTCTAAATGATAGTAGAATGAAGGACTTAAAACTTTTCCTCGTGATAGATTGATTACCAAAAATCTTAAAAGACTCAATATGCCAAGTATTTTTTGTATGCAGTTGAGAAAGCAACACATCGTAAGTAAATTTACAATAAAGAATCACACCTGTAATTTTAAGTGGTTTGTATATAGTTAAAGAAACATTGTCAATGCAAAGATCGGAATGTCAAGGACCCATATTTTTAATCTACTTTCTAATATACTTTGTGTTCTGTTAGGGTTTGATTTCATCCCCCATAAATTGCACTATGCACTAATTTTAGCTATATCTCTATTAAGGGACTCAGCAGCTACAGGTCTACATTCAGGAAATGAAATTGATGCAAAGAGAGTAGTATCATCTACATATGAAACAAATTTCCTTTTTAGTCCAAACCACATATTATGCGTAACCTAAATATTATGAAAAGTGATGGACCGAGAACGCCTCCCCTTGGGAACACCAGACATTACACTCCTATAGTCACTGTGGTGTCTATCTACGACTACTTTTAGAAATCTATTGCTTAAAAATTCTGTGATAATGCTAAGAAAAGACCCACCTACTCCTATTTGAAAATAATGGTCTCATGATTAACATGGTTAAAGACAGCACTAAAATCAAGGCCAATCGTACGAACTTCATGACCAAAAGTAAAGGTTTATTGTATAACATCATAAATCGTTACAAGTGCATCACATGCTCAATCCCTTTGCGATAACCAAACTGAAAACTAGGGAACAGATGGTTACCTTTGGCATTTTTTTTTTTTTTTTTTTTTTTTTTTTTGCAAAAGACATTTTTTATTTGTTGGTGTGACCGCCTTCGGTCTTGCCCGCTATCTTTCAAGATCTTCTCATTCTAAATTACTACGTAGTACTATGGCTTCGTCTTCATCAGAGTCATAGGTATTTGCACACTACTTCTGAAGATGGGATTTCTTTGTCTAGACATAGAAATGGGGATGATTATGATAATGAGGTTATTATAGACTGAGAAAGTAATGCTTCGACCGACCACCCGAAGACGGAAGAATGGCTTTGACGAGAAACTTCATGACCCTCCTCTAGAATTGCAAGACGAGACCAATGA
>NC_090768.1:12805202-12830202 GCF_036898095.1 Palaemon carinicauda
ACAAGGTTATGTAGTTATCCGCAACGTTACATATAATGTTTATAAGTATTGTATTTGGAAAATGGGTGTTCGCTTTTTCAGATCTGTAAAATACTCTATCTAGGTCATATAATATGATCTCCAGGGGCAAACATTGCGTCGTCTTACATTTCATTAAGGTGATCACTTTCATATCGAAAACATGAAAGCAAGTCAGGTTGTCATCTTCATCGCCAGGCTACCCTTATTATTATTATTATTATTATTATCATTATTATTATTATTGTTATTATTATTATTATTATTATTATTACTAGCCAAGCTACAACCCTAGTTGGAAAAGCAAGATGCTATAAGCCCAAGGGCTCCAACAGGAAAAAATAGCCCAGTGAGGAAGGGAAATAAGGAAATAAATAATGAAGAGAATAAATTAACAATATATCATTCTAAAAACAGTAACAGCGTCAAAACAGATATGCGAATATCAGAATGCCAGAAAACCTCAAATCAATCAATCAAATCAATCAATCATCGCCAGGTTAAAGAAATTATCATTGGTGTGTTGAAGTACATAAAAAATGGGGGAAAAAACATTAATTAGTAAAGTAAGGAGGAAAGACGACCATATCTTGGATTCATAAACATGCCTTCAAAAGCTTTTTTTTTTTCTTTTTTTTTTCGCCCATCATAGCTGTGCCATCCCTCATTGTAGATAATGCGATGCAATTCACGAAAAGATGTCATGGATGAAATGTTGATAGAGTTAAAAGTAACAGCGATTACAGTACCTTAATGGTTCTATGGAAGTAGAAAAATTATTATTATTATTATTGTTATTATTATTATTATTATTATTATTGAAAAATTATTATTATTATTATTATTATTATTATTATTATTATCATTGTTATTATTATTATCATTGTCATTATTATTATTATCATTTTTATTATTATTGTTATTATTATTATTCCATCCATCCATATACCAAGGCACTTCCCCCAATTTTGGGGGGTAGCCGACATCAACAAGAAACAAAACAAAAAAGGGGACCTCTACTCTATATTATTATTATTATTGCTTGAATTGGTGGTGTAATTAATTCGGTCACGCCTTCTTACCTAAGTAAAGATAAAGCTGTCTTTAACAAAAGGTAATTCAAGGGTATTCTACCCACCCCAGTGTTTCGCATGGCTCTTTTGTTGAGATAGCTTATCTGTATTATGAAGATAATCACAAGTATCTGAATCGACTTTGAAACTAATTGATAATAAACTTGTATCGATTGTAAATAAAGCAAAGCATTATGTTGTGGGTCATTGACAGGTAACTGAAGTATTGAAGTGCCATTAGATAGGAATCAGTTACAAACACTAAATCCGTACGTACTTGAGGGTACGCTCTGGCACACTATTCTATATAATTTCTCTCCCTATTGTTTTGTTAAAGTTTTTTATAGTTTATATGAGAAATATTTTTTTAATGTTATTACTCTTAAAACATTTTATTTTTCCTTGTTTCCTTTCCTCACTAGGCTGTTTTCCCTGTTGGGGCCCCTGGGCTTATAGCATCCTGCTTTTCCAACTAGGGTTGTAGCTTAGCAAGTAATAATAATAATAATAATAATAATAATAATAATAATAATAATAATAATACAGGGCGTAAATTTGATGATTACATTTGAAACAGATGTCTACGGATGTTTTGGAAAAATAGATTTATTTCTAGTATATATCTTTGCTAGCCTAAACAACTAAACTGTTTTGCACGACCTTTTCTAGCTCTTCATAATTCAGAAAACAATTAATTTTGTGTAGGAATCTGCGTGGCCTTTAAGCAAAATATTGATTTAGGTCAGTTTAGTCCCAAGTCAAGAGAATAATCTCGGTGGCCTGCGGGAACCCTCTCTTAAATACACAAGCACGTATTTATGATATCCACTGAGTAATACTTTATTTTGAATTATCGAAAGAAAAACATCACCATGAATAGTTTCGAATAAAAAGTCTGTGGCCACAAAACAAGCAGTTAGTTCTTTGTTTTCATACCCACGAAAAATAATATCACAACTTCTCATTTGTAAATTGATCAGTGGTATGTTTTTGACGTTGTGAAACTTTTAACATTTGTATCCACGATCAGTATTTGATGCCACTCATCTTAATACCACATCGAACGTGTTCAGTATATCGAATTCCCCTTTTGAGTAATGCCAATGTGTTTCTATCTTGAACAGTTTATGTAATTGATGAAATCCGAAGAATAAACTTTCGTTTCATGATCTCCATGGCCTGATTGGTAACGTCTCTGCCTGGTGTTCGCCAGTTGGAGGTTCGAGTCCCGCTCAGACTCGTTAGTGCCACTAGTGTCTGCAACCTTACCATCCTTGTGAGCTAAGTTTGGGAGCTTTGGGGGAGCCTATAGGTCTATCTGCTGAGTCATCAGCAGCCACTGCCTGGCCCTCCCTGGTTCTAGCTTGGGTGGAGAGGAGGCTTGGGCGCTGATCATATAGTATATGGTCAGTCTCTAGGGCATTGTCCTGATTGCTAGGGCAATGTCACTGTCCCTTGCCTCTGCCATTCATGAGCGACCTTTAAACCAGCACAATTTCAGAAGACTTTGCTATCTCCTTGAACTTGACCTTTTCATTGTGACCATATCTCAGACAATAGATGCATACATTCTCCGTTGTAACATACAGTAATTTTATCCTCATTAACATGAATAGCTTTTCGAATTCCTCCATCACAATTTCAGAATTATATGGACAGTCCTACCTGCACCAGGTGTCTGAAATGTCATACTTATCCTCTCTTTTACATTAGGGATTAACCGCAATAACCGATTTCTTTTAACTAATGCATTTACCACATCGTTCTCTTCACTATAAACATTGCAAATCATACCTTTTGCTTTCAGCTTCCCAATATTGTTCGAAACGGCACCTTGAACCACCGCTATGTATTATAATCGATGCATCATCTCTACTGCTTGCATCAGCAAAGTTTACAACAACGTTTCCATTTGAGGTAGACCTCATATCAACAATTGCAATATTTTAAAGTCTGGCAACCTCATTTCTCTTCTCAGTGATTTTGACTTCATTCCTTAACTTTTTCTGCGTAAGTTTCATTCTTTAGGGTAGGAAGAAACATCTTCATTGCAGCTTCATCTAATAATTCAGACTTTGTCGAGAGATAATCAATTCTAGGTTTATCCAGTAACTCAAATTTCATCAAGAAATTATCTGATTTTATGTCAACGATCTCAGTCCAATTTGGTAAGTCCCCGCTGACTCTAACCGTAAGCCACTATCATATTATGTGTTTTCAATTCGCTCCCACAAGCGGTGCGGATCCACTTTTGTCAGTCGAGTGATAGATTATATGAATGAATCCTTTCACACTTGAGCGGAGCGGATTTTTCACCGCAGCGGCACCTCCCTGCATGCCCGGTGCCCCACTAGCTTTGCGGGGATCTGCTTAGCTGACGGTGATATATTATGTTCAATACGAGTCTCCACACCACACGATCTTTTTCCGCTTGGTGAAATCTAACCGAGGCCCTTTGCGTCAATAAGGGTAGGAGGGGATGATGACGTTCGTCGACAAGTAGTAGGCCCAGCAGTAAAATGAATCTAGTTACATGGGACAAAAGTCCAGAAGATTACAAATGTTAGAGTTTTGTTACATCGGCTTGGAAAGAAGTTTGTTGTG
This sequence comes from Palaemon carinicauda, assembly GCF_036898095.1. NCBI lineage: Eukaryota > Metazoa > Arthropoda > Malacostraca > Decapoda > Palaemonidae > Palaemon > Palaemon carinicauda. The sequence continues at coordinate 12,808,898 of NC_090768.1, forward strand.
GATTAAGGGAGGATTGAAAGAGTCTGGATGATAAAGAAAAGAATGAATTTGCTAAGTGTAGCCTATTCACTTTTGAATTTACTAGCATTCTTCTTATATATTACCAATTGTGGCAAATTAGTTTCTGCACAGATGTTTAGAAAGTTGTAGCCTATAATTAATTCATAAGTCTAGTTATAAAGACATTCATTACAGTAATTCATATGATTTCTCACATTCATATGTTAGAATATTGCCAACTCAAAGCTCCCTCTACACCAGTGGTTCCCAACCTTTTTTCTGTAATTTCCTCCCTGCACCCAGCTCATCCATCCAGATTTTCCCCCTGCATACCCCGCCCGGCCCTCATGCCCACTCGCCTGCCTCAGAAATGGGCATGATACTCTAATTCTCCCCTTGAATATCATGTCAGTGAGAACTGATATGATCGTATCACAATTGAATGGCTAACAACAAATTGCCGCACGTACTATAAGTACATTTTCCGCTTGTTTTAGTTAGTAGGTAGTGTAGTTATTTCCCCCCCCCCCCTGGAAGCTTCATATTTCCCCCCAGGTTGGGAACCACTGCTCTACACTCATTTAAAATCAGCAAATCTTTTTCTGATATCATCTGCGAGCGGCGACCGCAATATCTGCGATTTTCGTTCGCTATACCTGCGGTGCGGAGACCGCTTCGTGTGCGAAAATTTTTTGTAGCATCATTGTTCAGCGATCGTTCCTCCTTTGTTAACTACACTTCATTTATGGATTCAGGGCATAAATATTCCATTCGCTGTATATTATCATTGCTAATGTTATCCCGACTCATTTTGTGACGAAAATCTCATTCTATCCAGTCTATCTTCATTTTCCAGATTTACATATGGGACACGCATATGTTCCCTGTTTCCCAGCTACAATAAGTGATTTCATACCACAAAAAAAAGAAAAAAAAAACTAATCTCAATAAGCACGTTCGCACAATGCGCCGCTCGTGTAATTAGTAAGACATACAATTAATGAAATTTTAAAGTCCATTTATAAATTGGTGTGTTGAAGGTAAATTAATATAGGGATATTTACAAAAAGGTCTGATTGTAGTTTCTTCCCAGTGCATTCTATAAAACACTATACCCACATCACTAGACGGAAGATTAAATTTCCTAGTATTCTTTTGTAGATTGAAAGGCAATCTTCGATTGTCCAGTGTTGTAAAGTTTTAGGTCCATTGGACAATTAAACAAATGTGGACATTATGTAATTACACAAATTTGTACATTTTGTGATCATTGATTTTGTCTTGATAGCAATATTAGATATTTGTCCGTTTGATCTTGTGGTTCCAATACGATTTTCCAAGTGTCATTTTTGTTTGTTTTGGTCTCGATTTGCGCTTAATACGAATAGTGTCTAAAAATATATTGGTTTTTGGTTTTATGTTCTGTTCATTTTTCACACACACACACACACACACACACACACACACACACACACACACACACACATATATATATATATATATATATATATATATATATATATATATATATATATATATATATATATGCGCGTGTGTAGACTACTCCATATTTTAAATCATCATCATCATCATCATTTCAGCCTTCAAAAGTCCTTTGTTGGATGTAGGCCTTCCCCAGGTTTCTCCACAGACTTCTATCGCAAGCTATTCTGTGCCACTGTTGCTCATGTTGGTCTAAGTCATCTCGCCAGCGGGTTTTTTGTCTTCCTTGGTTTCTTGTGTATCCTCGGGGTGTCCAGAAGGTTGTTCTTGATGTTCATTGGTTGTCTGTCATCCTGGCAATGTGCCCAAATGCCTCTTCTTATCCATTTTACTATATTGTTATCGCAGTGTTAAAAGGGACGTTTACTTAGGTATCAATCTATCATATATATATATATATATATATATATATATATATATATATATATATATATATATATATATATATATATATATATACATATATATATATATATATATATATATATATATATATATATATATATATATATATATGAGAGAGAGAGAGAGAGAGAGAGAGAGAGAGAGAGAGAGAGAGAGAGAGAGAGAGAGAGAGAGAGAGAGAGAGAGAGAGATCGTCACTGTAAAACAAAAATCATGCAACTGTTAAAATAATGAAGGCTGTTGGAGCCTTGGAGGTTAACTTCTTGTTTGTCGAAATCTAGTTACCATTTGCTGTTCGGATCTATACTCGTCCGGTCTCTTTTCTCGTGTCGGCTCGTTGTTTTGTCAAGTTTTTAATATGATCCCCTATTACCAGGTGAGGAAGACTGTGGAAACTTTGTTCTTCCGGGACAACAAAAGAAGAATAGACTTTGTTTTGGCCTACAAAGAAGAGGATGATCCCGAAAAAGTCGAAAGACGTCGTGTGTATGAACAAAACCTCAAGGAAGAAGGATTAGAGCTGGAAACCGAAGATAAGACCGTAAGTAACTAGTTTTTTTTTTTTTTCTACTGGACAATTGCTAACGGATTTATGATGATCATGTGAAAAGTATGGATTGCAAAGTAACGGATCTTAGTATATTACTTTTAAATTCTAGGTATATTTCTCAAATTTATTTGTATTAGGCCTACCTTCAGTTTATAGTTTGATATTTTGGGTGGTAATAGTGATATGAATCAATTTTCCACCAAACCCATCCTTCATATTGTTTAAAGGTATTATCTGTGTTATGAAATGCTTAGACCATTTTTGCTCTGGGAAGTCATTCTGTGCAAATATGTGTTTTTGGGCTCAAGCCATGGCGTCCTGATGGAAGGTTCCTTTTTGGTAGCTTCCTTGGGTAAATAACTACTAAGATATTCCCAGAGAATTTAACCACAGGTTATCACAGAATTCTAACTTCTGGAGCGAGTATCCTAAAGGTTTCCCTTTTAAGACATCGTATATCTACAGGGGACGCATGTATTAACGCGCCACATAGCTATCTACACCCCGAACAGAGTTAATGCTTCGGTGTGTAAGGGCTGAGAATAGCTGGGAGCCGTTCCATAGCTAATCTCATCCGTGGCTACTTCTGGTACTCGAGACGTAAACAAACGGGCGCCATTGCTTAAATGACATCACGACCGTCTCCATCCTTTGTTCAGTAGCTCGCCCTACTTAGACGGATTTTCCCTGTGCCTTGCTTATCGCTTTGCATCTACGTTATGTCGCTACCTTCGGCCTCGCCTTCTTCTGGAAAGTTGAGTACAAGGTTCCAGTATTGTTTAGTTAAGCTCTGACCGTAAAGTAAATATTACTTTCCGAGATAATTGTTGTTTTGTGGCAGAGCTGTGCCTCTACCGGACCCGCCATTTTATGGCGTCGTTGTTGTTATGCATGCCTTATTTAGTTAGCCACAACAACGCTTCCGGCCTCATTTACTTATCGATAACATTAGTTTATTTAGTCTTCATAGCTAGGAACTTTTATATCGTGTTTTGACGCTTTTTATCGGTCATCGATTGACCTCATACCAGTCGGCTACTATAGCCCCCAGGGCAGAGCGCCTATATCAGTGTTCATGCATGATTTTATTAGTGATCCTAGGCTAAGTTATGAAGATAGTGGCATTATTTTACAATACTTTCGACTGTGATGCAAGTGTTTATCGCCTTCAGGGACCATATAGGGGATAGGTTAGTTAGTGTCCCTTCCTAACCTAACCTACTTGTAGGACCCCTATATGCTTCCTTCATCCCCCTGCCCTTGGCATTCCCTCTGTTTAGCCTTGATTCCCTTACTAAGTAAAGGGATCAAGCGCCTATCGGAGTATATTATCGCCTCTCAGTCCTCCCTAAGGGAATGAACCCCCCTTTGGGTTGCGTCCGAGAGTGAGGAACGGCTAGCCCTTCCTCTATGGCTAGGACTAGTCTATGACTGTCCTGCGATAGCGATATGTCTTCTATCTTTCCTAGTTCAGGGCTTTTAGCCCTGCTCTAGGTTAGGTTTTGGAAGGTTTTTCTGTCCCCTGCTGAAACTGTACCCATGCACCGTTTCAGCCAGGCTGCCTTATCTTAGGTTAGGGAGTGTCCTCCCTTTCCCTAGTGGCCGCTCTGGTACAGAACCCCTTCCATGGAAGACTCTTCTCTTCTCCCCTCCCCACCTATCTCTTGTATAGCCTAGCCTACACTTAGGTTAGTCTATACCCATCTGTCCCCTGTCCTACAACTCCTCCTTAGGGTGGAGTGATAGGGCTACCTGGAGCTTCTATGTGCAGTCCGCTCTGGTACATATACCCTTCATAGTGTCCTATGGGGTTAGCCACTGGATGTGTTCTGCATGTAGAGGTCTCCCCCTCTTTGGGTGTCCCCTAGCCCTCCCTTGGGCTACCCTAGCTCCCGGTCCTCTGAGACCCCTGCTTCTGGGTGATAGAGCCAGCCTCTATCATGGGTACACCCTCTCAGGGGGGGATGTCTGGGAGTCCATGACTGGACTTCTTACATCCCTCCCCCTGTCTCTCTCACTATCCGGGTGCCGGTCCCTTGCCGCCCCCACTGTCGGCGATACCCGCCTCCCACCTTGGTGACTCTCCCCTTACCCTCATGCCGCCAGCCCCCCGCGTGCCGGGGGACTGCCGACCGCCGCCGGCTCCTGCCGATGGCTCTCCTCCTTCCTCCTAGCTTCGCCGTCCGCCTGCCGGTCGGCCACCGGAGTGCCGGCATCCACTGCCGGCAACCTGGTTCCGCTATAACCATCCTTGTCCCTGTCACCAATCCGGCATCCTCCGACTACCGGAGCCGCCGCTCCCCTGCCGGCGTGCCGCCGTTGTGCCGGCGGCCGCCACCCTGGTATTACTCTTGACTTACATATTGTCTGTTCTAATGCCAGAAACTGCTGGAGCGGCCTCCGGCGTGCCGGAGGTCTGCCGGAACCCCCCGGAGGCGTCAAGACTACTTGCACCCCCTTCTACTAGCTATCATATGAATACTGATAGCCCTACACTGCAAACAGATGGCCTGTTTACGCTCTTAGATCAGTGCCTTGGTACTGTTCTATTAGTAATCATGCTGTCTCTTTGCACTCTTCAAAATTCCAGCATGCTGCGTGTATCTTAGCGCGGCTGGTTGCCGGAAGCAGTTACCCTAAGGGACCTGTTAGCCCCCTAATTTGGGACTGAGTGGCCTCGGTCCCAAACTTATCCTCGGCATTTTCCATGGAATTCCATTGCCCTATGGACTTCTAAGGAATACTATCCTGTGCCTTCGGCCATCTCGGAGTATCCAAGGATAAAGCTTGCGGTAGCCAGCCGGGCGAGATGCATGGAGTATGTTTTCTTTACTACTTCAATCTCTATGCATCACACCCTTCATTAAGTTAAAAATTAATGATTAATATTAACTTAGATTAAGAGCCATTCTTATGACTCCCCCCATACTCATTTTCTCTTTCTTCCACAGGAGGAGCAGATGAAGTGTGACTTCGACTTCTGCGCTGTGAAACGCCCGCACTTCTACGGGCATACGGCTTGCAGGACTCACGCCCCTTGTGCTAACAAGAAAGGGGATTTGAAATTCTGGGACCCGCTGAACTGTACGGTCTGCCAGGCTCACATAGCTGATGGCTTCCATAACTCTCCCTCAGCGGAGATCAGGGACATTGCTCGAGAGAAGCTACGCAAATGGGTGCGTGGCTTCCAGAAGAATGCCACCGGACCGTACCTGGCCACTGAAGAATTGAGGTCACTGCTGTTCCCAAAGGCCTCCCCTGATTCTGTGGTGCCCAAGGATTTGATCCCCACTGTCCAAATTACGGTGGAACCTGATGTAGTCATGGCCCAGTCCATGCACGATTGCCGCCTAGATTCCGATGATGACGAACACATGTCGGATGTCTCGGAGGGTACAGAGAAGACCCTCATGGCTCAAGGAGCCGAAGATGAAGAAGACCAGGTGGAATACGCCGAGTCGGAGCAAGAGGTCGCTCCTCCTTCCATCTCCGCCCCTACTCCTACACCGACGGAAGTGTCTCTCCCGTCTACCTCCACGACCCCGGAACCCTCATCTTCCACTCAGGAAATGCTCCGGTTGATTAAAGCCGTCATGGACGACAAGTTAAAGGAGAATCAGGAGTTCATCAGGTCCATGATAGGATCCAAAGAACCGAAGATGATCTCGGTTAAGGATCTCCCCGCTTGCTCTCATGCCAACCCATGGAGGTATGCTGAGCATATGGTGATAGCGACCGGCAGAATCTTTGTCAGCGACAAGATCGGCTCGGTCCCCCGGGAAGATGTGGAATTCTTCCCCAATTTTGAGGCCTACCCGGACTGTTACGTCCGACTTCGCTCTGAACCTGCCTCTAAAGAAGAGACCGAACCGAAAGAAGAGATAGTGTCCGATCTCGCGAAGGCCCAGGCTATGCTAGCCAACACGTTCAAGAGTAGGGGTTTTACCTGCTCTAAGCTTCCGGCCCTGAGCAAGAAGCACCCTACCTACGTCGCACCTGAAGATGCGGTACTTCCATTCATGGAAAAGGCCTTCGCTGCGTGCCTTAAAGCTGTGGAAGAGGGGAAAGCCTGCCCTGCACTGGAGGAGTGCAGACCCTTCTCCATAGTTACTCCCCCTGACGCTCGACACTGGAAGGACATCCAGCATACTTTCGTCGTGGGAAAGCTAGATCCTGACGTCGCCGGACGTCAGTTTAATGAAGACCTCCCGAAGCTCAACGATCACCTCCTTCGTCGGGAACAAGATACGAAGGAGAGGCTCGCAGCATCCATGTCCCACCAAGTCCAACTTGAAGTTATGGCCTGTGACACCAGAGTACCAGACCACTACATGGTACTTGCCAAATCCCATATGGCAACCCTGATGAAGGACTTGTACCACTTCATGAAGGCTCGGAGAGCCTGTCGTGAATTCGTGTTCGCAGGTGCCACTGTGAAACACGAACCCCGGAGGCTGATTTCCTCCAACATCTGGGGCAAACACCTCTTTCCTTCTGACCTTGTGAAGGAGATCACTGACAAAGCCGCCACGGAGAATAGGAACCTTCTCCACAAATGGGGCATGTCAAAGAAGAGAAAACCCTCTCAGGACGACGGACCTCAACCTAAGAGGAAAGCCTCAAAACAGAAACCCCAGCAACGTCAACCAAGACGTCAGTTTCCGGGACCCGCTACCTCCCAAGTGGCAGCTCAGCCACAACAGACCTTTCAACTGGTCACCCAACCGGTGTTGTCACAGTCACCGGTCTTCACCCCTGCTTTCGAGCAACAGACGACTACCTTTCGTCCCAAAGGTAGAGGCTCAAACAGAGGTGCAGGCAGAGACGCATCTCGCCGTCCCTCCAGAGGCAGAGGAGGAAAGGGAGCTAGCGGCCGAGGCAGCAAGCCCTCGGGACACCAGAAGCAATGAAGTGCTTCCGGTGGGAGGAAGACTCCGCCAATTCCAGGATCGTTGGACCTTCGATCCCTGGGCGCACAGCATCGTCAAGAAGGGTCTAGGCTGGAGTTGGACTCAACCACCCCCAACATTCCAGCAGTTCTTCCAACAATCAACCCCCCTTCTGGAAGAATATGTCCTAGATCTCTTGAACAAGAAGGTGATAAGGAAGGTAAAGTCCACCAGGTTCCAAGGACGACTGTTTCGGCCTCAATGTGGCCCCTCGGATCTTCACAAAGCTGGCGGACGCCATAGTACAACAGCTCCGCCTCCGAAACGTCCAGGTGATGGCCTACCTCGACGACTGGCTAGTTTGGGCTCCATCGCCCGAGGATTGTGTAAAATCCTGCAACAAAGTCACCCAGTACCTAGAACACCTGGGATTCAAGATAAACGAGAAGAAATCTCGCCTCTCTCCAGCTCAGAAGTTCCAGTGGTTAGGAATCCAATGGAACCTTCAGTCACACCGCCTTTCCATCCCCCAGAAGAAAAGGAAGGAAATAGCAGGGTCTGTCAAGCGACTACTAAAATCCAAACGGATTTCAAGACGCCAGCAGGAACGAGTTCTAGGCTCTCTACAGTTCGCCTCAGTAACAAACCCAGTGCTTCGTGCACAGCTAAAGGATGCCGCGGGAGTCTGGAGACGTTCTGCATCCATCGCTCGAAGAGACCTCAAGAGACGGCTCCCAAACAGACTTCGACTTCTCCTCAAGCCGTGGTCGGAAGCAAAGGCCCTGAAAAGGTCCATTCCTCTTCAACACCCACCTCCATCACTCAACATCCACACGGACGCTTCGCTGGAGGGTTGGGGAGGTCACTCCCACCAAAAACAGGCTCAAGGCACCTGGTCTCCCCTATTCAAGACGTTCCACATCAACATCTTGGAGGCCATGGCGGTCCTTCTAACTCTGAAGAAACTATCCCCGCCTCCCTCGATCCACATTCGTCTAACCCTAGACAAATCGGTGGTAGTTCGATGTCTCAATCGCCATGGCTCAAGATCGCCCCAGATAAATCAGGTGCTTCTCCCAATCTTCCGTCTGGCAGAGAAGAAGAAGTGGCACCTGTCTGCAGTTCACCTACAAGGATTCCGCAACGTGACAGCGGATGCTCTATCTCGAACAAACCCGATAGAGTCGGAATGGTCTCTAGACGCAAGATCATTCTCCTTCATCTCTCACCAAGTCCCAGAACTTCAGATAGATCTCTTCGCAACGAGCGACAACAATCAACTTCCTCGGTATGTGGCCCCGTACGAGGACCCCAAGGCAGAAGCAGTGGATGCCATGTCACTGGACTGGAACAGATGGTCCAAGATTTACCTGTTCCCTCCCACCAATCTTCTGCTGAAAGTCCTCTCCAAACTGAGAACCTTCAAAGGGACAGCGGCCCTAGTGGCTCCCAAGTGGCCCCGGAGCAACTGGTACCCCCTGGTCCTGGAGCTGCAGCCCAAGCTGATCCCTCTCCCGGGCCCAGTTCTCTCCCAACAAGTACAGAAGTCGACTGTCTTCGCTTCATCATCGAAAATCAAGGACCTTCATCTCATGATTTTCTCTCCCTAGCCGCCAAGAAGAGGTTTGGGATCTCGAAGAAAAGTCTAGACTTCCTCGAGGAATACAAGACCGAATCCACAAGACGGCAATACGAATCATCCTGGAGAAAATGGATCTCTTTCGTCAAGACAAAAAATCCTAAAGAAATCACAATTGATTTCTGCATGTCCTTCTTCATTCACCTTCATGGACAAGGATTAGCAGCCAATACGATTTCAACCTGCAAATCGGCCTTGACCAGACCAATTCTGTATGCCTTCCAAATTGATCTGTCCAGCGACATCTTCAATAAACTACCGAAAGCATGTGCTCGTCTACGCCCAGCACCCCCACTGAAACCGATCTCCTGGTCACTAGACAAGGTGCTCCATTTCGCCTCGAACTTGGATAATGATTCATGCCCTCTCAAGGATCTGACTCAGAAAGTTATATTTCTCTTTGCTCTTGCTTCGGGAGCCCGAGTCAGCGAAATAGTGGCATTATCAAGAGAAGAGGGTCACATCCTGTTTACTGATACAGGAGACATTACCCTCTCCCCTGATCCGACGTTTCTCGCCAAAAATGAATTACCCACCAAAAGATGGGGCCCCTGGAGAATATGCCCCATGAAGGAAGATGTCTCTTTATGCCCAGTAGAGAGCCTCAAGGTCTATCTTCGTAGAACTTCGAACTTTGGTGGATGCCAACTCTTCAAAGAAGAAACATCGGGCAGCGACCTGTCACTGAAACAATTAAGAGCGAAAATCACCTACTTCATTCGCAGAGCGGATCCTGACAGTACACCCGTCGGTCATGATCCTAGGAAAGTTGCATCATCTCTGAATTTCTTTCAGAGTATGGACTTTGAAAGCCTTAAAAGCTTCACAGGCTGGAAGTCCTCGCGCGTTTTCTTTAAACATTATGCGAAACAAGTGCACGAAGTCAAACATTTTGTGGTAGCCGCAGGTAGTGTTATGAAACCTGCACCTAACTCTGCATAGAACAGTGAGTTACTTGGGACTCTAACTCTTCGGGTGCCTATGTTGACCCTCGAGTGATACATAGTGATGTCGAAAACACTTAGTGCTTTTATAACTGTTCTTATCCCAGGTGAAATGTCATAGTTGTCACACAAGTGCCGCATGCCCTGAGCATGATGTGTTTTAATCAAAGACTGACGTTCCTCGAGAACGAGTGCCTACTAATAAATTTGAAATTCCCTTTCAGATTCAAGAGCAAGTCTTTATTACTATGTACATTATAATTACTGTAAATGAACTTACTTATTGCTGCAATTCATTTAATTTCTGCATTTGTGAAATAAAATTTCTATTTTATTACCTGTACGTCTCAATCAGCTCCTACTTACTATGAAATACATGCCTGTCATAGTTTTATTATCCCCTTTTCCTTATGGTTCATGGAGAAATTAAGATACTAACTCTTAATTTATATTCACTCTGATTATGTAATGTTCCAATACGAATACTTACTCTTCATACCCCGGAGATGAAACCAACCTTCTCAGCACACAGTGTCCAACCACCACTGGTCTACTTTTCAGAATGTTCCTATACGAATGCCAAACATTCAGCTTCATCTCCAAGTTCTTCTATCAGGGTGAATAGCCCTTCGATACCACTTTGACGTCGGCATGGCCCGTGGGAACTTCACTGCCAAGGGGGGCTGGAAGATTCTTCCCTACGGTTCTTTACTAAGATTACTATGCTATTTTGTTAAAGCCTTTGGCACTTACTAATAGGGGAAAATCTACCACGATACATTGATTCTCTGGTATTCTTCCATCAGGACGCCATGGCTTGAGCCCAAAAAACGGATTTTGAGCGAAGCGAAAAATCTATTTTTGGGTGAGATAGCCATGGCGTCCTGATGGACCCTCCCTGCTACTTCGTCCAGTTTTTAGGTCCCACCCTGCTCTGCTGTATCATGGTGATCGGCAAGCAACTGGCTTCAGGATGACGTCATTTAAGCAATGGCGCCCGTTTGTTTACGTCTCGAGTACCAGAAGTAGCCACGGATGAGATTAGCTATGGAACGGCTCCCAGCTATTCTCAGCCCTTACACACCGAAGCATTAACTCTGTTCGGGGTGTAGATAGCTATGTGGCGCGTTAATACATGCGTCCCCTGTTGATATACGATGTCTTAAAAGGGAAACCTTTAGGATACTCGCTCCAGAAGTTAGAATTCTGTGATAACCTGTGGTTAAATTCTCTGGGAATATCTTAGTAGTTATTTACCCAAGGAAGCTACCAAAAAGGAACCTTCCATCAGGACGCCATGGCTATCTCACCCAAAAATAGATTTTTCGCTTCGCTCAAAATCCGTTTTTTAGCTAACTCTCGGAACGTGTGTAGGAAGTTGGTTAAAGCTACAAAAAGAAAAAAAAATAACTTCCTACCCTAGCTAATAAATCGTATTTAGACTACCCAAACTACTACAAATGCACTCTATATCCAATCAATAAGACAAACCACCGCGAAAAACCAGTTCTTGGTGGGTTGGGAAGAAAACTAATCTGAATAATCTATAATAGCAGTAGCCTACATCCTAGTCCTAACTTTTCCAACAGGCCATTCTTAAATAAGCTCATAATCTCTTAGTCAAATTTTACAGAATTACAAGCTAAGTTGCATCCTTACTGTGGTAGATTTACAATTTACACAAGGCATGGCTTCTGGATGTTAGTATTAAATGTCTTTACATTAAAGTGTGTTGTAAGAATCTGATCTTATCACAACCAAGTTGCTTCAATGATACAAGATGCCGTAGCAAAGGAATAGGAATTTGGGACTATAATGGTTAAATAAGATTTTTGGGTGGAGGAACACAATGAGTAAAATAGAGGAATGTAGTGTAGTTTCATCATACCCCCCCTAACCTAACCTAGGGTATAACTCCCTCTGACACCACCCCATTATCTAACCTGATGTACACTGTCATATCACTTGGGTACCATTCAAACTACCTATGCACTTGAGCTAGGCTTATTAACCATACCTGATTTAGAATAAGTTGCAGAGGGGGATTCACCTTCACCTTTAGTGCAAAACCCTCTTCAGATACTTCACATTAGGAAGCACTAAATTTTAAAGTTTTAGTAACTTACTGATAAATGGAACGGAACATAGTCATTACTTGATACTGGTTGCTGCAAAAAAATAACCCAGGACTTCGAATCATTAAATGTACCATTAAATTTACTAAAACAGCTGGTCAACAAGATTACACATTGGACGTCCACACTGAAAACATCTTCGCTTTCGATAGAAACTGGGTTTTTGTTCCTGTCAACTGAAACTGGATTTCTGAAATTTCTTGAATTCCAAAATTGTATTTTATTGGATAAGAATACAACAAATGAACCGAACCAATTAGGTTCCAGTATTATCCCCATTTCCACAATTCTTTATAAAAACAAATTGTAGTGTGATTTTCTTATCCAATATGTATTACTAAAGAATAGAATAAGGGTGGGAACCCCATCGTGTTACCTCGTTCAAGTTTCATTGGAGATAATGAAAATTCCATGTGATTAATGATATACATTGGTAAATATTTAGGTAATTGTTTCAATACATTTTAGTAAGTTTTTGTTTTCATATTAATGAGATATAAAAGAAGAAATAAATATCCCACCCTGGTTTGAACTTTGATATCTTAATGAGGTCTGATTTATTTGGAGATGAGCTTTTACTTTCTTATATTTCTTCCGTAACTGGAATACAAACCTCCGCTATTTATTAGGTGTTATTACTTTTGGCGAAGCTGAAAGGACGAGCCATTAAAATTTTAACGAGGGTTAAATACCCATTCCACAAATTAGCGGGGTTAGGGGGATGGCTTGATACCGCTTCTGTTCACACACCTGTGAGTTAACCGACTTTGCTTTTGGCTCGGATGGTGAACGGTCATTGCCGTTCTTCATCCTCACCAAGTTATTTTGGACTGCCATTAATTTCTTTTTGTTTGTGCTTTCTCTTTATTAGTTTGTGTGTGTGTTGACTTCTGCCGACGAGGCAAACCTGCCCTGAACTTTAGGGCCGGCCCTGCAGTACCTTCATGTCGGCCGTGGACACCGATCGTCTCACCCTTTGTCCTGCCTGCAGAGGTCAACGGTGTGAAAGGATAGGGATAACAAGTGTAGCGAGTGTTGGGAGTTGTCTGCCTCCCAGCGTGAAAGGTTTGGGAGCCGGCGGAAAAAGAAGTCAAAGCGTGATATTTCAACATAGAAAATTTCTAGGAAAGGGAAAATACCCAGGGCTAATACTTCCAATCGGTCTCTTCCGAGAGACCAAAGAGTAGTAACGTAGGCCCTTTAATTGTTGGTCAACCCTGGTTCTGGAGAGATGGTGTCGCTTCCCCAGCGAAGCAGCCCCAACTCTCCCCCCGGGTGAGGCCATGTGTCTTTCTCCTTTTGTACAGGTGTGGTCATCCTTGGGGCATCCGGGTTCGCCCTCCAAGGACTCTTTGCTGTAGCTCATCATCTGTGGTGCAGCCTTCGTCGACATCGGAGGTGGATCCTCTGTCGTATGTTGACGTACTGGTGTCTGAGGCGTCTTCAGACTCTTCAGCTGTTGCTGCCAACTGCGCTTCCCCCGTTCCTGATGATCCTTCGAGGGGGAAGCAAAGTCTTTCGCCTGTCTCTCCTGTGAGTGTTTCTCCACGGAGGAGGAGTTCACTCATAGACTTCTTTACGGAGGACTGCTGCTTGTAGAGGTCAGCTTGCTGATCAACCGGCCCCCAGAGGACGTCAGCGATCTCACAGAGCTCGCCCTCCGCTTCGCCTTAGAGGTCTCCCTTCGCCATTGGTGAAAAGGCAGCTCTTTAGCCTCGTCTTCGCAGCCTTCACCCGAAAGGAGCCTCCTTCTTCCGTCGTCGTCTGGCCCTCGATATTCGCACGTTCCTGGACCTTCTCCTGAAGACGCTGCCGCTAGTCCTCGGACTTCAGTCTTGGATTCTTCTGAGGGTCGCTCACGATCCCTCACGGAGGATATTTGTCCTTCCAAAGGGCACATCCCTGCTCCTAACCTGCCTTCACCATTCCTGTCTCGTGATGTTGCAAAACATCCCTTGGTCTTGAGAACACCCCTTCCTTCACAGCGATCCAGACCTTCGGCTTGGCGCCAGCACTCGCCAACATCTCGTCAGCGCTCTCCAGCACGCCAACGCTTTCCAGCCCATCAACGCTCTCCTGCGCTTCAGCGCTCTCCAATGCCCCAGCTATCTCCCGATCGCCGGTGCTCTCCAGCTCGTTCTTGCGTTCAAAACGCCAGCATTTGCTGGCTCATCAGCGCTCGCCAGCTTATTGTCGATGGCCACCGCACGTGAGCTTACCAGCGCTCACCAAGACACCAGTGCTCACCAAGACACCAACGATCTCATTCTTGTCAGGGCTCCCCTACTTATCAGGGCTCTCCAGCTCGCAAGCGGTCTTCAGCTCCCAAACACTCACCTGTGCTCCAGCACTCTCCTTTGTATCAGTGTTCTCCAACTCGGCGCTCTCCAGCTCGCCTGCGCCCGCGTGCGCACCAGCGTTCTCCAGCTCACCAGCACACTCATGCACAGCACTTGCCTGCGCAGAATTTGCTTGCGTGTTACAGCGCGCCCACCGGGAAAAGGAGGAAGAGGCTCCACAGAAGGGTTCAAGATTCCGAAGATTCCATCTTCGAAGGCGGACCCACCGCATCAACCATCGGTCGAGACTCCTCACAGTGACCCATGGATCCCTTTCTCTTCAGGAGATCTCTCTGACAGTGCTACTGTCAGTAGACAGCCTTGGCTCAGTGCCATGGTCACAGCAGTTGTACAAGGCTTCAGGCTTGCTATATCATCCGGCTCTTCGAAGACCTCACAACATCCGGCGGCTCCAACAGATCTCTGACAAATAACCTTGGCTGCTTCGCTCTTGAAGAGAAAAAGAGGAGTCTCAGACGCGGTAACATCCCCTTGGGTGAAACTGATTCCTGTTTGGCCATTGAGGCCTGTCTCTCCTGACTTGCCCTTCGGACGCTCTCCTGCCTCACCTCTGATGAGGGAGTCTTAAGAGGTTCGAATTTCCTCACTTCCACCTTCGGAGGAAAATTTTCCTCGCATAGGGAGTGCTCCACCACCAGCGGAAGTCAGGAAGGAATGTGGTTGAGTTCTTAGGTCTCTAAAGAGACCTCCCTATAAACCATTTCGCCAGGCAACAGATCGCCACCCGACTTAGAAGATGGTGTTCCCACTAGCTTTGGCCAAGAAAGTCTGTGAACTTCATGGTCTCGTACAACATCGCTCATTCAAGGGGATGGGAAGAGGTAACGTTCAGCTTCGCTCTGAGTTTGTAGCCAAGACTCAGGATCCGGGTGTGGCATATCCCAGATTCAATTCCTTCCGGATTTCGAGTCTCCGCTCTGTAACTGATGACCTTGATCATGTCTTACTCTGCCCAGTGAGGAGTTTGAGGGTGTACCTCAAGAGAATAACCGCAGCCCGTCCCCTATGTGCATGCACATTTCGTCAGCACAGGGAGGAACA
This sequence comes from Palaemon carinicauda, assembly GCF_036898095.1. Lineage (NCBI taxonomy): Eukaryota > Metazoa > Arthropoda > Malacostraca > Decapoda > Palaemonidae > Palaemon > Palaemon carinicauda. The sequence continues at coordinate 12,824,364 of NC_090768.1, forward strand.
AGAGGAGGGTCATTAAAAACATCATCGCTGCTTGAATTCTCAAGGTCATAGACCATGCCCTGAATCCGGACCCTCCTCTTTCACGATGTCAGGGGCGTAGCTATGTCTCTGGTATTCAAGAGAAACGTCTGTGACGCAGGTTCTACAGGCTGGGGTGTGGAAACGTCGGAATACATTCACAGCCCACTACCTGCAAGACGTGACCCACAGGAGGCTCGTTACATTCTCTGTTGGCCCTGTGGTGGCTGCACAACAGCTGCTATAATACCACAAGCTCCTTATTGGACAAGTAGTAGAAGGTTGAGGGCACTGTTACCCAGTCTTAGTCTGCATGAATGAAAGGTTTGACTGGCTCTTATTCTTTTCTTCAGCTTCCCCTCTCTTGGGGAAAGCAGCATCCTGGGTTCTCTGCACAAGCTGACCTAAACCACTGCAGGTAAACTATGTTCCCTTGTGTACCTAGTATTAAGCTAATAATGTTGCGTCCCTATACCCTGGCGAGGTGGTACAGTAATACCTTGAGATACGAGCGTCCCAACACAGGAGAAAATTGAGATACAAGGAGAGCTCCGAGCAAATTTTTATCCTGAGATACAAGGAAAAATTTGAGATACGAGGTACAGTAGTCCCTATACGGCTGCCAGGTGGCTGTGTGTGCGAGAGGCTGCTCACGAGGACAGGATCGCTCGGTCTTTCCCGTCGGATCTCTGTCATGTAAAGTTATCTCAGAGCATCGTTTTGTTTTCTTACGTATTTTTTGTGTGAATCATTCATAATTAATTAAATAAACAATGGGTCCAAAGCAAGCGAGTGCAAACAACGGTAGTGAAAAGAAAAAGCATATGATGACAATGGAGATGAAGCATGAAATAATCGCAAAACATGAGAGTGGCGTAAGAGTGACTGAGCTGGCGCGCCAATATGAGAGGAGTACATAGACTATATGTACCATCCTCAAGCAGAAGGATGCTATAAAGAGCACCTAGCCTTCTAAAGGGGTAACCATCCTTTCCAAGCTGCGTAGTGATATTCAAGACGAGATGTAGAGGCTTCTTTTAATTGGGATAAAGGAGAAACAGTTGGCGGGAGAGCGTGACCGAGACGATCATATGTAAGAAGGCCAGTAGAATCTATGATGATTTGAAAGGGAAGCTGAGAAAGGGGAGACTTCGATGTCCGCGGAAACCTTCAAAGCCAGTCGTGGCTGGCTGGATAATTTCAAGAAACGGACTAGGATACACTCGGTTGTTAGGCATGGGGAAGCAGCAAGTTCCGATGCGAAAGCCGCGGCGGACTTCGTCACAACCTTTGCCTCGGTTATCGCCTGACATGGCTTCCTTCCCCAACAAGTCTTCAACTGCGATGAAACTGGTCTTTTTTGGAAGAAAATGCCCAGAAGGACTTTCATCACGGCAGAGAAGAGACGAGACTACCGGGCCATAAACCCATGAAGGAGCGGTTAACTCTAGCCTTGTGTGCCAATGCCAGCGGTGACTGTAAGGTCAGGCCACTGCTGGTGTACCACTCTGAAAACCCACGTGTTTTCAAGAGCCAAAGGATCTTGAAAGTAAAACTGCAAGTGATGTGGCGCGCTAATGCTAAGGCTTGGGTTGCCCGGCATTTCTTCACAGAATGGGTTAATCTGTGCTTTGGTCCGGCAGTCAAAAAATATTTGGCAGAGAAAAACCTGCCATTGAAATGTCTCCTGGTCCTCGACAATGCCCCTGGTCACCCTCCTGGTCTTGAAGAGGACATTCTTAATGAATTCAGGTTCATCAAGGTCCTTTACCTCCCGCCCAACACCAGGTCACTCCTCCAGCCCATGGACCAAAAAGTTATTTCTAACTTCAAGAAACTGTACACGAAGCATTTATATTAAATGCTTCGATGTCACAGACAACCCCAATCTCACCCTTCGGGAATTTTTGAAGGACCATTTCAACATCGTACATTGCTTGAAAATTATTGACAATGCATGGCAGGGTGTCACAAGATGAACTCTTGATTCAGCGTTGAAGAAATTGTGGCCAGCTATCGTCGCTGAGAGGGACTTTGAAGGGTTCGATACGACAGACCCTGATGACCCCGAACCTGTTGTAATGGATGAAATCATGTCTCTTGGAAAGTCCATGGGGCTAGAGGTAGACGAGGCAGACGTGAACGACGTTATCGAGGAGCATCAGGAAGAGCTCACGACACAGGAATTGATCGAGCTCCAGGAGATGCAACATTCGGAGGTGTTGCAGGAGCTCAGTAGCGAGGAGGAGGTGGGAGACGAGGGCCACCTTTCTACGACAGAAATCAAAGACAGGATAGTGAAGTGGCAGGAGTTTTCTAATTTTATGGAAAAGAGGCAAGTTGGTGAGTGGTCGTGCGTTAGCCTATTGTGACGACACTTGCGTGCGTCATTTTTGCAACACTTTGAAGGGGAGACAAAAGCAAACATCCCTAGATAGGTTCCTTTTAAAAAGTCCATCAAAAAGTGCAGGTGAAAGCGAGGCAAAAAGAGCCAAGCTGGAAGAAGAAGAAAAGTAAAAAAATGAAAATGAAAACAAAATGTAGAATTAAGTGTAGTGTAACGTAAGATTAACATTTTATTTTTAAGTGTGTGTACAGTAAGCTAATTTCATTTAAGTTAAATTTAAAGTTAAGGTTATGTTACGTAGTGTTACGAAAGTGTTGCCGTCAAGTCTCTCTCCTCCTCGTTCCCCCAGATGCTGAAGCCTTGACGAGGATGGGGGGCTTAGGGATCAGCAGCTGGGCTCCGATGTTCGGTGGGAATTGCTTTCCCACTGGTCCTAGGTGCCAAGCTGTTGATCCAACTAAGTTAATCAGCACTTTCTCTTTTCCTTTGTTTATTTAATTTTTTCTCCCATCTCCAACTCTTGGGCATGAAGTTGTTGGTGACTTTGCCTTGTGTTTGATTATGGTTTGGCTGCCTCTTTGGATTTGGCGCTGGTGGGATGGACGGCATGCCATCTCTAAAGAACTCTAATACCCGATGTACCTGAGCGAGGGGAAAGTTTTATGTCAAACCTTTCCCTCAGTGCTGGGTCTGATGTTGACGGCCGTCATGACGCCTCAGGTGCTGAGGGCGGGGTGTATCTCTGGATATTGCCCCTAGGGCGGCCCTAATTTGAGGGATGACCCCGTCCTTTAAGTGTGGCTCCTTGGTGGGTGGGGGAATATCCAGATGCAATAAGTCTTCTCGTCATTATGGCGACCCCACCAAAACCCATTGACAACAAATCTGCTTTCTCTCTGATTTTGGCTATGAATAATTCTAAGAGCTCCATTGTTACTATGGAACCATATAAGGAACTTATAAAAACAGTAATCGTGTTAGTTAAGCCAGTGCCTTTGGACTGGAGTTTTTATGACATTCACAATGAGTTTTCAAAATTTGGATCAATAAAAGAAATCAGGAATAGACTTGGCAATGATTATAAATTCTTTGAAAACTTGATTATCTTTGATAAAGTGACAGAAGCCCATAGAGCATATAAGGAAAATAATTCAGCTACTATGGTATGAATGTTAGGCTTCCAAGGGCAGAAGAGTTACCTAGGTATCTAGATGTATATAGACCTCATAATGAACCTGAAGATCCTGAAGTAACCTAAAAATCTAGATCACAGAATACAGCCCACTCTTTGGCCTGTGATTGATCTCCGCCCACTCTTTGGCCTGTGATTGATCTCCGCCCACTCTTTGGCCTGTGATTGATCTCCGCCCACTCTTTGGCCTGTGATTGATCTCCGCCCACTCTTTGGCCTGTGATTGATCTCGACCCACTCTTGGGCCTGTGATTGATCTTGGCCCACTCTTGGGCCTGTGATTGATCTTGGCCCACTCTTGGGCCTGTGATTGATCTTGGCCCACTCTTGGGCCTGTGATTGATCTTGGCCCACTCTTGGGCCTATGATTTATCTCGGCACACTCTTTGGCCTGTAATTGATCTTAGCCCTCTCTTTCACCTATGATTGATCTCGGCCCACTCATTGGTCTGTGATATATCTAGCCCCACTCTTGTGCCTGTGATTATGTGAGTGATCTTGGCCCACTCTTGGGCCTGTGATTGATCTTGGCCTACCCTTGGGCCTGTGATTGATCTTGGCCTACCCTTGGGCTTGTGACTGATCCCGGCCCACTATTGGACCAGTGATTGGTCTCGGCCCAGTCTTGGGCCTGTGATTGATCTCAGCCCACTCTTGGGCCTGTGATTGATCTCAGCCCACTCTTGGGTCTGTTTGATCCTGGCCCACTCTTTGGCCTGTGATTGATCTCGGCCCACTCTTTGGCTTGATTGATCTCGGTCCACTCTTTGGCCTGTGATTGATCTTTGCCCACTCTTTGGCCTGTGATTGATCTTTGCCCACTCTTTGGCCTGTGATTGATCTTTGCCCACTCTTTGGCCTGTGATTGATCTTTGCCCACTCTTTGGCCTGTGATTGATCTTTGCCCACTCTTTGGCTTGTGATTGATCTAGGCCCGCTTTTTGGCCTGTGATTGTTCTCGGCCCACTCTTTGGCCTGTGATTGCTCTCGGCCCATTCTTTGGCCTGTGATTGCTCTCAGCACTTTCTTTTGCATGTGATTGATCTTTGTCAACTCTTGTGCCTATGATTGATTTTGGCCCACTATTTGGCCTGGGATTGATCTCCGCCCACTCTTAGGCCTATGATTGATCTCGGCTCACTCTTTGGCCTGTGATTGATCTTGGCCCACTCTTTGGCCTGTGATTGATCTCGGCCCACTCCTTGGTCTGTGGACTGTGATGGATCACGCCCCACTCTTGGGCCTGTGATTTATCTCGACCCACTTGTGCCTGTGATTGATCTTGGCCCACTCATGCCTGTGATTGATCTCAGCCCACATGCCTGTGATTGATCTCGGCCCACTCATGCCTGTGATTGATCTCGGCCCACTCATGCCTGTGATTGATCTCGGCCCACTCATGCCTGTGATTGATCTCGGCCCACTCATGCCTGTGATTGATCTCGGCCCACTCATGGCTGTGATTGATCTCGGCCCATTCTTGTGACAGTGATTGATCTTGGCCTACTCTTATGCCTGTGATTGATCTTGGCTCATTCGTGCCTGTGATTGATCTCGGCCCACTCTTGTGACCGTGATTGATCTTAGCCTACTCTTATGTTTGTGATTGATCGCGGCCCACTCGTGTGACCGTGATTGATCTCGGCCTGCTCTATGCATGTGATTGATCTCGGCCCACTTTAGTACCTGTGATTGATCTCGGCCCACTTTAGTACCTGTGATTGATCTCGGCCCACTCTTGGGCCTGTGATTAATCGTGGCCCAATCTTTGGCCTGTGATTAATCGTGGCCCAATCTTTGGCCTGTGATTAATCGTGGCCCAATCTTTGGCCTGTGATTAATCGTGGCCCAATCTTTGGCCTGTGATTGATCTCGACCCACTCTTGGACCTGTGATTGATCCCAGCCCAGTCTTGAGACTGAGATTGACCCCGGCCCACTTTTCAGCCTGTGATTGATCTCGACCCCTCTTTGGTCTGTGATTGATCTTGGCCCACTCTTTGGCCTGTGATTGATCTTGGTCCACTCTTTGGCCTGTGATTGATCTTGGCCCACTCTTTGGCCTGTGATTGATCTTGGCCCACTCTTTGGCCTGTGATTGATCTTGGCCCACTCTTTGGCCTGTGATTGATCTTGGCCCACTCTTTGGCCTGTGATTGATCTTGGCCCACTCTTTGGCCTGTGATTGATCTTGGCCCACTCTTTGGCCTGTGATTGATCTTGGCCCACTCTTTGGCCTGTGATTGATCTTGGCCCACTCTTTGGCCTGTGATTGATCTTGGC
>NC_090768.1:12837702-12882702 GCF_036898095.1 Palaemon carinicauda
CTCCTATCAATTCTTCCACATACACTACAGTTTTATTATGTAATGTGTTTGATTTTAATTACCTTTGGGTAATTTGATAGGGTCATTCAATTATATTTGCAAGTACAGAGAGTTTACCAGTAATATTTTTTCAAATTCAAGAGAATAATTTTGAAAGTTTAAAATATTCCAATGGTTGCAAGGTAGAGAAAATGAACTGATAGTCAAACTCAAAGTATTGCAACTGATGGCCAAAAGGGCTTTGCAAAGAGTATAGGGCATCAGTGGTGTGCAGTGTAATTGGTTTAAGGTTAATACTGTACAATATATATATTTGTATTTGATAAGACAGATTTTATATTGTTTGAATTATTAAGAACAGCTTGGCTTTTGGACACATTATCAAGCAAGTGTACCTTTTATAACTGATTGGTTCCAGCACCAAATGCAAACCTTTTAGCTCTACTAAAGAGATATATTTTGGAGAGAGCTGAAACTAGCCACAGGTTTCCCACCGCTAGTTAGCAGGGGTTATTAGCTTGGCATATGAACAACCACACTGCTTACACATGCAGTAGTCGAAACACCCACTTTTTATTTTGGCTAGTTAGAAAGCAGACGTTGTCTCTTTCTGCTGTTATCCTTAATAAACCGGCCTTTGACTTACATTGTTTCTGTTCATTCGGCCTCTATTAGAGGACGAATGAGTAGGACGATTATCATTAACGGGACTTCCCTTAGGTGCGGACACCATCGCTTCAAGTGAAGCAGTGGTGCTCTCCACCTGAGGAGTTTCTCTTGTTGCTGCTACCTTCCTTGGATTCCCCACATTTAAGGAATGGTTTTTGAGAGTACTACAGTTAGAGGCATGGCAGGAGCGCTTGTTCCCTCCACAGGAGTTGACCCCGGTCTCCCCCTCCGAGACTCTGTAGGTAATTCACAGATAGTTCTTATGCCTTTAACTGCATTTCTGTCTGTTACTGCTCATTTTCGATCTTGCATCTCCAGCATAGGATTGAGAACAGTTGCAGGCTGGTTTCCCTTGGGGTTTTTCCAGTCAGTGACCTCTTGCGGGGTGAAGCCATAAACTAGCTTTGGCTGAGTTTCATAAACAGCACTCAATGCTAATATTCAAATTGAGCTTACTTAGCTCGTAGACAGGAAGCAGAGTGCGTTGCTGGTGGTCCACTTCTACATATTGGGCAACTCATCCGTCCGCGGGAAAATTACCTTTCGGCAGATGCTTTCCAGCAGCCTTTCCGCTTGCAGTAGGAGCTCCCTGCAGTATTTCCGGACACTGTTCAGGAGCAATCCTGCTTGTGGGAAGTGCTCCCTGCAGTGCTCACAGGTGTTGAGACGTTCTTTTCGCCTACAGGAGGGACTCCCTTCACCTGAGTGGTCTCCCCTCTGGGGTTTCCATCGACGTGTATTGGATTATTTCATTCCTTGCCTTAGCTCTTCGGAGCAAAACTTCTCAGAGCTTGATGATGACGGAGTTGGGCAGCTGCTTGCAATTCCCGCCACACGCCATCGAACCCTCAGGGTACAAGAGAGTCTCTAGTGAGTTATTTCCATTCGGGGTCATTGCTGCAAATGGTGGTGCCTGCTGACTGCTTGCGGTCACCGCCTCTCATCGAAGAGTTTTGTAGGCTATAACTCTTTGGGATTATTGTTTACATCTTGCCCATTGTGCACAACAAAGCACATGGAGTTTTGTGAAGCCAAGCCCATAGGGACCTACGCTTCACTGTTTTGACACCCCTCAAGGAAAAACCAGCTGTCCTGCAAGTTTGTTACGGCCTTTTTCGTCTCCTTGTGAGAGGAGGACATAAGGCTACTTGCCAACCCCCAGGACGAATATGAGTGCTTAGCAAGACCGTAGTCTTGCAGAGATGTCATGCGCAATGTTGGGCACTCATCCAGTGAGCGCTAGCGAGGTGGGTGAGCGAGCTCTTCCGCCTGACGAAGGTCTGCAAGCAACCTAGGGCACAATGAGTCTTGTTAGATACAGTCCTGCCGGGGTTTTACTACTGACGGGAATGATTTCCGACTGCTTTCGGCTCCCACATCCTATCGTTGTTCCGAAGACAACGAATTTCGGGAAGCATAATCCTTCGGGGTTTTATCTCTAAAGTCTCTCTCCCTATAAGTTATAGAGCTCATTGGTATGCAATCTCCCCCTCACCCTGTCATACCCTCAAGACACAATGGTCTTGTGAGACATAACTCTTCTTTATTCCCTTATAAAAAGGTTTGTCCCACCCTCAAGGCAGGCAGGCAAATGCCTATTACCAACAAGGTCTGATAGCCTTGCTAACTGGCTGTACTTTTTGTGGACGAACAACCATGTAAACGGTGCTACAGTTAATTGACGATCAATTCCTTTGTGGAATAATAGTGCGCTTGATCACACACACGTTATTCCCGTAAGCGGCTCAACAAGCTCTGTGAGGGTGCTTATAGGGTGATATGGGGGAACACTAACCTATTAGTAGAAACGCCTGGTAAAATTTCCATTTTCTACCAGAGAGGGCACAATATGCCCAAAACAAACAACACAACATGGCCCACCTATGGTATACTGTACTCAACAATCCTAAAGTCAGAAACCAAGTCATATTTTGCACTTTGAAAATTTTCGTGACCTCGATGGGCATTTACCATACATAGGGGAACATCAACTGGGGAGGGGGGGAACACCAAACTTTTTTTTGAAGGTCTTAAAAACAAAAAAAACATTGATAGAAAATATATATTTGCAGAAAATAGTATGAAAATAAACATATTAAAGAAAATAAATTCTATTTTTGAAAGTTATGAATTCAAACAAATATTGACATAAGAAAATATATATCTATAGAAAAGTCTGTAAATAAATTTATTAAAACAAATATAAACTTCTATTATTGAAGGTTATAAAGATAAAAAGAATATTGACATAAATAAATATATATGAATATAAATATATATATCTTTATATATATTATTTTATATATATATATATATATATATATATATATATATATATATATATATATATATATATTATATAAATGTTATAGCAAATATTAGCTTCTATACCTGAAGGCTATGAAGAAAAATAAGCCTTAAAGAAGGCTTCCACATTAACTTTGCTGAAGCCTACAACACTGACAATTGACATGCTATCCGGAGCCTTCAACACAATGTTTGGATGACAGTCCATGAATGCATAGTACCAGTCTATAGTTACTATTTGTTCCTTCTCCTAGGCATCAGGGATGGCCTTGCTCCCGCAAGCTTTGGCATACTGGCATAGCATTCTTTGCATACCTTCCATTGGTAGGCCATAATTCATATCGGCAGTTTAAAGGTTTAAAGGTGGCTTATGAATGGCAGTTCCAAGGGACAGTGACATTGCACTGGCAAGCAGGACAATGCCCAAGAGACTGACCATATATACATATGATCAGCGCCCAAGCCCCCTCTCCACCCAAGCCAGGACCAGGGAGGGCCAGGCAATGGCCACTGATGATTCAGCAGATAGACCTATAGGCTCCTCCAAACCCCCCAACCTTAGTCACAAGGATGGTAAGGTTGCAGACACTAAAGTAAATAACGAGTCTGAGCAGGACTCGAACCCCCGTCTGGCAAACACCAGGTAGAGAGTTACCAATCAGGATGATATATTCAACTATTAGAAGCTCCTGTTGTGGGGTGAAAACCCTACCACTATGTGGCTTCCCAGGCACATAAGTAGCCCTATCAGATAACTTCTTAGAGCAACTGAAGGGATCCTGTAACAAAAAAGGTAGGAAATAGCCTAGATGAGTCTGGAAACAGACTCAGGAGAAATGCATTTACCCTAACCTAACCTAGGCTACCCTAAGTGGGGTGAATGAATGGTTAAACTTACCAAGAGGTTTTTTTTTTTTCCTTCTTTTTTACCCCAAATTCATCAGCGGCAGCCATGTGATAAAAAAACAAAATATTTTTCAACAATCAAATATTAACCCTAGAGTCTTTTTAATAACCTAAATCACTAATATAATAGTTATTTAATGTGCTTATAGTATAATAACACTGATATCAATCACATCACAATTCACTAAAAATCACCTGTTACTTTACAACAGAAACAACACTGTTCTACTTCATTTATAATCACTAGTGCACAGCCACCATTTATTTATATTTTAATGTACATAATCAGTCACTTTTTGTAATATTTTTCCAAGTATTTCGAGATTTTGCAAGCTTTTAAAATTTCACGCATCAATATTTCCCTCTGGTAGCAGTCGTCGTTTACCCGTACCACATGTTCTTTTTTTTTAAAATGCCTCCATGGCACCCATTTCAAAAGTACACATTTCATTTTACTGGATAACATGTCAATATGGCTAAATAATGTAATGAACCTTAACTCAAAACAATCACGCCATATTTACCGACATGAGACACTGTATAAAATTTGGTGGAAAATAACATCAGACTACAGAAAAAAATTTTTTTTTACTTGGTAAACAATTTTGTTGTGATCGCTGGAACTTGTTGATTGAGTTAGGCTTGATGTGGATGGCTGCTCTGCTGTTGTGCTGGGCAGCGCAATATTTGAATTAATTATCTTACTGGAGGAATCAATCGGTAATTCTCCAACATGGAAATTCACCCATCTCGCCTGACATGAAGTGTTCACAATACTCGGGCTCGTTTTAGAACAATTACCCGGAAGCAAAGAAGTGATAATTGTAAACAGCTGCATGCGGACAAGCTAACTATTGCTGCCGACAAATGCAGTTCTATAATCGATTTGCCAGTTGCACGCATTACTCTCACAGTCTGATGCATATCCGTGAGAAGTTACAAGGACTACGTACCATCATTCAATTAGAACTTTGTTAAAATAAATCCTTAGATCTCTTCTTTATTCAATGGTTGTATTCCGGCAGGAGTCTTTTTATTCATATCCATCCTACTCTCCCGTAATTAATCAGAGGTGCTGTAGACTGCTCTCTAAGAACCTCCTCCATTCCAGTTAGATCCTCCCTAACTTCTTTCGTACCATTTGTCCAAGTATTGAAATCACTTAGACTCCGAAACTTAGCATAATTAAATTCTTCTCGGTACCGGAGAAATATGAAATTTATTCGCCATTTTTAAGGGTTTTTCTATGTTGGGAAGGAGGTCTTGATTGCCAAACATAAGCGATGTTCTTTGATAGTGTCGGACACAATGAATCGTTCGGATCACTTCTGAATCTTCATTCTTCCTCAGTGTTTCAGGTATAAGAACGAGAAGAAATTGCCATCTAGAGAGGATTTCTCTGTCTCTGTGACTGGTCCGTAGGTGGTATTGTACTTACAGTGCAACACCTGTGAGACAAAGATTGGAGATAAGTTTGTCTTTTCTTGCGGAATTAGTTGCATGCAGTCGGTCATGAGCAACAGATAGTTTGCTTGACAGTGTCAAGTACGTGATTTGCTGTAATGCCTTTTTTTCACCAGAGAGTATGGACTTCTCTGGAGTTTACCGTTTGTATGTAGATATACACGACCAACTCCCATAGCAATGAACACAATAGCAGGAGTGTGTTCACTCAGGTATAGAGACAGTTACCCGATTGCTTACTCGACAGAAATCAACTTGGAATTATCAGGCACTCCATGATAAGTAACCTTTCTCTTGAGAGTTAAATGTTCCTTCTTCTCTATTGAATCATCCAACCCTTAGGGTTTGTCAACAGACACAGTATCTGGGCAGTGCTGGCTGCCCTACTGGGTAGCTGGCTGACCAGGTATCCCAGAGGCCGTCCCAGTTGTCAATGACTTGGAAGGAAGACTGGTCTTCCGCAGCCTTTCCCTCTTTATGAGCGAAGGCCTTCTTCTCTGGGGGCGCAAAGACTTCTCACCAACCTTCCGTGGGGTGCTTGTTGATCAGGAGTGCTTTGGCTGTAATGCTTTGTCACAAGGGAGAACCTGCTGTTATGCCATTGTGCCAGTGTGCAGCAACAACGCAACCTTCTTGGCATCCTTGTATGTGAACAGTCTATGCGAGTAGGAGAGATGAAAGCTACTCTCCGATCTCCTACAGGAGGAAAGACAAATAGGATTGTTTTCTCCTTGTCGTGCTAGTTCGATGAGACGGAGATCCTGGTCTTGCGGATGAGTCTTGCTCACTGTTACCCACCCAAATACCTAGCGAGGTGGGCGGGCGAGCTCTTCTGCATGACGGGGCCCTGCACGGTCTTTCAACAATGCGCCATGCTCACTTTAGCAAGTTTGCTATACCTTACGCACCAAACTTGACCTTTGCGCATTCCACAAGTGAGCCTGCTCCCGAGCACGATGCATGCTGGCAACTAGACTACCTGCGCCTAGGGGTACACCTCGTGTACTTCACAGGTCATGCTCACCGGCATGCTATGCGCTGGAGGTAAAAAAACAGGAACAGGTAGAACCTACCTTACCTATACTTGCTGTCACAGTTGCACACTACCTCTGTGGCATAAGAGGTAGGAAGTCATATAGAAATTAAATCTTAACCAAAAGTATTTAAGTAACCAAGATACAAGTTTCAAATGAAGTTTTCATACTCCACTTGCTATGTGCAGGTGGTGAACTCGCCTGCACGCCAAATGTAGACTTCACCCACACCTCGAGTGAGCACTATCTTGCAGGTGGCAGGCTCACCTGCATGCCAAGTCTGGATTTAGTGTGCGCCATAGATGAGCACTACCTTACTAGCCCACTCTCTAGCACGCTACATGCAGGTGACGAGACAGTAGGGACAGGTAGCTGGGGTGTGTCGCCATAGTGGTGATCCCCAATCAGGGTAATAGACTTTGGGAAGTGTAATATCCCTTCTTCAAGTGAGACGACTTATGGGTGCACCAGTGGCTGCACCTGCTGAGCCCCTGAATTTCTGAGTTCTTTGGCCCCAGCAAAAGTCATAGCTTTAGTCTTCTCTAGTGGCAGCTGATCCTTTTGTTGTTAGCATGGATTCTACAAAATTAAGAGTCCGATAAGATCAGAGTGAAAGAGAGGCCTGAGTCGGAATGTACAGATCACCATCCACCTCAGAGGAATAATCCTCCCCTCTCCTTCTCCATGTTCGATGTTTGGGGGATACATCAAAAGAAAGGGGGTTCACCGGTCGCGACATCTATCGGCAGAGTCACACGAGCTTCCTTGGGTTGGAGTACATTGTTGCTGGCCCTTAATGTCTTCCAATAACTCGCTTTTGTCATACTGTTGTATCATGGAAGCATAATGATGGTAGAATAGCCAGACAAAGATATTCTTGACACAGCATAGAACACATAGACATTCCTTTCAGTCAATGACCATACCGCGTTAAAAACACCACATCTCGTCCGATCAACGAAGTTGAACAATATTGGTTCTTGTCAGTACTTGGAAGGGTTACCACCTGGAAACACCAGTGGTGGGTGACAATGATTCCTGTTCGTCTAGCCATTAGAAGATGGAGTTGGGCCCGAGACAACTTATTTGGCCCTTATAACCCAGATCAGTATAGGCAAGTAACTTTCCTAGCAGTCATCCCCCGACCAGGCGGACTCGGATGCTTGGCTTCGAAGGACCTTTCTCTCCCTCAGCTAGCCATCTAAGTCATGACCCTGGCAAAAGTCATGGATGGGATGTCATTCCAGGACATCTCACATCTAGAAGTGCTAAAGTACTGTTAACGAGTACTGTACAGGGTAACCAGGAACCCTTTTCAGGGTAACCAGGAACCCTTTTAAGAGGAAGACCCGTTATAGAAGGGCGTCGATAGATTGGTCGAGGATCCTCATAGCTCCGCGGTGATAGCAAGCAATAGCACCTAGATCCTTTATTCCTGCTTGCAGAGATATCAAGAGAATGGTTCTCTTCCTTCCTGAGAGGCCCATACAACCTTGGTCAGGGATTCACCATGATCACTCGTGCCCCTAAGACTTCTCTCTCAGAGGGTATGCAACATCTTCCCTCACAGGGAGGAGTTTTCGCAAGTAATTATGAAAAGGATGGCTGGATACCCATGTAGGTCGTTTACCACATTCCATCGCATTCTGCTAAAATTGAGGTTGCTGCAGAGGATTCTCACTTCGATATCTCTCCCGAGGACAGAAAAGCTTGCTACCTCGGGGAGGAAAGACCCAGTGTGGTCTCAACCACAATGGAATACCGTTGAACTTTGAGTCTTGGTTACCGTTTTGAACGTCAACTGTGCAGCAACAGTGTCTCTCCTGTCTTTCAGTGCCAAACTTACTGGTCCCCAATCAGAAATTAGATTGTCTGCTTGGTGCATAGTACTTGGAACACATGAGTAAAGGAGTGCTTCATACCACTAGTCAGCCCACAAATCGAGACCCGACTCTTTGCTAGGTTTTTCCTTCTCACCTTGACCTCCACAATCAGTGATAGCAAAGGACATGGTCTCTTCTAAACATACCCAAGCCATGGGGTTAGGTCTAGTAACACTCGATCTTTTCCCTGAATCTGTTGTCAACATTTGGACTAAGGTTGTAGTGGATCCTAGAATCGGGCCTCTTCCATATAGTGTGTCTCAGTCCTGTAACTGATGACCCAGATAAATTGTTACTTTGCCCTGTAAGGGTACAGAAAAATTTTCTAAAATGGACCATTAAGTTTCCCCTCAGGTCAATTCAGTTGAGTCTTCTTCAACATAAGGAGAGTTAAGAGGAGAATAAACTCGATCTCTTCCTGATCCAGGCAGGTAATATGGACTTGATCTCTTCCTGATCCAGGCAGGTAATATGGACTTGATCTCTTCCTGATCCAGGCAGGTAATATGGACTCGACTCCTCTCGACCGTAGACCTAGAGCTCATGACATCAGGGGTGTGCTGTCATTATAGAGAACTCTGTGGCACTGGTTTTACAAGCGGGGATGTGGAACTGTCAAACAATGTTCACAGCCCACTACCTACAAGACATAACCCACAGGAACGTGGATACCTTCTTGACAGGTCCTGTGGTGGCTGCACAAAATATGGTCATGAACACCTCGGCTTCCTTGTAGAACAAGTAGCAGTCAGTCGAGGGCAGATGTTACCTGGTTATAAGGCTATAATGAATAAGAGTGAGTGGTCTCTTCATCTTTCATTCTACCCTCTCTGGGAGTTTTAGAATTGGAAGAACTCTGCAAGCTGACCACCTCTGACTGCAGGTGGGTACCATTATCCCTTCTGTATCCTGATACATGTAATATGTATTCATCATGTCCCCGACTTCCTGGCGAGGAAGGAGTCTGGCAATGCTTGGTGCAAGTGTGGAGTTTAGCTCCAAGATAGTACTTCCTTGGTCGAGTCACGAGAGTTTAGTCATCACACCTTTGCACAATTGCACCAGCCGTTAGCTCTCACGATTTTGAAAGCTAGCGACGTGACGGTACGCTCTCCACAGCTTGTGTGAAGCAGATACATACCTTGGGTCAGTTACCAGCCAGTTGTTATTGGACTTCCACCCACCTAAACATGAGTCTCCATCTGAAAGGTGTGTATTTGGTGCTGGAACAAATGACAAATTTGGAAATAATTTGCATTTTTCCTAACCATATAAACCTGATGCTCTTTACACATACTGGCCTGCCATCACCTACCCCTAAAAATCCTGCCTGCAATTGCAAAGTGGCTTGTTTTGGTTACTTTATGTGTGAGTGAGGTGGTCAGTCCTACCCCCTGCTATCCCCCCACTAACCGCTAAATAGCGGTGGGTAGTTACACGTTTCAAAAAATCTTTTGGCTAGTTTCAGCTGTCGCCGAAATATATCTCTATAGTAAAGAGCTTCAGGTGTGTACTGTATGGCTAGGAAAAATACAAATTGTATCCTAATTTTCAATATTAAACTTACCCGATGATCATATAGCTGTCAGCTCTGCTGCCCGACAGAAAAAACCTACGGGCGGAATACGCCAGCGATCGCTATACAGGTGGGGGTGTACATCAACAGCGCCATCTGTCGAGTAGGTACTCAAGTACTCTATGTCAACACAGAACCAATTTTCTCTCTGTCGTGCCACCGGCAAGACCTACTGAATACGCTCTTGTTTTCTGGATTGAATTTCACGTTATTTGGTGAAGTATTCATCTCTAGTTATTAGCTATCGCTGTGCAGAAGTTATCTTCAATACTTCCTTGCATTCTTCTTTTTTGGATTTGGATTATTTGTTGACGACTTGGATAGATTTTGAATTCCCCCCTTTGACTAATTCAAGATGTCTGACCCTTCTCAAGTCCCCAAGTACAGGAAATGTAGCGCTAGGGACTGTTCAAGGCGTCTTCCGAAGGCCTCTATCGATCCGCACACCGTTTGTTCCAATTGTAGGGGTAAAGCCTGTCAATTGGAAGATCGATGTGAGGAATGCGCTGGGCTTTCGGAATTCGGGTTTCAAGAATTCCTGAAATATGCACGTAGGCTAGAGAAGGATAGGCTCAGGAGGAGTTCGTCTCGCTCTATTGATTTTTCCTCTCCCCATGCCCCTCAACCTATTCCTTCCCCTGTAGTGGTTGCACCCGACCCCCCTGCTAGCTCTCTTCAACCTTCAATGGCGGATATGATGCGTGCCATTCAGGCTCTAGGTGAGAGTCGAGTCATTGGCTAATGACCGCAATCAACTCATGGCTGATGTCAGAGAGTTGAAAGGTAAAAGTGCAGTGGGAAGTGAAGTGAGTGTCAGTGCAGTGAAAAGTGTCAGTGTTACGCATGAGGGTGCGTCTGTTCGTGCCTGTCGTCCTCCCAGTCCGGAACCTCTTGCAAGCTCCCAAGCCCAGGGGAGAAGCAATGTCGTACGACCAAATGGTTCGACAGGCTTTAATCAGCGTACAGACGTACCCTCCGTGGTTTCGGACGTATCTTACCGAGATCGTCCCACCCACAAGAAGACGAGTGAGCCCATTTTGTCCTCGTCTGCGGAAGAGGTTTCTAGACAGAAACGATGGACCAAGGTCTCACGGCCTCTTAAGCGTAAGGTCCCTTCCGAGCTAGTCCAACGGCCCAGGTGTAGCCACTGGGTCAGTTCGGACTCGCTGCAGTCCTCCGACGACTGCACACCTCCCAAGAGAGGCAAAGTGGTACCGCAACAGGCAGTAACTCCGTCTGTTGCCGCACCCGCTGTTTTAGACCCTCAGTCTCAACGGACAGTAGCTCCGTCTGTTGCCGCTTTTGTAGACCCTAAGTGGTCTTTACTGCAGTCTATGCAGACTCAGTTAGCTGCGGTTATGCAGGAGTTTCATGCGGAGAAGGTTGACACTGCTCCCGTTAGCCTACAACCTGCCACGGTTGTGCGCCCAGCTCACGCTGAGGCTGCCTGCTCCCACACTCCGGCTGCGGAGAAGGTTGACGCTGCACCCGTTAACCTACAACCTGCCACGGTTGTGCGCCCAGCAGACGCTGAGGCTGCCTGCTCCCACACTCCGGCTGTGAGAGCTCCTCCACCCATGCGCAGTCGACCCTGCCAGACGCATGCTGACTCCCACAGACGCACGGAGCACTCCGTTGCCGTGCGTGAGCTACCACAACAACAGGAGGGTGGAGTTAGGCTGCCGTGTTTTGACGCGGTGCGTCAGCCTCCGCAACCCACGGTGGTCTCCGCTATCCTTCCACAGTCGGGTGTAGACTCTTTGCGCACCCACTCAGCTTTGGTTGTTGCCAGTTCTCAGACTGACCAACAGTGGCATGATGTTGGGTCCAGTGCAGCCACGCATGCACCCGTGCTGCCGGACTCAGCTGTCCAGCCCACTCCGTTGCCTCTTCCTCCCCAACATTCAGACGATGGTATCTCTGATGATGACGAAGCTGCACATCTTGACGACCAACACTCCGACATCGAAGAACCCAAGACCACGCCTCCCTCCTTAGACTTTAGGAAAGTGCTTGCGCTCTTTAAGGATTTATATCCAGACCAGTTTGTGTCTGCAGCACCACGCTCACCTCCCTCTGAGTTCGCTTTAGGCATGCAGTCAGCAGCTCCTGCCTTTACGAAGCTCGTACTCGCTCGCTCGTCCAAGAGAGCCTTAAGGGTACTGGGGGAGTGGTTGCAGTCCAAGAAGCAATTGGGAAAGACATCCTTCATGTTTCCCCCGGTCAAGCTTGCTTCCAGATCTAGCGTCTGGTATGCCACGGGAGAAGTTCTCGGCTTGGGAGTTCCTGCCCCTGCCCAGGGCGACTTCTCAAGTCTGGTAGACTCTCCCCGCAGGCTGGCTATGAGACGCTCCAAGATTTGCTGGACCCCTTCGGACATGGACCATCTTATGAAGGGAGTTTTCCGCGCTTTCGAGGTCTTTAACTTCCTGGACTGGTGTTTGGGAGCTTTGAGCAGGAAGACCTCCCCTTCTGATAAGGAGACTTCCATGCTCATCATGTCCTGCATGGACAAAGCCATTAGGGATGGGTCTAGTGAGCTTGCGGCTTCTTTCGTGTCTGGGGTACTCAAGAAGCGAGATCACCTTTGCTCCTTCTTGTCAGCTGGAGTCACCCCATGTCAAAAGTCGGAGCTGATGTTTGCCCCACTCTCGAAGTGTCTCTTCCCTGAAGAATTGATCAAGGAGATTGCTGCCTCCTTGATCCAGAAAGACACCCATGACCTGGTGGCGTCATCTGCACGCAAAGTCACCCCTTTGCCCTCCGTACCTAGACCTAGGATGGACACACCAGCGTCAAGGTTCATTCCGCCCTTTCGTGGCAGAGCCTCCAGCAGAGGAGGTGCTCGTGCCGGAAGTCAACGTGGGAGTAAGAAGAAGGGTTCCAAGTCCTCTAGAGGCAGAGTCTGACTGCCACCTTCTTCAGACAGCAGTGGGAGCCAGGCTCAAGAACTACTGGCAGGCCTGGGAGAACAGGGGCGCAGACGCACAGTCTGTGAAGTTACTCAGGGAGGGGTACAAGATTCCATTCTTGCGCAAGCCCCCTCTAGCAACGACTCCCATCAACCTCTCTCCCAGGTACAGAGAGGAGGAAAAGAGGCTAGCTTTACAGCAAGAGGTGTCTCTCTTACTACAAAAGGGAGCGGTAGTCATAGTCCGGGACCATCAATCCCCTGGCTTCTACAACCGCCTCTTCTTAGTGCCGAAGAAGACAGGAGGGTGGAGACCGGTGCTAGACGTCAGTTCTCTGAATGTCTTTGTCACAAAGCAGACGTTCACCATGGAGACGACAAAGTCGGTTCTAGCATCGGTCAGGAAGGAAGACTGGATGGTCTCGTTAGACCTAAAGGACGCGTACTTTCACGTCCCCATCCACCCAGATTCCCAACCTTTTCTAAGGTTCGTTTTCGGGAAGGTCGTATACCAGTTCCAAGCCCTGTGCTTTGGCCTAAGCACGGCACCTCTAGTTTTTACCAAACTGATGAGGAATATTGCCAAATTCCTGCATTTAGCAAACATCAGAGCCTCCCTCTATTTGGACGACTGGCTTTTAAGAGCTGCGTCAAGTCGTCGCTGTCTGGAGAATCTACAGTGGACTCTAGATCTGACCAAGGAATTGGGTCTCCTGGTCAATATAGAAAAGTCCCAACTCGTCCCATCCCAAACTATAGTTTACCTAGGAATGGAGATTCAGAGTCAAGCTTTTCAGGCTTTTCCGTCGGCCCCCAGAATCAGTCAAGCCCAAGAATGCATCCAGTCCATGCTGAAGAAGGACCGGTGTTCGGTCAGACAGTGGATGAGTCTGATAGGGACACTTTCATCACTGGACCAGTTCATCGCGTTAGGGAGACTCCACCTTCGCCCCCTTCAGTTTCACTTAGCTGCTCACTGGAGAAAGGACAAGACGCTAGAAGCGGTCTCAGTTCCTATTTCCGAGAAGATGAAGTCATCACTGACTTGGTGGAAGAACAACATTCTCCTCAGGGAGGGTCTGCCACTGGCTGTTCAGACCCCCGACCACCTTCTCTTCTCGGACGCATCGGACACGGGCTGGGGTGCGACGTTGGACGGTCGGGATTGCTCGGGCACGTGGAATGCGGTTCAAAGCGAGTTACACATCAACTGCAAGGAGCTACTGGCAGTTCATCTGGCCTTGAGAAGCTTCAAGTCCCTCCTTCTAGGCAAGGTGGTGGAGGTGAACTCCGACAACACCACAGCACTGGCGTACATCTCCAAGCAAGGAGGGACTCATTCGATGAAGTTGTACGAGATCGCAAGGGACCTCCTCACCTGGTCAAGAGATCGAAACATATCCCTTGTAACGAGGTTCATTCAAGGCGACATGAATGTCATGGCAGACCGCCTCAGCCGGAAGGGTCAAATCATCCCAACAGAGTGGACCCTTCACAAGAATGTATGCAACAAACTATGGGCATTGTGGGGCCAACCCACCATAGATCTGTTCGCAACCTCGATGACCAAGAGGCTCCCAAATTATTGTTCACCGATTCCGGACCCAGCAGCAGTTCACATAGATGCCTTTCTTCTGGATTGGTCCCGTCTAGACCTTTATGCGTTCCCCCCGTTCAAGATTGTCAACAGAGTACTGCAGAAGTTCGCCTCTCACGAAGGGACACGGTTGACGTTGGTTGCTCCCCTCTGGCCCGCGAGAGAATGGTTCACCGAGGTACTGCAATGGCTAGTAGACGTTCCCAGAACACTTCCCCTAAGAGTGGACCTTCTGCGTCAGCCGCATGTAAAGAAGGTACATCCAAGCCTCCACGCTCTTCGTCTGACTGCCTTCAGACTATCGAAAGACTCTCGAGAGCTAGAGGCTTTTCGAAGGAGGCAGCCAGAGCGATTGCTAGAGCTAGGAGGACATCCACTCTCAAAGTCTACCAGTCGAAGTGGGAAGTCTTCCGAAGTTGGTGCAAGTCCAAATCAGTATCCTCAACCAATACCTCTGTAACTCAGATAGCTGACTTCCTGTTATACCTAAGGAAGGAAAGATCCCTTTCAGCCCCCACGATCAAGGGTTACAGAAGCATGTTGGCAGCAGTCTTCCGTCACAGAGGCTTAGATCTGTCTAACAACAAAGATCTACAGGACCTCCTTAAGTCTTTTGAGACCACGAAGGAGCGTCGGTTGGCCACACCAGGTTGGAACTTAGACGTGGTACTAAGATTCCTTATGTCAGCAAGGTTCGAGCCACTTCAATCAGCCTCTTTTAAAGATCTCACTTTGAAAACTCTTTTCCTCGTCTGCTTAGCAACAGCTAAAAGAGTCAGTGAGATACACGCCTTCAGCAGGAACATTGGATTTACATCTGAAACGGCTACATGTTCCTTACAGCTTGGTTTTTTAGCCAAAAACGAACTTCCTTCTCGTCCTTGGCCCAAATCGTTCGAAATTCCAAGCCTTGCTAGTTTGGTTGGAAATGAACAAGAAAGAGTACTATGCCCAGTAAGAGCTCTTAAGTACTATTTGAAACGGACTAAGCCATTACGTGGACAATCAGAAGCTTTATGGTGTGCCATTAAGAAACCTTCTTTACCAATGTCGAAGAATGCAGTTTCTTATTATATCAGGCTTTTAATTCGAGAAGCTCATTCCCATCTGAATGAGGAGGACCATGCTTTGCTGAAGGTAAGGACACATGAAGTTAGAGCTGTCGCAACTTCAGTGGCCTTCAAACAAAACAGATCTCTGCAGAGTGTAATGGATGCAACCTATTGGAGAAGCAAGTCAGTGTTCGCATCATTTTACCTTAAAGATGTCCAGTCTCTTTACGAGAACTGCTACACCCTGGGACCATTCGTAGCAGCGAGTGCAGTAGTGGGTGAGGGCTCAGCCACTACATTCCCATAATCCCATAACCTTTTTTTAATCTTTCTCTTGAAATGCTTTTTATTGTTGTTTTTTGGGTTGTCCGGAAGGCTAAGAAGCCTTTCGCATCCTGGTTGATTTGGCGGGTGGTCAAATTCTTTCTTGAGAAGCGCCTAGATTAGAGGTTGTGATGAGGTCCTTTAGTATGGGTTGCAGCCCTTCATACTTCAGCTCCTAGGAGTCGCTCAGCATCCTGTGAGGATCGCGAGGCTCAGTAAGGAAGACGTACTTAAAAAAGGCAGAGTAATTGTTCAAGTCGACTTCCTTACCAGGTACTTATTAATTTTATGTTTGTTATTTTGAATAACTGCTAAAATGAAATACGGAATACTTAGCTCTTAAGGTTAACATATATGCTGGTCTCTACCCACCCCCCTGGGTGTGAATCAGCTATATGATCATCGGGTAAGTTTAATATTGAAAAATGTTATTTTCATTAGTAAAATAAATTTTTGAATATACTTACCCGATGATCATAAATTAAAGGACCCACCCTTCCTCCCCAATAGAGACCCAGTGGACCGAGGAGAAAATTGGTTCTGTGTTGACATAGAGTACTTGAGTACCTACTCGACAGATGGCGATGTTGATGTACACCCCCACCTGTATAGCGATCGCTGGCGTATTCCGCCCGTAGGTTTTTTCTGTCGGGCAGCAGAGCTGACAGCTATATGATCATCGGGTAAGTATATTCAAAAATTTATTTTACTAATGAAAATAACATTTTGTCATGTTTAGCAGTTTTCAGTATTAGGTAGTGCAGAACAGTATTCAATAAGAGACATTGTTTGCTCAGCCAATTGGAAGTTTAATGATAAATATATTATAAGCCATTTTTAATTTTCTGTAGCCATGCACTTAGGCATATGTGCCAGTACTCGCCCTCACCTGAATTGAGTTAGCTAAGTGATGATCCCATAGGTAATGCGAATGATATACTGAGTACTTAAGAATATAGACAGAGGGTTTACTTGCATAAGAGCACACCCACATTAAATTATTAAATTTTTACAGTATGTATCTTTACACACACACACATGCACACACATACAAACACTTATTGCTACCTGTTGTTTGCCTTAGTGATAGTGCCCTACTGCAAAATTTTTGTACAATTGGTTTTGAATTCCAGTAGCCTATCATGTCAGTTCTCCAATATTGTACAAGTGTTTTGTTTTAAAACACACTGTAACCTCTGCTGATCTCAGCTTGCAAACTTTTTTATGGCGAACAATGACATAATGTGTCAACCTACTTCCTTTGATGTTGCATATATGGCATTGCTAAGAAAGGACTAGATAGGAACTGAAAAATGCATTAGATGGTTTGATAAACTTTCTATATTGCTACATGAATGGATTCATCATATCCTCTCAGGGTTTGATATATAATTTTTATTTTTTTATCATTAGCGGCAGTATCCACTTACTGTACGTTTGCTTAGGATAGAAATTATTTGGGAATGATTTTAGGGATAACCTAACCTAGGTTAGCTTAGTTTAATTGCCTGTATCTGAATTTTGGCCTTATCTGCTGCCCATTTGAACCTATATATATTACAAATAATGAAGGTATTACTGACTGGAAGGCAGTAGAGAGAGCTCAACAGTCTAACCCTCTAAAGTGAGAACCAAGCAAAAATTATGACAAATAGCAAGGTATTTTTGATTAATCTTTACATTTATAATTTCTTCCCTAAGTTCTCTTGGTTCAGGACAATTATTTTAGTAATAAAGTATATTCCATTCTCATAATTTTTTCATGTTGGAGGTGGGACAGGCAGGCCAAGGCAGCTAAGCTCAGTCATAAAAAAGAAGGAAAAGAAAAGGAAAAAAGGTTATTGGAAAAAATAAATTAAACGGGTTCTAAGAGGGGGCAGCCAGAGAAATGAAGAGCAAGTGGGGTTAGAATAATTTTCAGAGCTCTCTTCTTAAATAGAAGAAAGTACTGTAGTCATTGCTGACCAGTGCCTTGCTTATGCTACTGAATTTTTATTGCATGGTATGGATGCTATGGGTAGTTGAATTTGTACTTTATATACTCAATTTTTTCACTTTATTAAAATACAGTTCTAGCTTATGGAATGGCATCCCCAGCATGTTAGGATTGGACTTAGAGGACTCTCATGACATTATTGAAATATTTCTATTAACATAATCAAATAAGATTTCGATATGGATAGGGGTTACTTCATCAAATGGCCTGAAGAATTCTTCAAAGCTATGGTTGCAATCTCTTTGCTAGGCTTTTGTGTTGCTAGAAAGTAGAATGCACCCTTTTTTCCTGGGTACTTTTGGGGGTATGGCTTTATTCTTTAAGTTTTTGAAATTGCATATCTTTCAATCTGACAACCTTGCATGTAATGTACAGATACATTATTCTCTATAGAAATGCCGGTATTGCATTTGACTCTATCAGTGAGATTTGTACATTCTAGTACTTTATAGTGTAAATAAGAAATGGTCTTGGGTTTGCATACTATATTCATCGCAGTGGTTTCAGTTTAATCGTAAGTTATGTATAAGAGAACATAGTTGGGACTGTGAAATGCTTTGTGTAGAAGATTATTAACAATAACCTAGATTGTTATATCACTGAGTATTTAATGTGTTCAAGCATGTGTTGTATTTATTCACTGTAAATAAAATGGTATCCTTCTTTTATTTATAAAATTGTGATTTGGCTCACATAGTAGATTATATTTTCCATTATGATTTATTTTTAGGTGTCAAATGGACATTGCAAGTATGAGCTACTTAAGTAGCCTTTTCACTGTAAATTTCATGGTTATAGCACTAATAGATATTGCACTTTTTCTCCTCCTTTCATGAACCAGAGGTTTATCGTAATTCGTGAAGGGGAAGTATGGGTAAGTGTCGCCGCCTAACAGATCCATAGGTTATATGGTATGAATTTGGATGTCATACGTTTAAATGTTGTAAAATGTCTCTAAACGTTTGTCTGATGCTTGCTGTTGCTCGTTTTTAACCAGTTTAATTACCCTTGTAACTCTTAGGGTTCAGGCAGGATTGGCCAGGTTCATGTTTATGTACACAGTAACAACATTTGACAGTCCAGTTCCTTTTAGTTTGTATTATTTGTGTAGCCTTGAAATTTGTTAAGCTTTTTTAATCAATTAGGCAATTATATCATAATCAAAGTGTAGTGAAAATACATATCTTTGTGGAATAGAATTTCTTGGCTTCAGTAATTGTTTAAGTTCTGTGATTTTTTTTAATTAGTCCTTACATAGTTACCCGTATTGATTTGTTTGCTGCTTATATTATGAAGGAATTTGTCTTCAATATTTAGTAGATACAGTATCCTAATTCTTATTTACCCAGCCAGAGAAGCTTAATGGCCTTATTTTTGTAGACTTACAGGAGTAGCATATACTTCACAGTATTTTTTCAATAATGCAAGTCTATATTTATAAACTTTTTGTTGTATCTTGAAATTTAATATGGTCAAGAATACTTTGGTGTCATTTGAGAGTTTGTTGAAGAGTTTACAGAGTCCTTAGCAAATAATTGTTGTTTTGTAGAGTACAATGTATCACTTTAATAGCCTTATTTTTCTCATTGGTTATAGCTTTTCCTTCTTTTATCCATTTGTCCCCATTATATATCAAGTTTGTCTTGTCATATTAGAAAGATAATTCCAAATCCTACAGTATTAGATAAGTAAGGCCAGTTATTTGAGAATTTAAAATAGTTGAATAGATCCCTTTATCCCTGATGCATACCAATACTGTACAGCTTTGGTTTTATTGAAATTTGCATAATCACCTTATAGCTACTTATTAATTTTTTTGCCATGTAAGAACTTCTGTACAGAACTGCATTTCAATTTTTATAATCCTATATTTTTCAAGTAATAACTGAATAATTTTTCATTTTCAATTTCCAATCTCTTCATGGCCTGTCCCCTAGCCTCAGTATTTGGAAATTTTTCTTAAATTCAAATTAACAAGATTATTTTTGTCTAATAATTAGGTTATTTGTTGTTTATAGCTTGATGTATATATGGCTAAAGCAGACTTATAAAATTCTTGAAAAAGTGCTGTTTTTCCATGACTGTTAAAAGCAATTCAAGTTTGTCAAGCATGGGTTTTATGATAATTGTTTTTTAATGAGCTTAATTATGTATTTAACACTGCACTTCCTAAGTAACTTTAATAACCTGTGATCACTTAAATAAGCACCTAGGTGTTATTTACTAAATCATGAAAAATAACTTAAGAATGATCTTTTTATATTAATTAAGGAACCAATTTTATTAGTACCAGTAACATGAATAATTTTTCATTTCTAAAGGCTAGTATCTAATGAAGTGAGCCTTGTTGTGTGAGGTTAAAGGATAACATTGTTGATAGTTTTTTCATTGAATTGGAATGGATAGCAATGCGTGGGAGTGAAAGAAAAGTATTTTAAGAAACTGCTGATGGAATACCAGATATCAAACAGTGCAATGCAATTAACACAGAAGTATGATAGTAATTGAGACAATACACATTAAAAACTGTTTTTATCCGGTTATGCATATTGTGAAGAAGTTGTATTTTTTTATATTCAGTCTAATTATCTGCCTAATGTTAATGGAAAGACCTAAACACATACATATTGAAGAATGGGTGATGGTATGAATCAAAGGAAATTAAAAGCAGGGTAATAAATCTGAAGTTTTAGTTTTATGGTAGAGAACAAAGCCTGGTGAACTGCAATGGAAAGACTATGGATTTGCTACAGTTATTTTGAGAGGTGTTGTCTCACATGTTATGAAGTGACCTAAGAGGAGAAGGAATCTCTTCTGAAGCTGAATGGATATTTTATGAAATACGGCACACAGGAATGTGGGAGCATGGCCCCTTTACAGCAAGGTTAGAGGGAAGATGAAGTAATAGTGTTAGTTATTTGAAGAGAAAAATCACATTTGGTTTAATCCTATCAAGGCCAGAAAGAAAAATAAAGTGGAAGCTGTCAATGAGAAAAAATCTGAAAATGGAAATACAAAGACAGAAATGTACATAGCTTTAATAACTGGAATTGGGATGAATATTAGGAATTAAACAAAGGCAATTTTGATATTGGTGGTTTAGCAATTGGATCATTTGATTATTACCGGAGTAGGAATTTATTTTAATATTCAAATTATTGATAGGATAGAAATGAAAGTATAAGTTCATTTTGATCAAACCAATTGATAGGATAGAAATGAAAGTATTTATAAGTTCATTTTGATCAAACCTATTCAAAGAATTGTAAGTTAGACTATATGGAAATGAGTAAGAATAATAGTCAGACAATGAGCCTAATTTTATTATGTAAAATGTTTGATCTCCATTCAAGTAAGGTTTCAAAAGATGACAATTAATGAGAAAGGTAATTCAGGATTTCGGTATAGTACCAGAATTAGAGGTTTTTATACACTGCTGACTAGAAGAAAAAAAAAGTAATTAAGAGGATGTAGTGTGAGATGCATCACTTTAAAATGGCAATAGCTGGAGTTTTGACCATAGTGCCCATTGTATCAAGGGATTAGATGTAATTAGGAATGATCAAATGATTAGATAAAATGAGAAATTATGAAAGTTTTAGATGCAATTAAAAAGTTGACAGGGTTTACTAAAGGTGTAAGTGGAAAGTATAATTACGGAGTGAATTGTTGTACAGTACATAAATAGAAGCTGTGAAGAGAATAATGTACGCTACTTTATTGAACTGAAAATTGGGAAGGGTTAGTTGTTGAGGATTGCACAGAAATAACTGTCACACTGAGGTAGTGTTTGAAAGACAAGCAAACGTTGTAAAACAGATGGCCACAAGGTTTTATGATGATAATGTTATGACGTGTATCAGGCCAGGTCATGTAGCTTGAATAGGTTAATTACTGTTGGACATAAAAGGGATTTTGACGAAGGAAAAATCTATTTCTGGGGAGACACCTGTGGCGCCGGGTGAAAAGTCCTTCTTGTATGTCTTTTCTGATAAAACCTTCCAATTATACCAGAGAAAGATAAAAGCATGGAATGCTGAGGTTACAACCCTCGCGCGAGCACCTTTTGGGTGTCGTGTATAAAGCAAAGGCGCGTGAAATCCACCATTCACAGGTTGTCTTCCATTTAGTTAATTCCTTCGTCAAAGGGATGGGCCGATACAACGGCCCTAGACACACCCCCATCGCCGCACCACCCACGCCACGACGCGAGCGCCATCTGAACATCATCCTTCTTTTTGGAATACAAAGTGTTGAATTGTTTTGTTGTGCTCTCGGTCTTTTTTATCTATCGTGGATTTATTTTGTCATGTCCGAAGCTCCATCTTCACACATTCCAATGTTAAGTACCATAGTTTGTTTTGACAGTATTTTATTGTACCGGGCTTTTGTTTTATATCCAGTATAGTCTGTTTTATTATTCCCGTCTGGCTTTTCATGGCGGCCATTGTTTGTTCACTTGTTGGGAATTCATCTTTGTCTGCCCGTTTAGTACTGTGTCACTTAGGTTCTTGGTTAAGTCCCTGGCCTTATGCCTTTAGAACCGTTATTATTTTTATTTTTATTTTTTTGTGTATTTATGCTCATGGTACTTTTTGCTAGTAAGTCCAGCCTACGAACGAGAGAGCGATTTAGCGACTGTGCTATTTATTTTAAGTTTTAGCAGATGCTATTCTTCGATCGTAGTGTTATATGGATGTACATTTTTATTTTATACGTTTATAATAGTGTTGTGTGATTTTTAGTCCTGTTTTTGTGTCCAAGAGAGCGAGATATTGGGGTCCCCGTTTTCTGTTCGCAGTCACGAGTTACCCCTTTCTCTCGTTTTCTTTCTTTGCTCTGGTGGTTGAGTGGATTTCCCGTTTTCCGTTTTGTGCGTTCAACGGGTTCTCCCTCCCTCACCTCTCCCCCTCGGGTTGGTTGATAACTTACGAGTTATTTGTTTTTCGTGACTTTTCAATTGTTAGCGTTATTTTGGTCCGTGTTTCGTCCTCTCCCCGTTCAGGCCACTTAGAATGGTTAGCCATTCAGTGGGACCTTTCGAAGCACACGTTGTCTCTCCCTTCCAAAAGTAAGAGGAATAGGTTCCAAGATCAAGAATTTCTCAGGCACAAACAGGTGTCCAAAGAGCCTAGAAAGTATCCTCGGCCTTTTCCAATTCACTTCAGTAACAGATCTCCTAATAAAAGCCAAACTCAAGACATCAATCGATTTTGGAGAAAGAGAGCTACAGTACCTATAAGAAGACAAGGTCTCGAAGATCCCCTCTGTCTGGAAAATGAGACTACGCCCATGGTCCGAACCGAAGAACCTCTCCAAAGAGGTTCCTCTACAATTCCCACCTCCACAAGTGACATTCCATTCAGCCGTGTCTCTAAGTGGATGGGGGGATTTCTCCGAACATCAGATGTTTCAGGTTCTTGGTCACTAGCCATGAAACAGTCCCATATCAATGTTCTCAAAGCCATGGCAGTGTTCTTGACCCTGAAGAGAGAGACTCCTCCGAGGTCAACCCACATCAGAGTAGTGTCAGACAGCACAGACGAGGTACACTACGGAAACAGGGGAGGATCCAAGTCACCCAACCTGAATCAGATCCTGGTCACTTTCTTCGACTGGGCAACAGAAAAGAACTGGTTCCTGTCAGCACCTCACCTAGCGGGAGGCCAGGATGTGAGAACGGGCCCACTATCCAGGACGAGTCCCCTGGAGTCAGAATTTCATTCCGGTGGATACTCAGGCTCGTTCCAGGCATCCAGGTAGATCTACTCACATCTCAGATCAATCACAAACTTCCTTGTTATGTGACCCCAATCCTGGACCCTCGGGCTCATGCCATGGACGCATTACCCCGGGATTGGAACCATTAGAGGAAGATTTCCCTATCTCTCCCAGTGAATCTTCTAAAAACTTTTACACCGACTGCGCTCCTTCCGGGGCGCAGTGGCACGATAATTCCAGGCTCTGCCCTTCCAGTTCGACCTACACGTTTGTTGGTCTGATCGGGTCAGTTGTGGGAAGTACGTTCTGTCTGAGACCTCTATCAGACAGGAATCGATAGTCGGTTTCCCACTCGTCATCACAGCCTTCCTCTGGTTCGACGCTTTTGTATCTGACTCCCCATCATCAGGTGGTCTACCTCACTGATTCCCCAGGTACACAGCCCAACTCCGTTGGGATGTTTTGCCTGCATACAGCCCTAGATCCGAACCCTCAGGCTCCTTTCATGGACACCAGAGAGGAAGCTACAGGAGTAGAAGACAGTCCCGACATCAAAGCGGACCTAGGAAAAAGGGGGCTCGGAGAAGGGAAGGACCTAGATTCACTCCCTCACAACGCGGTGGTCCCGGTAGAGGGAAGACTTTACCACTTTCGTGACCATTGGACTCGGTCTGTGGGATCATAGCATAGTCTCTAACGGTTTGAGATGAAAATGGCCTCAAGGTCCTCCTCCTCCGCCAGTGACCTTCTCCCAGAAATCCACTCCCGTCCTGAAAGAGTACACCACAGGGTTACTCAAGAAAAAGCAATCAAACGACTATCTCTCAGGTACGGACCTTACTTCCCCGTGGGACCGTCACCACCTCTGTCGATCTTAACGACCGATAAACCATATTTTGAATTGCTAGAAAGTTCTTATACCAAATATGTGGATGATAAATAGACAATTGTTTTATTCTTGCTGCATGCAATATTTTGAGAGACTTGGTTTGTAGATATGGACTATATATGCAATTGGTATTCCTTGCTAATCTTTGTGATGGTTAAGGAGTTGGTGATATTGACTCTGGTTTTGAACTTTAGAACTTAATACTTGGTTGAATGATGGAGAAACCTGGTGTAGAATTAAAAAGTATAATTTTTTTGTTTGAAATATGATTTTGATAAGAAACTCAGTCTTAGTGGGCACTTGAGATGTGCATACCTACCATTATGATTAAGAAATATTACTGCCTAGGCATGATTTTCTTATGAAATAAGAGGTCGAGAGTTTTTTATTGCACACATGATAGTTTTCAATGCCATCTTTGCTTTAGTTTGATAGATTTCACAATCTAGGCATAGTTACAAAGATTTCTAAATAACCTGGATCCACACTCTGGATCAGATAGACCACCTCAAAATGCAGAGATTATCTTGGTGCATAGTTCACTCCACAAAAATTTAATTGAAATTCATCCAAAACTTTAGAGTGTTTAGAGCTAGACCCCATTAACTCTCAAACTCCTACCAGCACTTGGCAGGGCTAATAGAATAAATGGTAGGGTATCATTTATTGGGGGTAAGGTTTAGGGTATTGATGGGTTGAAGGTAAGTCATAGTAAGGTCTGCTGTGATATGTAAATATGAACAGTTGCAAAATTATAAGTCCAATAGGGTTTATTTCAAAAGTGCTAGAATATGTAATTCTTGATCAACTACTGTAGTTACTTGCAAAATATTGAAGCATTGGCAGACAACCAGTCAGCATACAGACAGTAATATTCTATAGAGACAGCTATATACTCTTGTAAATTATGTGCTTGAAATGATATGAGAACAAAATTAATATGGTAACTTTGTTTTACTCAATCTTAGGGATGCTTTTGATAATATTGTGCATGAACTGCTATTTAATGATTCACAGTTCATTGGTATTGAAAATCAAGCTTTTGAGTATATAGAAGTTTTTAGTGGTTGACAGAAACTACTGTGTATGAATTGGCTCTCATT
This sequence comes from Palaemon carinicauda, assembly GCF_036898095.1. Classification (NCBI taxonomy): domain Eukaryota; kingdom Metazoa; phylum Arthropoda; class Malacostraca; order Decapoda; family Palaemonidae; genus Palaemon; species Palaemon carinicauda. The sequence goes on from NC_090768.1 coordinate 12,863,135, forward strand.
CAGGGTTATCGCAGGGAAGTGTACTAGGCCCAATCTTATTTTATATCTATAATATAGGTCTTGCAAAAAGTACTACAGACATATGAAGTGAAGGTTAAACAATTTGTAGATGATGAAATTTTTTACTAATCCATTGATAATGCCACTAAAATTTTAAGCATTTTCTTACCAGTGTTAGGGAATGGATGAATGAAACAATTATTACAAAGTAGAAATAAAAGTTTATGATGGTAGGAAAAAAAAAACAGCTTAAGAAACATGGGTGACATCCAAATTGATATTAAAAACTACCTAGTCCCAGTATCTAGAAGAGTTTGTGACGTAGGTATATCTCTTGATTGTAATTTGTCGTTTAGTACTCAATGTACGAATTGTGGGATATTAATCTAAAAACATTGATTTTTTATTATGAAGTGTCTGGAAGAATATTCTGTAAAGAAACTTGTGATTAACTGTGCTGTTACCATGATTGACTAATGTAACTCCATCAACTAGAATCTACCCTAAGTGAAATTTAAGAAATTACAAAACATGATAAACAGAGGAGCAAGACTGATAAAAGGTGTCCCACCCCAAGAAATGATTACTCCTACACAAATTGAAATGTGCTGGCTGCCTATTAAAGCTAGAATATAGTTCAAGATAACACAAGTTATCAGAACCAGACATCCAAAATACCTATGAGAAATGTTACATATTGTGTAGTCAGTAAATATTGTCTACACGAGAAGAGTTACAGATAGTTTCAAGTCATTGGAGATAAGATGTGTGTCTGCTGTGGGGTCTAGAGCTTTGGCATTTGTATCCCCAAGACTAGATAACAAGCTCCCATTTGACATCTGAAAGACTGAAGATATTAATGTTTTAAAGATTTAGTTCATGAAAAATCACTCCTTGAAAGTAGTTCTCTAAGGTTGTAAGTTTGGAACCACTGCTTTCTGTATATTTGTACTGCTAAAAAAAAGCATCCTAAGCACTTATCCTCTTGAGGATATGGGATTGTATTTGAATCAAGATAATTTTTTGTTTTTTTGTTTAAAAGTCAATGGTACAATATAGTATAATAGGTCTTGGAGGCCAGCCCAAAGTAAAAAGAAAAATGAAAAAGTAAGAAGTCAAGAGTTGACTACTACATTACAGTATTACTGGAATTTCTGCCAATATCAGTTTTATGATTTTTGTTGAATACCACATAGGTGCTATGGTGATAAATGTTATTTCTGGGTCGACCTGTGGCGCCCGGTGAAAAGAGTCCTTCTTGTATATCTTTTCTGATAAAACCTTCCAATTATACCAGAGAAAGATAAAAGCATGGAATGCTGAGGTTACAACCCTCGCGCGAGCACCTTTTGGGTGTCGTGTATAAAGCAAAGGCGCGTGAAATCCACTATTCACAGGTTGTCTTCCATTTAGTTAATTCCTTCGTCAAAGGGATGGGCCGATACAAAGATCCCTAGCCAACCCCCAGCGCCACACCACCCACGCCACGACGCGAGCGCCATCTGAACGACATCCTTCTTTTTGGAATCTAAAGTGTTGAATTGTTTTGTGGTGCTCTCGGTCTTTTTTATCAATCGTGGATTTATTTTGTCATGTCCGAAGCTCCATCTTCACACATTCCAATGTTAAGTACCATAGTTTGTTTTGACAGTTTTTTATTGTACCGGGCTTTTGTTTTATATCCAGTATAGTCTGTTTTATTATTCCCGTCTGGCCTTTCATGGCGGCCATTGTTTGTTCACTTGTTTGGGAATTCATCTTTGTCTGCCCGTTTAGTACTCTGTCACTTAGGTTCTTGGTCAAGTCCCTGGCCTTATGCCTTTAGAACCGTTATTTTTTTTTTGTGTATTTATGCTCATGGTACTTTTTGCTAGCAAGTCCAGCCTACGAACAAGATAGCGATCTAGCTTTGTATTTGTTTAGTACCCGCCCCTCCGAGGCGTTCGTCACTCGACTGTGCTATTTATTTTAAGTTTTAGCAGATGCTATTCTTCGATCGTAGTGTTATATGGATGTACAGGTTTATTTTATACGTTTATAATAGTGTTGTGTGTTTTTTAGTCCTGTTTTTGTGTTTAAGAGAGCGAGAGCTTGGGGTCCCCGTTTTCTGTTCGCAGTCACGAGTTACCCCTTTCTCTCGTTTTCTTTCTTAGCTCCGGTGGGGGAGCGGATTTCCCGTTTTCCGTTTTGTGCGTTCAACGGGTTCTCCCTCCCTCACCTCTCCCCCTCTGGGTGGATGATAACTTACGAGTTATTTATTTTTCGTGACTTTTCAATTGTTAGCGTTATTTTGGTCCGTGTTTCGTCCTCTCCTCGTTACGGCTCGGGAGTAGTTATGAACGTTTTCCACTCCGCCTTGAGTTCTACTCCGCCATGAGGGATTCTCAATGACTTTCGTTCTATTGTTATATTTATAAATTGTTTACTACATGGGACGGGCTTCATATTGTTTAGATACGACCCTCCGGTGGCCCTTACTCCGGTCTCAGGCCATGGCCATATCCACAATAGCCTTTGTTATTACAACTGTGTTTGTTATTCACAATAATTATTCAGGACCTTCCTTCTCCCTCCGGCCTCACCGGAGATCGTAAATACGCTTTACTATGATCTAAGCTTTAGACTTTAGCTGCGGCTTAGCTTTTTATCTTTCACAATTGAATTATTAGCCACAATTGAATTATTCAGGGCATCTCATTATCCTCCGGCGTCACCGGAGGTCGCCCATACACTTCACACTTATATTTGCCTTGCCTTTATCTAAGGCTCCTTTATTCAGGACATTTCATTACGCTCCGGCCTCACCGGAGCTCCGGCTTCACCGGAGGTCGCCCATACACTTCACACTTATATTTGCCTTGCCTTTAGCTAAGGCTGGTGTTTATATTTATTTTAAGGGCATGTCACTGCTTCCCCGACCCTTGGAGGTCGGCGGATTGCTTTAAGTTAATTATCCTTATGTCATTAACAGACATTAGGTGCATTACAAATATACAAACAATTGAATATTAAAGTGCCAACAATGGTATGGGGCGGTATCAACTTAAAGGTAATATTCGGTTGTTTGGTCAATGCAATATTGGTGCTTAGGGAATTCAGTGAGTGCCGGAACTCTAAAATAATAGGTTTTTTATCCCCTTATCAGAGTTTCAAGAAACACCAGACTCATGTCTCCTATCTTTTACAGAAGGCCCGTTGTACTGCTGAAGGATGCCCTGCCTCGTTCAGCGACCCCGTTGGGCATGACCTCTGCCGGTCTCATGCACACTGCTCCATTCCCTTTATCCAGGAACCGGGACAGGCCCAATACCCGGTCTGGTTCCCGGATTTGTGCTCGCTCTGTTACGAGCTGTCGTCAATTCTACTGAACGATGATGTAAGTGGGTTTTCCCTTTGTTCCTTATTTCTCGTTGGCAGACACTAATATAGACATGAATATGATATACACAGTATATTTTGGAGGGCAAACCCCCTCCTCCATCACTAATCACTGCAAATCTTACAGGCCGATGATGTCTCTCTTCGTTCAGCAAGGGCTACTCTTCGTCCGTGGGTGTCGGGCTTCGGCAGGAATGCCCCGTCTGGCGCACCCTATCTCCTCGATGGGGACATGGCCTCCCGCCTCTTCCCAGGCTCGACTACTGCTGCAGTCTCCCCTGACCTTGCTGCCCCCTCAATTGAAGAAGTCAGGGCTACCATTTCCGTGGAGGACGAACCCCTCGTACCGATGGACATGGCGGGTCTGGATATAGACGTAGAACCCAGGGACGAGCAGGTAAGTGGTGCCGAGTTGGTGGAAACCCTTTTCTCTCCTACTCCCTCTCCTACCTCTTCCTTTCTAGGTTTTGATAACTCTAAGGCTTCTCCTCGGGATCCCTCTGCCTCCGTACGACCCAAGGTGAAGCCACTTCGAACTTATAAGACTTCAGCTTTGCCAGTATCAACGTCACCGGTCCCCGGACCCTCGACAGCTCCTGATATTCATATTGCTCCTCGTAAAACCACTACTCCTAAGAAGCCTAAGTCTACCAAATCCAAGAAAAAACCAACGGATGGCTTTCAGGTACCCTGGGCTGATCTCCTCCCCATCCAACTGATCAAAGGATTGGTCAGAGATCAAGTTCAACATCACTCTGGTGCAATAACAGAGATTAAGGATATGATGGCTACTCTGATCCGCGCCGGAACTCAGTTTCCTCCCCCTTCTGCTCCAGACGCATCGAAGCTGCCGCCCTTCGATAGAAACAATCCTTGGCGGTTTGCCTTGCATGCTCCATTCGTAGATGGTTCCCTAACTCTGGAGGGCATAGGCACCCGCCCTCTAGAGGACCTGGAGTTCTATCCCCCGGGCCTAGCATTCCCGTTCAATGGTTTTGTACGGTTAAAGGAACATGCATTGGTCCGTATGGACAAGGTACCGAAGGAAACGGTCATATTTCCAAAAGAGCAGGCCCAGGCTATCTGGGCCAGAACACTATCAGAGTGGGGGTGTATTAACTCCAAGCCCACCCCACACAAAGGTGCCTACACTATTTTTACGACAGCGGCCTCCATCTCTTTGCCGCTCATAGACAAAGTCACAGAGCTGACTATACAGGCCATCAAGGAAGGCTCTTCCATGCCGGCTCTCAAGGAGACGGACCCCACCTCTTTGCTTATTCCGGGTACCTCGGCAGCCTGGGATGCTGCGGCTTCTACCTTCACGGTGGGGAAACTAGACCCAGACTGTGCCTCTACTCTTTTCTCTGAGAAGCTTCCCAGATTAATAGAGAGTCTTCTCAAAACTGAGTTCGAGACCCGTACTAGACTTGCTAGGTCCCTCCAATCCATCACCTCCATGGAGTCCCTAGCATCTCTTTACCCAGAGGAAACGCTGTTCAGAGTCGCCACAAAGAACCAGCTGCTATCCTACCAAATAGACCTCCATGACTTCTGGTCAGCTCGGGTTAGTTGCAGGAAGTTCGTTCTGTCGGAGGCCACCATCAGGCATGAGCCGAACAGACTGATAGCGTCCTCCTGCTGGGGTAAGACCCTCTTCCCTCAGACCGAGGTGGATAAGGTTCTTCAGGACGCAGCGAGGGCAAACCAGAATTTGCAGGTAAGGTGGGGTCTCTCAGCCAAAAAGAGGTTCGAACCCCAGAGACACACGTTCTTCAAGAAGAAGCAGAGGTTTAGTCCTTACAAGGCGGCCCGGGGTACCTCGTCCCCACAGTCTTCCGCGGCCTCGACTTCTCGACAACAGGCGCCTCCTCAGCAGGTAGTCTACCTCGCTGCTCCCCCTGGTACACAGCCCAACCCCTCTTGGATGCCCTCACCTGCATACAACCCTGCCTACGAATCCTCCGGTTCCTTTCGTGGATACCAAAGAGGGAGTTTCAGAGGTAGAGGACAGTTCCGCCAACGCGGCGGGCCTAGAGCAAGGGGTTCCCGTGGAGGGAGGGGCCCTAAGTTCACTCCCTCCCAATGATGTGATGCCGGTAGGACGGAGACTTTATCACTTCCGGGACCATTGGACCTTCAGTCCATGGGCTCACAGCATAATATCAAGGGGCTTGGGTTGGAAATGGTCACAGGGATCCCCTCCTCCACCGGTGACCTTCTTCCAGAGACCCACTCCCATCCTGGAAGAGTACACCGCGGAGTTACTCAAGAAGAGAGCAATCAAGCGGGTTCGATCCCTGAAATTCCAAGGCCGCCTGTTTACAGTCCCGAAGAAAGACTCGTCGGCGTTGAGGGTAGTTCTGGACTTGTCGAAGCTCAACTCTTACATCCTTTGCGACAAGTTCCGTATGCTGACTATCTCTCAGGTACGGACCTTACTTCCCCGTGGGGCCGTCACCACCTCTATCGATCTTACCGACGCCTATTATCATGTCCCAGTAGCTCGAAACTTCTCTCCTTACCTAGGCTTCCGTCTCGGCAAGAGAGCCTTCGCATTCAAAGTCATGCCCTTCGGTCTCAGCATTGCCCCCAGGGTATTCACGAAACTGGGGGAGACGGTGCTCGAGCAACTCAGACACCAAGGGATACAAATCGTCGCCTATCTGGAGGATTGGCTCATTTGGGCCCAGTCGCACCAGGAATGCAACAGAGCTACGTCGAAGGTACTCCATTTTCTCGCCAAACTGGGCTTCCAAGTCAACCTCCGGAAGTCCCGCCTACAGCCATCAAGCCACTTCGAATGGTTAGGCATCCGTTGGGACCTCTCAAAGCACAAGCTCTCCCTTCCTCCCAAGAAGGTGAGGGAGATAGCTTCCAAGGTCAGGAACTTTCTCAAACACAGACAGGTGTCCAGAAGAGCTTTAGAACGAATCCTCGGCCTTCTCCAGTTTGCCTCACTGACCGATCTCCTATTAAAAGCCAAACTCAAAGACATCAATCGAGTTTGGAGAAAGAGGGCGACAATACCTTTAAGAGACAAGACCTCGAAGATCCCCTCTGTCTTGAAAATGAGACTACAACCATGGTCCGATCGGAGGAACCTCTCCAAGTCGGTTCCTCTACAGTTCCCCTCTCCACAAGTGACAATTCATACCGACGCGTCTCTGAGTGGTTGGGGGGGTTACTCCCAACATCAGATGTTTCAGGGCTCTTGGTCACCCGCCATGAGACAGTTCCATATCAATGTTCTCGAAGCCATGGCGGTGTTCTTGACCCTGAAGAGAATCTCCCCTCCGAGGTCGACCCACATCAGAGTAGTCTCAGACAGCACGGCCGTAGTCCACTGCCTCAACAGGGGGGGGTCCAAATCACCCAACCTGAATCAGATCCTGGTCACTATCTTCACCTTGGCAGCCGACAAAGACTGGTTCCTGTCAGCAACTCACCTAGCAGGAGTCCAGAATGTGATAGCAGACTCATTATCCAGGACGAGCCCACTGGAATCGGAGTGGTCCCTGGACATGCACTCCTTCCAGTGGATACTCAGGCTGGTTCCAGGTCTCCAGGTAGATCTATTCGCGACCCGACTCAATCACAAACTCCCATGTTATGTGACACCGAACCTGGACCCTCAGGCTTATGCCATGGACGCATTAACCCTGGATTGGAACCATTGGCAGAAGATCTACTTATTCCCTCCAGTGAATCTTCTACTGAAAGTCTTGCACAAACTCCGCTCCTTCAACGGGGCAGTAGCTTTAGTGGCACCTCACTGGCCAAAGAGCAGTTGGTTTCCTCTCCTCCTCGAGTTGAAACTCCGTCCCTTCCGGATCCCATTCCCCAAACTGACCCAGGTGGTCCAAACTCGGACTGTGTCAGATTCCTCAAGGATAGCCAAAACCCTAACTTTGTGGATTTCATGAAGTTTGCGGCGCGTAGGGACACAAACATCGACCCAGATAATGTCCTCTTTATAGAATCAGACAAAAGGGACTCAACGATTCGCCAACTTTATAGAATCAGACAAAAGGGACTCAACGATTCGCCAATATGATTCGGCGGTTAAGAAACTAGCGGATTTCTTAAGGACTTCAGACCATTCGGTTATGACTCCTAATTTAGCCATCTCCTTCTTTAGGTCCATATTTGACAAAGGCCTAGCAGCTAGCACTATAACCACCATTAAGTCAGCTCTGAAGAAAGTCTTCCTGGTTGGGTTTAACATTAACCTGGCGGAGTCTTATTTCTCATCTATTCCAAAAGCATGTGCTAGGCTTCGACCTTCGGTTCGTCCTCAAAAGGTCTCTTGGTCTCTAAATGATGTCCTCAAACTGGCCTCTGACACGGACAACGAATCCTGCTCTTATATCACTCTTCTTAGGAAGACTTTATTTCTAACAGCTTTGGCCTCGGGTTCCAGAATCTCAGAACTAGCAGCTCTCTCAGGAAACTCAGAGAACATGGATTTCCTCCCTTCAGGTGAGGTACTTCTTTCACCAGACAGGGCGTTCCTAGCTAAGAACGAGGACCCCCAAAATAGGTGGTCCCCTTGGAAGATTATTCCTCTTCTCCAAGATACTTCTCTATGTCCGGTCACCACTCTCAGGGCCTTTTTAGCCAGGACTGCTACCCGATCGTCTGGCCCCTTGTTTATCAGAGAACAAGGAGGTACCATTTCCATACGTGGCATTAGGCAACAGATCCTATACTTCATTAAACAAGCCAATCCGGGATCATTTCCCCATGCTCATGATATCCGGTCGGTAGCTACCTCCATCAACTATTTCCAGAATATGGACTTTGATGACCTTAAGAAGTACACGGGTTGGAAATCTCCTATGGTCTTCAAACGCCACTATCTAAAGAACTTACAGGCTCTTAAATACCCAACGGTTGCAGCTGGGAGCCTTATCTCTCCCCATTGATCTTTTGTTCTTCCTTTCATCCATCTCTTCTCTTCTCCCTCCTACCCGCCACTCGCACCACGACGCCGCTTCCTTGGTGGTTCGTTAGCCCTAAGTTTATTACATATTAGGTTAATATGATTGTAACTATTATTGTTTTCCGTTGTTATAAGGTTGGGATATTCTTAGCCATGTCAGTTTTGTTGCATGTTTTCCTCTGATACTCGGAGGCTTCCCTGTTATCATGTTTGTTTAACCTTACTCTCACTATGCCCTGTGGCTAGTTTATGTTTTATGCCTACTTACCTTAATTATATATGATTTTCTTTACATGGTGTTGTTTCTCTCCCCTTATTAAATTAGTAGTTATTGTTGGGCTTGGAAGGCATTCTCTGGTACATTTTCACCGGGCGCCACAGGTCGACCCAGAAAAGGGATTTTGACGAAGGAAAAATCTATTTCTGGGGAGAGACCTGCGGCGCCCGGTGAAACCCTTCCCCTTTATTTTACACGATCCCACCCTTTCCTTTCCAAGCCATCATGGCCAATACAGAAGGATGTTGTTCAGATGGCGCTCGCGTCGTGGCGTGGGTGGTGTGGCGCTGGGGGTTGGCTAGGGCCTTTGTATCGGCCCATCCCTTTGACGAAGAAATTAACTAAATGGAAGACAACCTGTGAATAGTGGATTTCACGCGCCTTTGCTTTATACACGACACCCAAAAGGTGCTCGCGCGAGGGTTGTAACCTCAGCATTCCATGCTTTTATCTTTCTCTGGTATAATTGGAAGGTTTTATCAGAAAAGATATACAAGAAGGACTCTTTTCACCGGGCGCCACAGGTCTCTCCCCAGAAATAGATTTTTCCTTCGTCAAAATCCCTTTTTCAATGTCAGAAATGTCTTAAAAAGTACCACAAGCAATTTAGATATACAAAGTATTTAGGTTTGGGGCTATAAGAAACTTAACAATTATTTTGAAGTCTCATACAAAATGAAGCCCAGAACTAAATATTCTTGATGGGAGAAGTGGATAATCTGGATAAGCTAAGTAAAAAAATTAGCCTTCATATGTGCAGGAGTGTTGGAACTTATTCAGTAATACTTGTGTACAGGACTGAAAAATAATGTAACATATTTACAATTTGCAGTGTAACAATTTCCTGGTGAGGCACTACTGTCACAGAACCAAAATTAAAAGGATAATAATCTGAAACTATTCAAGTCTGATGTCAATTTGAACTGGTCAGTATACATCCAGGTATAACTACTATTGTCACAACGTGACTTATTGGAAAATCTGAGTGACAAGGCAACAAACTATCAGTTTTCTAATTAAAATGAACATAGTTCATCCTGGACAGTCTGGAAAGCTTGCTTGTATTGGTTGGTAGAGCTTAATCCAAAAGGCACTATAGTCTTTCCCAGGTGATATTCAGTGAAATTTTTGGTTTTATTACATCCAAATTTGAATTGATAGCTGGTTGTCTTCGAAATTTCAAAATATTCATAACTAGGAATCTAAGTATTTTCAAGCTAAATTACCAGCATGTAAGGCCTTGCAAAGCTAGAGAAATTTATAAAGATGTCGATGGAAAGCTTTAGCTTGTTTGAAATATTTTTTTTCTTTAAAGAAATTTTTGGATTTTGTTTATCTGTTGATTTGGGTATACAGTATGTAAATCCAAATGCTGTTTCCATAAGGCAACTTGAGCAGAAAGTCCATCTATTCTAAGTTTTTCCTTTTTTTATTTGTGAGTATAGCTTTTGAATCCTTCGCATTAATTTCAATCTTGTAAATGAAAGTTTTGAATAGTTTTAGGTAAGGCCCATCTATTAGTAAGACGTGGTAAGAATAATTAATTTTGGTTTGATGGCAGGTCCTTCTGTTTAAAGTTTGTGATGTGGTTTCTCTGTATTTATCATCCCACCAGGTTCAGCCTTTCTATTTCCTGCAAACTATTAGCTTCTAAAAAAAATTCTGGTAAGAAAGGTAGAATTTTTTTTATCTATTTTCATTATCTGTATATTCTATAAGACTTAATTTCTTTTACATATCCATAACAAAATTTACTGATAATGGATAAGGTAGGAGTTTTTTTTTAATATTTCAGAGTTTAGCAGCATACATAAGTTCTTTACCGGTACATCCATTTATTAAAGATAAGAGGAGAACCTGTTTAATTTAGTTTGGTCATTTTCTATTGATCATTTGATTTTTATGCTGTATATTTTAAGCTCTCGTGTAAATTTAGAAGATTTATTAAATAGGTGATGAGTCGTGTTCTACATTTGGAATGTCCGAATTTTCTGAATGTGGCATCCTACGTGATCACTGACAGGTGGTATTCTATATGTACTTTATCTTTTTCACCTGTATCTGAATTTTAAATATTTGGATTTAAAATATCTTTGACCCCATTCTTTTTAGTATGTATTTGCATGTTTGAATGAGAAATGCATGGTTGAATATTAATTTATCATTTTTTTTATGTAGACATAAATAAAAGAAAAATTGCATGCTGTGATAAATTCCATCGTGAAATACATAAACTATTTGTTATTTGATAGAATTAAAACTTGGCTACTGTACATTTATACATAGGATCTGTGTTCTTTTCACTACATATAGTTATAGTTATCTTTACCAAGAGATATACTGTATAATCAACATATTAACTGATGTTGATCTATCTTTCCAGATTAGTACAATTGGCTTTATGAATTTTGGTACATATTATGGCAAGCTAAGAGATCTGACAGTTTCACAGTGTAGCCATAGCATTATATGAGGGTTTTTTAATTTCATAACTTTGTACTTCCTATCTTACAGTGGTACACAGTACCTTTTCCATAAAATGATTTTACTTAATCAACTTTAGTATGCCATTTACCAAACTTCACTTCTGTTACAAAAAGGGAAATTGGGAACTACAATTTGGAAATGCCAGATGTCTTCTTAGCTTGCTGCGAGGTGTACAAAATTCCATGAATTCAAATGTACATAGATTTTTTTTATTAGTGACATATTGTAGGGGAAGAAAAGGGGGATATATTATAGGTCTGAGATGGCAATAAAAATGGGTCAGAAAATTAATTTAGTGCCCTAATATATTTACTGTATTGAGTACCATAATGTGAGCTTAGAGCTTTACAGTTCAGTCTCCCTAATTATAACCCCTACATTTCCATTGGTAAAGAAGGAAAAGAGTTTAGCAACTTTTAAGCGGGAAACTGTAAATTGATTTGATTTAGCAGTAGGCTACTGTGCTGGAAGAGACAAGTGCTCTTATGGATCTGAGTAGTCTTGAAAATTATAGCGATTGATTAATAATGGGAATGCATACTGTACTGCATTATGGGTGCCTGTCAAATAATGGAAATATGTGCCAGAATTTTCTTCAGGTATTTTTCGCAGTTAATGGAAAATATTGCAAGTGTATGCAATGCAAAGGATTCATAGAGGTGCTAGTACTATTGTATCTGTATTGCAAGTGTGTTAAGAATGTTGTACAGAAGCAGGATCACAGCTGATTATTCCAAGCTATTTAAGGATATTTTTTATCATTCTTCTCTGGTGCTTTTGACAGGTAAATGCATTTTACGCAGTTTAAAATTATAAGGAAATAGAAGAGCTAATGAAAGTGGAAGGAAAAGAATTCTATTTGGTCTGATATCTTCAATTATCTAGAAGAGATAACCAAAGAGTGAACATTATTGAACATCTATGCAGTACATTGGAGAGAGTTTTGAGATAGAAAATGATAAACTGTACAATACACTCACAAATAATAACCTTAATGCTGTTATCACAAACCTTGTTCTCGGGAAAAGTATGACAGTAGTATTGCTTTGGAAAAAATTAAGGTACTTTTTGGTAAACTATGATTAAAGGCATAATTGCACTATAGTTGGGAATGTAGTATTATTTATTTATTTTTTTTTTTTTGCAGAGAAATTAGTGTGTGAAAGTAAAAGGAAAAAGATTGAGATTTTGAAATATTGTAAGCAATAAATGCTGTCAAAGGATTGAGCTAGAAAAAGCTTAAACTTTTCTGGTTTCATCATCACAGTGTTAATGTTTTAGGTTTTTTATCATTAATGAAAGAAAGATTATTTTGGATGTCTGTTGGTGCCATCCATAGATGTAAAATTATTTCATAACATGATTAGGGAAAATAGTAGGAAAAACCTAGCCAATTTTTACATTTAACATTGCCATATTTTATATTGATGATTCTTAGACCAAGGTTACTTTAAGCATACAGTATATAAGTTATTATGAGAAGGTTACTGTATAGGATTAAAAACTGTTATATGTTCCTTCAGTTTGACTAGAATATCAGTGGAGGTTCTAGAGGAAGGGAAAAGGGCAGTCCTTGTTAGTAAAATTTGAGTGGTAGAAAAGCTATTAATTGCAGTTGTATGGGGATCAACCAGTAGGCTATTGCTGAATGACACTTGAAACCAGAAAAAGGATGACTTGTGTATTATCACTGCAAAACTCTTGTTAATGTCCATAGTGCTTCTCTCTCAAAGCTTGGTTTAATATTGATGTGTAAGCTACCCTAAAATCTAAAATTTCCTTTTTCTTGCCTTCCCAAAGGCTTAGGCCTCTAGTAAAATATTAAGACAATTTGGCTGTTAATGAGAATAACCTAAGCTTAGGTTATTGCCATTAACAGCCAAATTGTCTCAATATTTTGATAATTTTAACAATAAAATAATAGTTTTCTATCAGCAAATTAAAAAAAAAACAATAAAAATATAAAAACTAGTATAAAATATGTTGTAAAAAAAAAATCGCAGAAACCGTGGTTGAATAATAGCGTGATTGAAAATACGCTCGGCTTGCATCTGCTAATGCTGTGCAGACACCTCGTACAGTATATTGTCCATGTTGCTTGCACAAAATTGAACACCATACACTATTGGCTGACAGATGATATGTGCCCTTGTTGCTGATTGGTCCACGGAGTGCAGCATCACCCAAGAGAATGATGCACATTAGGTAGCATCTCCCCATGTTATCTTCCATTTTGCATTTTGCGATCCGTATGTCTACAAGTGTTACTTTGTTCTATTGTGTTTGTGATACTTTAGTTGAAGTTTGTACTTTGATAACATTCAATCTAACCCTATGGGGGCAGCTAATATTGGCTGTTATGTAAATATTGTAGCCTTTTTCATTGTCTACTGGACAGCTAATTCATTGTCATTGTCATCATTCAAGTTTCATCGGGGAGCATATCTTAGGTGTGTACCTCATTCAAAATTAGTTAGAATTATTCAGGGATCTGGTTTGCTCTTTATGACCATCAGAGTCAGATATAGAAAACAGCAGATAGCCTGGATCCTAATATCCTTCAGCTTATTGAGGTAAGCACACAGCAACTTTTTTATTCCCATATTAATGGTGTGGTATATCGCATGGTTCCTTGAATCTCTTGTTTTGACAGTAATAAAAGTGATGCAGTCTTTGACAAAGTACTATGGTTTTCCTATTCATTCGTATTTCTTTAACACCACTGTATTGCATCTATCTATGACAATGAGGCTGCTAGGGGTCAGTATCTTAAGAAATATTTATTCCAGTGGGTTGCTCAAGATGAAAGTTTTCCAATATTATCTTAATTAGAATTGTAACATTGTATTATATTAAATTTACACACACTTTGTATTCCAGTGATACAGAACCAACTTTGCCTGTTAAATTAGTTAAATCAGAGAATAATTTCTTTGTCAAGAGTGAGGTGAGTGCTATTTTGACAGACTTGAAATGATAAGGGAAAGGTTCCTAATTTTTCATTGATGTTGAGATTTCAAAATATTTTCTCTCCAAAAATGCTCTCTCCTTTCTTGTTGAAAGTTTAGTCATAGAGGCTCACAGATAATTGGATCCAAATCAGAGGAAAGACTTGAAGTCTAGAGTTTACCTTGCTTTAATTTCTTTAGGATTCTTTCCTTAGCAGCAGTCTCTCATTGGCATACCAAGTCTGTTTTTGCCAAGCTTTATCTTTTATCAAGAGTGCCTGGCTTCATGTGTGATAGTAGCTGCAGAGAATGTAATATTTATTAAGCATTCTTTAGTGTAGTATTATTTTTTTCGTTTGAAAATATATGGTCTTAGGTAACCTATAAAAGTGCGTACAGTAATGTGAAAGTATGGTTGCATTTGGGAACACAATCTAGAGGCTCAAGTTATAACTGGCTTGGCTTTGTTTGGTGACTTGTATACTGTAATACTAGCCTGAGGGGAGTCTCAGGTGTGGACAAATTTTATTGTTTTTTTACCATACTTTTCCTATCAGTGTATGAGTCAGAACTATGAACATTGGGTTTTTTTTTAAAGAACTTTTCTACCCGCCAGGTGTTAGAGTACATACCCCCTCCTCTCCTGACTAATATCAAGAGGATGGTGATATACTGTATTTAGACTTAAGAATTGAAAAGTTAAAGGATCAATGCCATACCAACACTGAGGTTATTGCCATTAACCCCCAGATTCTCTAGTTTATTAGGTCTAAGCCTGTTGAAAGGAAAGAAAACGGGTAGTTTTTTTAGCTATATGGTAAAAGTCTTTATTAAACAAAGCATCAAGAGAAGCACTGTAGACATCAGGAGAGTATAAATCCAGAGAACGGAGACGGTGAAGAGAATATTTTTTTTTTTACCATAGTAGGAAGATAATGCAGAAATACCATTTCCTTTAAAAGGAGTCACAATAGCTAAATTTTCTTTGCCCACAGGGTAGTTTTTTTTATGTATTTCAGTGCAATTATAAATTCTATTGTTAACTGATGTATCTTACAGAAGAGCTTTTCATTATCACCTGAACCACACAACTACAGTAACTTTCATTTGATAAACCATACTCCAGTGGTGACCTGTTCAAATCTTTTAAATTCTTTTGATATTGTTTGTGCATGCAGTTTATATTGATTTTTAATGTCTAACAACTATGCAGGACATGGTTTCATTGTCTTGCAAGATTTTCAGCATTGGCTGTAATGTTTTTATATTTACATTTCTTGTTTTATATGAGTACTTTTAAGTAACAGTGGTTTGAATTACTTAGGCTACAGTCAATTTTTGTGTTGAAGTCTTTGGTATTACATTTGAAAATAAAAAAAACAAAAATTCAATTCAATTTACTATCAGACATTAGATGTGATACATCTTGTCAAACTAGTCATTATACAGACTCATCTCTGATAAATAAGGACTTCTAAAACTGCCTCACTTCGTCTTATTGTAATTTAGTAAAATTTGTAGTGCGCCTTAAGTAAAATACTGGAAATTTACTCCTTTCACATGAAAACTTTTAAAACTTTGTAGGTGATATATTAAGGATATGTACAGTTGGTCACAGGAATTTCTGGCACGTCATGCTTTGAGACTGCACACCCTTATTGTGCGGCGAGTAACCAAACAGGGAGAGATGGCATCAGTGGCCGGCAGGGCTACATATGGGAACTCTCCGCTTAGTGATGGTGTGACAGGGTGCACTTCATCAGGGCGAGGAGTGCCAGGAACTCCTGTGTCCAACTGTACATGGATTTATATATTTTTCTTGACACTACTACTTGTTCCCATGAAAATTTCCATGACAGTAACATCTTTTGATTAACATCAAACTCTCCTGATTAACTTCGTGTTCTGTGTTTTTTTTAATTTGGAATTAGCATATCAATTATATTTAAATTTATCAAAGATATGTTCCTCTCTTTATGCCTTTTGTGTTTATATGGTGCACTGTATATTAATTTTTTAATTTGTTTTTCAATACTGTATATTTAAATTTTCCATTAAAAGAATTTATATGGTTACAGTATAGTATTCCCAAAATTATAAAATATATTGTATTTTGTTCAGTGTCCTTATATTTCCTTTTTGTTTTGCCCCCATCTGCAATTACAGAAAGACGATACTGAGCTGAAGAAACGTGATATTTACTCATTCTTCGGAATTAAGGATCCATTCATGTATAATGAGAAGCTTATTCCAAAGGAACCTAGCTATTTCTCTACTGGGTTTTCTCGGTCAAGAGTTGAGCAGTAAGTCATCTTGCCCGTTTTTTTTCTTTTCTTACTTATGAGTGATGAAGAAAAGCAGTAACTATTTTATGTAGTACATGTAGTTTTGATAAATTTTTTAATTCCCAAGTTTGGTAATACCTGTACAGAGTTTTGTTCATCATATTTTACAAGGAAAGACCTGTTGTAGTGCAACTTTACCTCCTCCTTGTTTCCTGCAGATGTGCTAAAATATTTGCTTGCATGCAAATTATTTTTATGAACCTCCCTTTGATGTTTATTGCTTTTGTCTCTGGTAAGCTTAGTATGTCGGCGTTACCCCTTAAAAATGTGAAAATTTTCAGATTGCTTTCGTTCCAGTATACCAATGCCACTAGTAGGGTAATGAGTCCTATCAATGTCAACAACAATAATGTACTGTCGAAGTTCTTATTGCTTATTCACTCTCTATGTTGAATTGGTTCAATGAAGACGTGCACTTCAGATTCTCAGTGTTTTTGTTTGTTTTTATTATTTTTAGTGGTTTAAAGGTATGTCTTTTTGGATATTTTAGCAATTGCTGCATTGCTGTGAAAAGAAATTGTTTGGTTGATCATGATTTGCATTATATTTGTCTAGTGCTGGGGATAATGTTTCTTGGTAGCTGATTAGATGAAAATTCAAAGTGAACGAAAGCTATCTTCTTGCTCAAAGGGGAATCCTGAGAACACTAGGCTAGTTGATTATAGAGGGAGTGATAGTAATGCCACTCCAGCCTTTGAATTTGCTACAGGCCTAACAAATTAAGTTTAAATAGTTAAGCTTTCAACACTTTTAATGCTGTTAGCCTCTTTTGTGAAAGCTCAGACCAATAAATCCTTGACAGGGCCAGCCTGTCCAGTTTTAAACCCTAGCTTAATTTGAAGTGGTAGCTTGTGATTCTAATGAACCATTCAGTAAGATTTCTGACAAGACACTGCACATCCCAGATTCGAAATCCTCTCACTGAGCCTCAAATTCTTGATATACTTCAGACCTGCTGTGAAACCCTTGCTTTCCCACATCTATAGCCACTCTTTTTAGACAACTAAATTGCAAGGCAGCGATAGAAGTTTGGATCCTCATATTCTTCCTCTTGCTAAAGTACATGCCTCTATGCAACTGTTTATCCCTAATGTGCTGAGATGGTAGTGTGGATTATATATCTCTCCTCATCATGAAATAAGCCATGTGGATGGCGTAGCAAATCGTAACATTCCCTTAGACCAAAACTTTCTCTTTTGAATTGATATGTTATAGATTCAATAAAACTGTTCAATTACATCATTTAAATTGCTGTGGGCATCATGATACTTGCAAGTTCAGTCCTACAAGCGGGTATGGGGAAGTGTCAAACGACCTTCACCTCCAACTTCCTGCAAGATGTGACCCACAGGAACATGGAGACAATCTCTATTGGCCCTGTGGTGGTTCCACAATAAAAGGTTCAAACACCTCAGGTTCCTTGATAGACAAGTAGCAGGTGGCGGAGGGCAGAGTTACCCGGGATAAAGTCTGGGATGAAGGATAAGAATAACGGACTTTTTCTTTCTATCATCTTCCCCTCTTTTGGGGAACAGCACCTACATTACTCTGCAAGCTGGCCTCACTGTCCGCAGGTAAAATAGTTTCAATTGCTTAACCTGGTACAAGATTTGTATAGTACTTGTTGCAACCCCATACCCTTTGGCGAGTTGGGATTGGTTAACGTCTGGTTGATTAAAAGATTCCTACGTTTGAGAATTCTTACCTAGACTAGGCACACAATCACACCAATTGCTCAGGTCGCTAACAGTGTTTTGCCTGGAATTTAGCGAGGTGTCAGGGTTTCTCCCTGTTATGTAGGGGGCACGTACGGGAAAACCCCTGGTCAGAAACCAGCCAATTGTTTCAGAATTCTATTGACTTGAAGGGTAAGTCTTCCCGAAGAGCATAAAGTTTGTATTCTGGTGTTGGAACAAATGACAAATTTGGAAGAAATTTGTGTTTTACCTGACCATACAAACCTGCAGCTCTTTATACATATTGACCGCCATCACCTTTCCCCCCGGTAAGTCCTGCCTGCAAGTAAAATTGATGGTAGAACACAGGTGTGCGTGTCATTGGGGTAGCCAGCTACCCCCGTACACCCTGCTAACTTGCGGTGAGGTAGTTACACCTCGCTAAAAGTCTTTTGGCTATCAGCTTTGCTGAAAGTATATTCCCTAATTAAAAGGTACAGGTTTGTGTGGTTAGGAAAAATACAAATTCCAAATTTGTCATATTTTCCTTATCCTGTCCATCTTGATGCAAAGAATTTCTTAGTTTTGTCAGTGGTTCAAAGATTTATCAATGAAACTGCTTGTCTTTTGGTTCCTGGACAACATCTCATGTTCAGGAATGACGGTGACCATTTCCAAAGGCTAAGAATCCTGGGACTCAAGTGTTAAGTTATAAATGTTGATTGGCTATTTTTGTTATGCATTGGAAAGGACGTAGCTTTAACTAGTATAGTTGCTCAGGTTTCTAGCAGTAGACTGTCTTTTGGCATCCAAGATATGTTGATTTTTGTGAATTACTAAAGTGGTATTTAAATGATTACAGACTTCAATATTACATTGTTGATGTGAGCTTACTGTATAAATAGCTTGTGTGACAGACAATCCGTTAGTTTCAAAGTGTCGGAAAGGATTAATATTTCAGATCCCGGTAATGTTTTCTTTACTTGCACTATTAAATTCGAAGGTACGTTTTGGCTTGATAGATTGCGTGCAAGATGATATTACAGGTGAACGAGAATTCTGCTGGGTCGCGCATATTTCTTTATTAGTGAGACAAGTTATTGGTTCTTCAACGTACGTTACGGTTACATTTGTCGTCTCCTTTTTATCCAAAACTGATTTTAAGGTATTAGAAGACTTATAGAATTTTCCTTTGATATACACGCCGTGCTTGGCAGGGGCTAAGATAATGTTTTGATTGCCCATAGATGGGTATCCTATAATTACAGCTGGATACATATCAATGTTTTGTACAACAACAAAGGTATCGGCAAACGTGCGCTTACCGACCTTGAACTGAACATGAGTTACGCCTGTTACATTTGATTCATTATTTCCTATACCCGAGAGTCTCACTCCGTACTTTTCTATCGGAAAGTTCGAAAACAACAAATGATGTGTCCTCAAATCCATGATATTACGTGGACTACCAGAGTCAAAAAATAATGTAAATGATCTGTGTTCTAAATTTAC
>NC_090768.1:12887702-12899282 GCF_036898095.1 Palaemon carinicauda
GCTTCGGTGTGTAAGGGCTGAGAATAGCTGGGAGCCGTTCCACAGCTAATCTCACTCGTGGCTACTACTGATACTCGAGACGTAAACAAACGGACGCCATTGCTCTAATGACGTCACGCGCGTCTTTATCCTGGCGCCAGTTGCTGCCCATCACCATGATACAATTGTGTAGGGTGGGAACAAACTGAACGAAGTAGTAGGGAGGGTCCATCAGGACGCCATGGCTATCTCACCCAAAAATAGATTTTTCGCTTCGCTCAAAATCCGTTTTTTGGGCTCAAGCCATGGCGTCCTGATGGAAGAGTACCAGAGAATCAATGTATCGTGGTAGATTTTCCCCCAGAGTTAAGTGCCTAGGCATTGACAAAACAGCAAAGTAATCTTAGGTAAGAACCATAGGAACGAAGTATCCTGCCCCCCATTGGTAGGAAGTTCCCATGGGCTATGCCGACGTCAAAGTGGTATTGAAGGGCTATTCATCTTGACAGAAGAGCTTTTAAGAGCTTAGAGATGAAGCAGAATGTTTGATATTCGTATAGGAACATTCTGAAGTAGGCCAGTGGTGGTTGGGCACTGTGTGTAGGGTTCATCTCCTGATTATCAGAAGTAAGTATTCGTGTAGGAACCTTACTGAGACAAGGTGAATATAATTTAGGAATAGACATCTTAAATTCTTCATGACCATAAGAAAGGAGGAATAAATAAAACTATGACAGTATGTATTTCATAGTAAGTAGGAGCTGAAAGAGACGCACAAGTAATAAAATAGAAATTTTATTTCACAATGCAGAAATTAAATAATTTACAGCAAAAGTAAAGTTCATTTACAGTAATAATAATGTACATAGAAATAAAGGCTTGCTCTTGAATCTGAAAGGGAATTTCAGGATTAGTAGGTACTCGTTCTCGAGGAACGCAAGTCTTTAAATAACACATCATGCTCAAGGCATGCGGCACTTGTGTGACACTATGACATTTCACCTGGGATAAGAACAGTTATAAAAGCACTAAGTGTTTTTAGACATCACTATGAATCACTCGAGGGTCAACATAGGCACCCGAAGAGTTAGAGTCCCAAGTAACTCACTGTTCTACGCAGAGTTAGGTGCAGGTTTCATAACACTACCTGCGGCTACCACAAAATGTTTGATTTCGTGCACTTGTTTCGCATAATGTTTAAAGAAAACTCGCGAGGACTTCCAGCCCGTAAAGTTCTTAAGGCTCTCGAAGTCCATGCTCTGAAAGAAGTTCAGAGAAGATGCCACTTTTCTAGGATCATGACCAGCGGGTGTACTGTTCGGATCCGCTCTGCGAATGAAGTAGGTGATTTTCGCTCTTAATTGTTTCAGTGACAGGTCGCTGCCCGATGTTTCTCCTTTGAAGAGTTGGCCTCCACCAAAGTTTGAAGTTCTGCGAAGATAGACCTTGAGACTCTCTACTGGACATAGAGAGACATCCTCCTTCAGGGGGCATATTCTCCAAGGGCCCCATCTTTTGGTGGGTAATTCATTTTTGGCGAGAAACGTCGGATCGGGGGAGAGGGTCACTTCTCCTGAATCAGCAAACAGGATGTGTCCCTCTTCTCTTGATAATGCCACTATTTCGCTGACTCGAGCTCCCGAGGCGAGAGCAAATAAAAATATAACTTTCTGAGTCAGATCCTTGAGGGGGCATGAATCATTGTCCAAGTTGGAGGCGAAATGGAGCACCTTGTCTAGTGACCAGGAGATCGGTTTCGGAGGGGGTGCTGGGCGTAGGCGAGCACATGCTTTCGGCAGTTTGTTAAAGATGTCGTTGGACAGATCAATTTGGAAAGCATATAGAATTGGTCTAGTCAAAGCCGATTTGCAAGTTGAAATCGTATTGGCTGCTAATCCTTGTCCATGAAGGTGAATGAAGAAGGACATACAGAAATCAATGGTGATTTCTTTAGGATTTTTTGCTTTAACAAAGGAGACCCATTTCCTCCAGGATGATTCGTATTGCCGTCTCGTGGATTCGGTCTTGTATTCCTCTAGGAAGTCTAGACTTTTCTTCGAGATCCCAAACCTCTTCTTTGCGGCAAGGGAGAGAAAATCATGAGATGAAGGTCCTTGATTTTCGATGATGAAGCGAAGACAGTCGACTTCTGTACTTGTTGAGAGAGAACTGGGCCTGGGAGAGGGATCAGCTTGGGCTGCAGCTCCAGGACCAGGGGGTACCAGTTGCTCCGGGGCCACTTGGGAGCCACTAGGGCCGCTGTCCCTTTGAAGGTTCTCAGTTTGGAGAGGACTTTCAACAGAAGGTTGGTGGGAGGGAACAGGTATATCTTCGACCATCTGTTCCAGTCCAGTGACATGGCGTCCACCGCTTCTGCTTTGGGGTCCTCGTACGGGGCTACGTACAGAGGAAGTTGATTGTTGTCGCTCGTTGCAAAGAGATCTATCTGAAGTTCTGGGACTTGATGGGAGATGAAGGAGAATGATCTTGCGTCTAGAGACCATTCCGACTCTATCGGGTTTGTCCGAGATAGAGCATCCGCTGTCACGTTGCGGAATCCTTGTAGGTGAACTGCAGACAGGTGCCACTTCTTCTTCTCCGCCAGACGGAAGATTGGGAGAAGCACCTGATTTATCTGGGGCGATCTTGAGCCCTGGCGATTGAGACAACGAACTACCACCGAGTTGTCTAGGGTTAGACGGATGTGGATCGAGGGCGGCGGGGATAGCTTCTTCAGAGTAAGAAGGACCGCCATGGCCTCCAAGATGTTTATGTGGAACGTCTTGAATAGTGGAGACCAGGTCCCTTGAGCTTGTTTCAGGTGGGAGTGACCTCCCCAGCCCTCCAGTGAGGCATCCGTGTGGATGTTGAGTGATGGAGGAGGGTGTTGGAGAGGAATGGACCTTTTCAGGGCCATTGCTTCCGACCACGGCTTTAGGAGGCGTCGAAGTCTGTTTGGAAGCCGTCTCTTGAGGTCTCTTCGAGCGATGGATGCCGATCGTCTCCAGACTCCCGCGGCATCCTTTAGCTGTGCACGAAGCACTGGGTTTGTCACTGAGGCGAATTGTAGAGAGCCTAGAACTCGTTCCTGCTGTCGTCTTGAAATGCGTTTGGATTTCAGTAGTCGCTTGACAGACCCTGCTATTTCCTTCCTTTTCTTCTGGGGGATGGAAAGGCGGTGTGACTGAAGATTCCAGTGGATTCCCAACCACTGAAACTTCTGAGCCGGAGAGAGGCGAGATTTCTTCTCGTTGATCTTGAATCCCAGGTGTTCTAGGTACTGGGTAACTTCGTCGCAAGACTTTGTACACTCTTCGGGCGATGGAGCCCAGACTAGCCAGTCGTCGAGGTAGGCCATCACCTGGACGTTTCTTAGGCGGAGCTGTTGTACTATGGCATCCGCCAGCTTTGTGAAGATCCGAGGGGCCACATTGAGGCCGAATGGCATGGCCCGGAAGGCGTAGCTTTTCCTTTGGAGTCGAAATCCTAGGTAGGAGGAAGCGTGATGGTTCATTGGAATGTGCCAATAGGCATCCGCCAGGTCTATAGAGACCGTGTAGGAACCTTGAGGCAGAAGGGTCCTTATTTGTTGAAGCGTCAGCATCTTGAATTTGTTGTTCTCTATGAACTTGTTGAGGGGGGATAAGTCCAGAATGACTCTGAGCTTGTCTGAGTCCTTCTTGGGAACGCAAAACAGTCTCCCTTGGAACCTGGTGGACTTTACCTTCCTTATCACCTTCTTGTTCAAGAGGTCTAGAACATATTCTTCCAGAATGGGGGTTGATGGTTGAAAGAACCGCTGGAAGATTGGGGGTGGTTGCACCCAGCTCCAGCCTAGACCGTTCTTGATGATGCTGTGTGCCCAAGGATCGAAGGTCCAACGATCCTGGAATTGGCGGAGTCTTCCTCCCACCGGAAGCACTTCATTGCTTCTGGTGTCCCGAGGACTTGTTGCCTCGGCCGCTAGCTCCCTTTCCTCCTCTACCTCTGGAGGGACGACGAGAGGCGTCTCTGCTTGCACCCCTGGACGAGCCTCTACCTCTGGCATGAAAGGTAGTGGATGGCTGCTCAAAGGCAGGGGTGAAGACCGGTGACTGTGACAACACCGGTTGGGGGACCAATTGAAAGGTCTGTTGTGGTTGGGCAACCACTTGGGAGGTAGCGGGTCCCGGAAACTGACGTCGTTGTTGACGTTGCTGGGGTTTCGGCTTCTGAGGTTTCCTCTTAGGCTGAGGTCCATCGTCCTGAGAGGTTTTCCTTTTTCTGGACATGCCCCACTTGTGGAGAAGGTTCCTATTCTCCGTGGCGGCTCTGTCAGTTATTTCCTTGACAAGGTCAGAAGGAAACAGGTGCTTTCCCCAGATGTTGGAGGAAATCAGCCTCCGGGGTTCGTGTTTCACGGTGGCACCGACAAACACGAATTCACGACAGGCTCTACGAGCCTTTATGAAATGGTACAAGTCCTTCATTACCGTGAGTAAGTGGGATTTGGCCAGTACCATGTAGTGATCAGGTACTGCTGTGTCACAGGCCATTACTTCAAGTTGGACTTGATGAGAAAGCGAAGCTGCAAGCCTCTCCTTCGTGTCTTGTTCCCGGCGAAGGAGGTGATCGTTGAGCTTAGGGAGGTCTTCATTAAACTGACGTCCGGCGACGTCAGGATCGAGCCTACCCACGACGAAAGTATGTTGGACATCTTTCCATTGCCTAGTGTCAGGGGGTGTCACGATGGAGAAGGGTCTGCACTCCTCCAGTGCAGGGCAGGGTTTTCCTTCTTCCGCCGCTTTAAGGCATGCAGCTAAGGCCTTTTCCAAAAATGGAAGAATCGCAGTGTCAGGTGCGACATAGGTAGGATGCTTCTTGCTCAAGGCAGGAAGCTTAGAGCAGGTAAAGCCCCTGCTCTTAAATGCGGAGGCTAGCATAGCCTGGGCCTTTGCGAGATCGAACACTATCTCTTCTTTAGGTTCGGTCTCCTCCTTCGAGGCAGGTTCGGAACGAAGTCGGACGTAACAGTCCGGGTAGGCCTCGAAGCTTGGGAAGAACTCCACGTCTTCCAACGGGACCGTGCCGATCTTGTCACTAACAAAGATCCTGCCGGTCGCAATAACCATATGCTCTGCATACCTCCACGGGTTGGCATGAGAGCAAGCTGGGAGATCCTTGACCGAGATCTTCTTCGTGTCTCTGGATCCAATCATAGACCTGATGGACTCCTGGTTCTCCTTCAGTCTGTCGTCCATGACAGCTCTAATCAGTCGGATCAGTTCTTGGGTGGAAGAGGAAGGATCCGGGGTCGAGGAGGTAGACGGAAGGGACAATTCCGTCGGTGTAGGAGTAGGCGGAGGGATGGACGAGGGAGTAGCTCCAATCTCCGACTCGGTGTATTCCACCTTGTCTTCGTCCTCTTCGGCTCCTTGAGCCATAAGCGTCTTCTCCGTGTCTTCCGAGACGTCAGAGATCCGTTCATCATCCTCGGAATCCAAACGACACTCGTGCATGGACTGAGCCATGACCACATCAGGTTCCACTGAAATTTGGACAGTGGGGATTGCTTCCTTTGGAACCACTGAGTCAGGGGAGGCCTTAGGGAACAACAGGGACCTCAGTTCTTCGGTGGCCAGGTACGGTCCAGTAGCATTTCTCTGAAAACCACGCACCCACTTGCGCAGTTTCTCACGAGCAATGTCTCTAACCTCCGCTGAGGGAGGGTTATGGAAGGCCTCAACTAGGTAGGCCTGGCAGACCGTACATTCCAGTGGATTCCAGAACTTCCAATCCCCTTTCTTGTCTGAGCAAGGGGTGTGAGTCCTGCACGCCGTATGTCCGTAAAACTGCGAGCGTTTCACAGCACAGTAGGCGAAATCGCACTTCATCTGCTCCTCCTGTGGAAGAAAGAGAAAATGAGTATGGGGGAGCCATAGGAATGGCTCTTAAATTAAGTTAATATTAATCATTAATTTTAACTTAAGGAAGGTGTGATGCATAGAGAATGAAACAGTAAAGGAGACACGCTCCATGCATCTCGCCCGGCTGGTTACCATAGGCTTGGTCCTGGGATAATCCAAATGACCGAGATCATTGGATATAGTTTCCTAGGATTCCCATTATATTGGAACTCCATGGAAAGCCAAGGACAAGGTTGGGATCGAATTCATTCGGTTCCCAGATAAGAGCCAGAAGGCCTCATTAAGGGTAACTGCTTCTGGCAACCAGCCGCGCTAAGATGCACATAGCATGCTGGAAATAGAAGAATGCAAAGAGACAGCATGATCACTAATAGAGCAGTACTAGGTACTGATCTTAGAAGCAAAGCAGCTTATCTATTTGCAAGGTAGGGCTATCTAGTCTTATGATAGCTACAGAGAGGGGGTGCAAGTATTCTTGACGCCTCCGGGGCATCCGGCAAGCCGCCGGCACGCCGGAGCTCGCTCCAGCATAGATTCTGGCATTAGAACAGACAATTTTCAAAGTCAGTTAGATACCAGGATGGCGGCCGCCGGCACAACGGCGGCACGCCGGCAGGGAGCGGCGGCTCCGGCAGCCGGAGGATGCCGGATTGGTGACTGGGGTAAGGATGGTACAGGTAGTATCGGGTTGCCGGCAGTATATGCCGGCACTCCGGAGATCGACCGGCAAGCGGACGAATAGATAGGAGTAGGAGAGCCGCCGGTAGTAGCCGGCGGCAGCCGGCAGTCCCTCGGTACACGGGGGGCTGGGGGCAAGGGTAGGGAAGTCACCAAGAGGGAGGCAGGTATTGCCGGCAGTAGAGGCGGCAAGAGACCGGCACCCGGATAGATAGAGAGACAGGGGGAGGGAGGAAGGGATGTAGGAAGTACCGTCAGGGTTCCAGACATCCCTCCCCCTCCCTGAGGGGGTGTACCCATGATAGAGACAGGCTCTAGCATCCATAAGCAGGGGTCACTAGGGACCGGGAGCAGGTAGCCCAAGGGAGGACTAGGGAACACCCAAGAGGGGGGGGGGGGAGACTCCCCTATGCAGAGCTACACTAGTAACTAACCTTATAGGACACTATGAAGGTATATGTACCAGAGCGGACAGCACAGGGAAGCTCGGGTAGCCCTACTCTTCCACCCTAAGGAGGATTTGTAGGACAGGGGACAGATGAGTATAAACTAACCTAAGCATAGGCTAGGCTATACAAGAGATAGGTGGGGAGGGAGAAGAGAGGGGTCTTCCCAGGAAGGGTTTCTGTACCAGAGCGGCCACAAAGGGAAGGGAGGACACTCCCTAACCTAAGAATAGGCTGATCGGCTAAAACGGTGCAAGAGTACAGTTTCAGCATGGAACAGAGAAACCTTCCTAACCCGGCCTAGATCAGGGCTAAAAGTCCTGAACTAGGCAAGGAAGAAGACGTATCGCTATCGCAGGAAAGTCGTAGACTATCCTAGCCATAGAGGTAGGCTAGCCTAACCTCACTCTCAGACGCAATCCTAAAGGGGGTTCATTCCTTTAGGGAGGACTGAGAGGCGATAAAATACTCTATTAGACCATAAATCCCTTTACTCAGAAAAGGGATCAAGGCTAAATAGAGGGAGTGCCAAGGCAGGGGATGAAGGAAGCATATAGGGGTCCTAAGGTTAGGTTAGGCTAGAAAGAATCACTGACTAGCCTATCCCCTATATGGTCCCTGAAGGCGAAAACATTTGCATCACTAGTCAAAAGTATTGTAAAATAATAATGCCACTATCTTCATAACTTAGTCTAGGATCACTGATAAATCATGCATAAACACTTGTTTTTGGGCTCAAGCCATGGCGTCCTGATGGAAGGTTCCTGTTTGGTAGCTTCCTTGGGTATAAGACTACTAAGATATTCCCAGAGAATTTAACCACAGGTTATCACAGAATTCTAACTTCTGGAGCGAGTATCTCAAAGGTTTCCCTTTAAGACATCGTAATACAACAGGGGACACGCATGTCTGGTCGTGCCACATAGCTATCTCCACCCCGAACAGAGTTAACGCTTCGGTGTGTAAGGGCTGAGAATAGCTGGGAGCCGTTCCACAGCTAATCTCACTCGTGGCTACTACTGATACTCGAGACGTAAACAAACGGACGCCATTGCTCTAATGACGTCACGCGCGTCTTTATCCTTTGTTTAGTAGCTGCCCTACTGAGACGGATTTTCCCTTGTGTGAACTTTATCGTTTTGCATCTTCGCTATGTCGTTACCTTCAGCCTCGCCTTCTTCTGGAAAGTTGAGTACAAGGTTCCAGTATTGTTTAATTAAGCTCTGGCCGTAAAGTAAATATTATTTCGCGAAATAATTGATGTTTTGTGGCAGAGCTGTGCCTCTACCGGACCCGCCATTTTATGGCGTCGTTGTTGTTTTGCATGTCTTATTTAGTTAGCCACAACAACGCTTCCGGCATTATATACTAATCGAATACATTAGTTTATTTAGTCTTCATAGCTAGGAACTTTTATATCGTGTTTAGACGCTTTTTATCGGTCATCGATTGACCTCATACCAGTCGGCTACTATAGCCCCCAGGCCAGGAGCCTATATACAAGTGTTTATGCATGATTTATCAGTGATCCTAGACTAAGTTATGAAGATAGTGGCATTATTATTTTACAATACTTTTGACTAGTGATGCAAATGTTTTCGCCTTCAGGGACCATATAGGGGATAGGCTAGTCAGTGATTCTTTCTAGCCTAACCTAACCTTAGGACCCCTATATGCTTCCTTCATCCCCTGCCTTGGCACTCCCTCTATTTAGCCTTGATCCCTTTTCTGAGTAAAGGGATTTATGGTCTAATAGAGTATTTTATCGCCTCTCAGTCCTCCCTAAAGGAATGAACCCCCTTTAGGATTGCGTCTGAGAGTGAGGTTAGGCTAGCCTACCTCTATGGCTAGGATAGTCTACGACTTTCCTGCGATAGCGATACGTCTTCTTCCTTGCCTAGTTCAGGACTTTTAGCCCTGATCTAGGCCGGGTTAGGAAGGTTTCTCTGTTCCATGCTGAAACTGTACTCTTGCACCGTTTTAGCCGATCAGCCTATTCTTAGGTTAGGGAGTGTCCTCCCTTCCCTTTGTGGCCGCTCTGGTACAGAAACCCTTCCTGGGAAGACCCCTCTCTTCTCCCTCCCCACCTATCTCTTGTATAGCCTAGCCTATGCTTAGGTTAGTTTATACTCATCTGTCCCCTGTCCTACAAATCCTCCTTAGGGTGGAAGAGTAGGGCTACCCGAGCTTCCCTGTGCTGTCCGCTCTGGTACATATACCTTCATAGTGTCCTATAAGGTTAGTTACTAGTGTAGCTCTGCATAGGGGAGTCTCCCCCCCCCCCCCTCTTGGGTGTTCCCTAGTCCTCCCTTGGGCTACCTGCTCCCGGTCCCTAGTGACCCCTGCTTATGGATGCTAGAGCCTGTCTCTATCATGGGTACACCCCCTCAGGGAGGGGGAGGGATGTCTGGAACCCTGACGGTACTTCCTACATCCCTTCCTCCCTCCCCCTGTCTCTCTATCTATCCGGGTGCCGGTCTCTTGCCGCCTCTACTGCCGGCAATACCTGCCTCCCTCTTGGTGACTTCCCTACCCTTGCCCCCAGCCCCCCGTGTACCGAGGGACTGCCGGCTGCCGCCGGCTACTACCGGCGGCTCTCCTACTCCTATCTATTCGTCCGCTTGCCGGTCGATCTCCGGAGTGCCGGCATATACTGCCGGCAACCCGATACTACCTGTACCATCCTTACCCCAGTCACCAATCCGGCATCCTCCGGCTGCCGGAGCCGCCGCTCCCTGCCGGCGTGCCGCCGTTGTGCCGGCGGCCGCCATCCTGGTATCTAACTGACTTTGAAAATTGTCTGTTCTAATGCCAGAATCTATGCTGGAGCGAGCTCCGGCGTGCCGGCGGCTTGCCGGATGCCCCGGAGGCGTCAAGAATACTTGCACCCCCTCTCTGTAGCTATCATAAGACTAGATAGCCCTACCTTGCAAATAGATAAGCTGCTTTGCTTCTAAGATCAGTACCTAGTACTGCTCTATTAGTGATCATGCTGTCTCTTTGCATTCTTCTATTTCCAGCATGCTATGTGCATCTTAGCGCGGCTGGTTGCCAGAAGCAGTTACCCTTAATGAGGCCTTCTGGCTCTTATCTGGGAACCGAATGAATTCGATCCCAACCTTGTCCTTGGCTTTCCATGGAGTTCCAATATAATGGGAATCCTAGGAAACTATATCCAATGATCTCGGTCATTTGGATTATCCCAGGACCAAGCCTATGGTAACCAGCCGGGCGAGATGCATGGAGCGTGTCTCCTTTACTGTTTCATTCTCTATGCATCACACCTTCCTTAAGTTAAAATTAATGATTAATATTAACTTAATTTAAGAGCCATTCCTATGGGCTCCCCCATACTCATTTTCTCTTTCTTCCACAGGAGGAGCAGATGAAGTGCGATTTCGCCTACTGTGCTGTGAAACCGCTCGCAGTTTTACGGACATACGGCGTGCAGGACTCACGCCCCTTGCTCAGACAAGAAAGGGGATTGGAAGTTCTGGAATCCACTGGAATGTACGGTCTGCCAGGCCTACCTAGTTGAGGCCTTCCATAACCCTCCCTCAGCGGAGGTTAGAGACATTGCTCGTGAGAAACTGCGCAAGTGGGTGCGTGGTTTTCAGAGAAATGCTACTGGACCGTACCTGGCCACCGAAGAACTGAGGTCCCTGTTGTTCCCTAAGGCCTCCCCTGACTCAGTGGTTCCAAAGGAAGCAATCCCCACTGTCCAAATTTCAGTGGAACCTGATGTGGTCATGGCTCAGTCCATGCACGAGTGTCGTTTGGATTCCGAGGATGATGAACGGATCTCTGACGTCTCGGAAGACACGGAGAAGACGCTTATGGCTCAAGGAGCCGAAGAGGACGAAGACAAGGTGGAATACACCGAGTCGGAGATTGGAGCTACTCCCCTCGTCCATCCCTCCGCCTACTCCTACACCGACGGAATTGTCCCTTCCGTCTACCTCCTCGACCCCGGATCCTTCCTCTTCCACCCAAGAACTGATCCGACTGATTAGAGCTGTCATGGACGACAGACTGAAGGAGAACCAGGAGTCCATCAGGTCTATGATTGGATCCAGAGACACGAAGAAGATCTCGGTCAAGGATCTCCCAGCTTGCTCTCATGCCAACCCGTGGAGGTATGCAGAGCATATGGTTATTGCGACCGGCAGGATCTTTGTTAGTGACAAGATCGGCACGGTCCCGTTGGAAGACGTGGAGTTCTTCCCAAGCTTCGAGGCCTACCCGGACTGTTACGTCCGACTTCGTTCCGAACCTGCCTCGAAGGAGGAGACCGAACCTAAAGAAGAGATAGTGTTCGATCTCGCAAAGGCCCAGGCTATGCTAGCCTCCGCATTTAAGAGCAGGGGCTTTACCTGCTCTAAGCTTCCTGCCTTGAGCAAGAAGCATCCTACCTATGTCGCACCTGACACTCGCGATTCTTCCATTTTTGGAAAAGGCCTTAGCTGCATGCCTTAAAGCGGCGGAAGAAGGAAAACCCTGCCCTGCACTGGAGGAGTGCAGACCCTCTCCATCGTGACACCCCCTGACACTAGGCAATGGAAAGATGTCCA
>NC_090768.1:12899782-12989782 GCF_036898095.1 Palaemon carinicauda
TTTTCCTTTAACAATAATATGTTTTAACGATATATATAATTGGGCTCATCTCTCAGGTTCTAAGTCAAGAGAGAGAGAGAGAGAGAGATAGAGACGGAGGGAGAGAGAGGAGGATAAACGTTTCGTTCAAGCGGGTAACGTTGTTATCGTTTTTGCTCTTCTCCCTAGTCTCTTTAGGGGAAGAAGGTAAACGTTTCTAGAGTTTTATTCTTGTTCTCAGGCTTTATACGGTGAGAGATTTTAAACGTAGTTTATTTGATCTAGTGTTTAGTCTCTTTTCCAGCCACTGAATTATTTATCTTTCATTATGTTTTTCTGTTACATTGTAATACTGTTTTCGCAATTACTAACTTTTAATGAAGGATAGAATTGCGTGTTTCAGGTACAAACCACTTAAAGTTTCGAGTTCAGTGAAATAAGTGCAAACAGAAAATCAAAAGTGATAAAGTGATAAGCGCAAAGTGTTACAGTGTTGCGTTCGAGGGTTCGTCTGTTCGTGCCAGTTGTTTGCCTAGTCTGGGACCTCTTACAAGCTCCCAAGCAGGGGAGAAGTAACGTCGAAGGACTTATGGGTTCATCAGGCCTTGATCGACAAACAGACGTTTCCCTCCGTGGTTTCGGGTGTAACCAACTCACGTAGCCGACGTGATCACCCCACCCACACAAAGACGAGAGAGCCCTTTTATTCCTCGTCTGCGGAAGAGGTTTCTCGCAGAAACCATGGACCAAATCTTGCAGCTTTTAAGTGCAAGTCGGTCCCTTCCGCGCAAGTCCAACTCCTAGGTGGTGCCATTAGCACTGGGTCAGTTCGGACTTGCTGCAGTATGACAACTGCACACCTCCCAGAGAGGCAAGGTGGTATCGCAACAGGCAGTAACTCCGTCTGTTGCCGCACCAGCTGTTTTAGACCCTCAGTCTCAACGGACAGTAGCTCCGTTTGTTGTTGTCTTTCTTAAACTCTAGTGGTCTATGCTGCAGACAATGCAGTCTCAGCTTGCGGTGTTGATGCAGGAGTTTCAGGCAGAGAAGGTTAGCACACCTCCTCCTGCGAGCGCTCCTCCACCTCTGCGCAGTCCACCCTGCCAGACGTATGATGTTGAGGCTCCTCCTGCCTCCATGCGTGAGCTGCCGCATTGGGAGTTGCCAGGTACCAGCGCTATGCAGCAACCTCCACTTTCCTTGAGGCAGGAGCCTCATGCTATGCGGCAACCGCCTCAACTCTTGAGGCAAGAGCCTCAACTCTTGAGGCAAGAGCCTCAACTCTTGAGGCAAGAGCCTCAACTCTTGAGGCAAGAGCCTCAACTCTTGAGGCAAGAGCCTCAACTCTTGAGGCAAGAGCCTCAACTCTTGAGGCAAGAACCTCAACTCTTGAGGCAAGAGCCTCAACTCTTGAGGCAAGAGCCTCAACTCTTGAGGCAAGAGCCTCAACTCTTGAGGCAAGAACCTCAACTCTTGAGGCAAGAACCTCAACTCTTGAGGCAAGAACCTCAACTCTTGAGGCAAGAACCTCAACTCTTGAGGCAAGAACCTCAACTCTTGAGGCAAGAGCCTCAACTCTTGAGGCAAGAGCCTCAACTCTTGAGGCAAGAGCCTCAACTCTTGAGGCAAGAGCCTCAACTCTTGAGGCAAGAACCTCAACTCTTGAGGCAAGAACCTCAACTCTTGAGGCAAGAGCCTCAACTCTTGAGGCAAGAGCCTCAACTCTTGAGGCAAGAGCCTCAACTCTTGAGGCAAGAGCCTCTCTCTGCGCAGCCACCTCCTCAACCCTTGAGGCAGACGCAACTCTTGAGGCAGGAACCTCATGCTATGAGGCAGCCGCCTCAACGCATGCAGCAACCGCATTCTTCACAGCATGAGCCTCTCTCTGCGCAGCTACCTCCTCAACCCTTGAGGCAGACGCAACTCTTGAGGCAGGAACCTCACAGGAGCCTCATGCTATGCGGCATCCTCCTCAAACCAGGAGGCAGGAGCCTCATGCTATGCGGCATCCTCCTCAACCCATGAGGCAGGAGCCTCATGCTATGCAGCAACCTCCTCTACCCATGAGGCACCTCATGCTATGCGGCATCCTCCTCAACCCATGAGGCAGGAGCCTCATGCTATGCGGCATCCTCCTCAACCCATGAGGCAGGAGTCTCATGCTATGAGGAGCCTCATGCTATGCGGCATCCTCCTCAAACCATGAGGCAGGAGCCTCATGCTATGCGGCAACCGCCTCAACCCATGAGGCAGGAGCCTCATACTATGCGGCATCCTCCTCAACGCATGCGGCATGAGCCTCATCCCTTGCAGCATGAGCCTCATCCCATGCAGCATGAGCCTCATACCATGCAGCATGAGCCTCATCCCATGCAGCATGAGCCTCATCCCATGCAGCATAAGCCGCACGCCATGCAACATGCTCTGCTTACCTTACAGCATGCTCTGCATACAGCATGCTCTGCATACCTTACCGCATGCTCCTCAGTCACACATCTTTGGTTGTTGCCAACTCACTAGACTGTCAAGCAGTTTCATAACGTTGCCTTCTAGTCTGCTGCTTTTGCACCAGTGAAACCCTCACTGAGAGAACTTAGCTTTTCTCGGATATGGTTCCTGTAGATGAGAAAGTGCTATTCTCCCTCCTTCTGATATTCCCTTGAGGACTCTGTCATTTGGAGAGGAGCCTTTAGCTGCTTAGCCTCCTATGGACTTTTATTTAAGCATAACATGCTTCCAGGGAGGGTAATGGTTCCACTTCAGTCGCTAACCCCGTCTGTTACCACACCTGCTCCCATAGACCTTGAGCTTTGTTGCAAGACATGCAGTCCAAGCTTAGTCCTTGTTAGAGGATTTTTTGTTTACGGAGTCAGTGTGTCACTGGGAAGACGTTCAACAACCAGCAGAAGTGACTTGTTGTGACGCAATGCGGCAACCTCAGCAACCCGATAAGGAGTTGTCTGTACGACCCAGACAGTCTAGACAGCTTCGGGTTGTCGCTGTACTTCCTCGCTTCCCCATGGTTGACAGTTCACAGACTGTGCAGCAGTACCATGATCTTGTGTCCGGCTCCGTCAGACGACTAGCTTTTAAGAGCTCCCACAAGTCGTCGCTGTCTGGAGATTCTCAGATGGACTATGGATCTGACCAAGGAACTGGGCCTCCTGGTCAATTTTGAGGAGTCCCAGCTCGTCCCATCCCAGACCATTGTCTACCTGGGTATGGATCTTCAGAGTCGAGCTTTTCGGGCTTTTCCGTCGGCCCCAAGGATCTACTAAGCCCTAGATTGCATCCAGAACATGCTGAGAAGGAACCGATGCTCAGTCAGGTAGTGGATGAGTCTAACAGGGACACTTTCATCGCTGGCCCTGTTCATCGAGTTAGGGAGACGCCACCTCCGCTCCCTTCAGTATCATCTAGCGGCTCACTGGATAAAGGACATGACGCTAGAGACGATCTCAGTTCCTGTTTCCGAAGAGAGGAGGTCTACTCTCACGTGGTGAAAGAACAGCTTTCTTCTCAAGGAAGTCTACCTTTGGCTGTTCAGAAACCCGACCGCCGTCTCTTCTCTGACGCATCAGACACGGGCTGGGGTGCGACTTTGGACGGACAGGAATGCTCGGGAACATGGAATCAGGAGCTAAGGACACTTCACATCTATTGCAAGGAGCTGTTGGCGGTTCATCTGGCCTTGATAAACTTCAAGTCCCTCCAGCTTAACAAGGTGGTGGAGGTGGACTCTGACAACACCACAGCCTTGGCTTACATCTCCAAGCAGGGAGGGACTCATTCGTGGAAGTTGTTCTAGATCGCAAGGGACCTCCTCATCTGGTTAAAAGATCGAAAGCTCACGCTGGTAACGAGGTTCATTCAGGGCGATATGAATGTCATGGCAGATCGCCTTAGCCGGAAGGGTCAGGTCATCCCCACAGAGTGGACCCTTCACAAGAATGTTTGCAGCAGACTTTGGGCCCTGTGGGGTCAGCCAACCATAGATCTGTTCGCTACCTCGATAACCTAGAGACTCCCGTTGTATTGTTCTCCGATTCCAGACCCAGCAGCAGTTCACGTGGATGCTTTTCTGCTGGATTGGTCCCATCTCGACCTGTATGCATTCCCGCCGTTCAAGATTGTCAACAGGGTACTTCAGAAGTTCGCCTCTCGCAAAGGGACACGGCTGACGTTGGTTGGCTCCGCTCTGGCCCGCGAGAGAATGGTTCATAGAGGTACTGCAATGGCTGGTCGACATTCCCAGGACTCTTCCTCTAGGAGTGGACCTTCTACGTCTACCTCACGTAAAGAAGGTACATCCAAACCTCCACGCTCTTCGTCTGACTGCCTTCAGACTTTCGAAAGACTCTCAAGAGCTAGGGGCTTTTCGAAGGAGGCAGCCAGAGCGATTGCCAGAGCAAGGAGGACATCCACTCTCAGAGTCTATCAGTCTAAAGGGCAAGTCTTCCGAAGCTGGTACAAGGCCAATGCAGTTTCCTCATCCAGTACCACTGTAACCCAGATTGCTGACTTCCTGTTACATCTAAGGAACGTAAGATCCCTTTCAGCTCCTACGATTAAGGGTTACAGAAGTATGTTGGCAGCGGTTTTCCGCCACAGAGGCTTGGATCTTTCCACCAACAAAGATCTACAGGACCTCCTTAGGTCTTTTGAGACCTCAAAGGAACGTCGGTTGTCCACTCCAGGCTGGAATCTAGACGTGGTCCTAAGGTTCCTTATGTCATCTAGATTTGAACCTCTCCAATCAGCCTCTTTTAATGACCTCACATTAAAAACTCTTTTCCTCGTGTGCTTGACAACAGCTAAAAGAGTAAGTGAGATCCACGCCTTCAGCAGGAACATAGTTTTCACATCTGAAACGGCTACATGTTCCTTGCAGCTCGGTTTTTTGCTAAAACGAGCTTCCTTCACGTCCTTGGCCTAAGTCGTTCGAGATCCCAAGCCTATCCAACTTGGTGGGGGACGAACTGAAGAGAGTACTTTGCCCAGTTAGAGCTCTTAGGTACTATCTAAAAAGGTCATAACCTTTACGAGGACAATCAGAAGCCTTATGGTGTGCTATCAAGAAGCCTTCTCTTCCAAGGTCTAAGAACTCAGTTTCTTACCTATTCAGGCTCCTGATTAGGGAAGCACATTCTCATCTGAAGGAAGAAGACCTTGCTTTGCTGAAGGTAAGGACACATGAAGTGAGAGCTGTGGCTACTTCAGTGGCCCTCAAACAGAACCGTTCTCTGCAGAGTGTTATGGATGCAACCTATTGGAGAAGCAAGTCAGTGTTCGCATCATTCTATCTCAAAGATGTCCAGTCTCTTTACGAGAACTGCTACACCCTGGGACCATTCGTAGCAATGAATGCAGTAGTAGGCGGGGGCTCAGCCACTACATTCCCATAATCCCATAACCTTTTTAACCTTTCTCTTGAATACTTTTTATGGGTTGTACGGTCGGCTAAGAAGCCTTCCACATCCTTGTTGATTTGGCGGGTGGTCAATTCTTTCTTGAGAAGCGCCGAGGTTAGAGGTTGTGATGAGGTCCTTTAGTATGGGTTGCAGCCCTTTATACTTCAGCACCTAAGAGTCGTTCAGCATCCTAAGAGG
This sequence comes from Palaemon carinicauda, assembly GCF_036898095.1. NCBI lineage: Eukaryota > Metazoa > Arthropoda > Malacostraca > Decapoda > Palaemonidae > Palaemon > Palaemon carinicauda. The sequence goes on from NC_090768.1 coordinate 12,905,371, forward strand.
ACCGCTACGCTCAGTAAGGAAGACGTACTTAATAAAGGCAGAGTAATGGTTCAAGTCGTCTTCCTTACCAGGTACTTATTTATTTTATGTTATTTTTGAATAACTAATAAAATAAAATACGGGATACTTAGCTTCTTTGTTAACATGTATGCTGGTCTCCACCCACCACCCTGGGTGTGAATCAGCTACATGATTATCGGGTAAGATTAATATTGAAAAATGTTATTTTCATTAGTAAAATAAATTTTTGAATATACTTACCCGATAATCATGATTTAATTGACCCACCCTTCCCCCCCATAGAGAACCAGTGGACCGAGGAAAAAATTGAGGTGGTGTTGACAAGAAGTACTGGAGTACCTGACCACAGATGGCGCTGTGGTGTTCACCCCCACCTGTATAGCGATCGCTGGCGTATCCCGACCGTAGATTTCTGTCGGCAACAGAGTTGACAGCTACATGATTATCGGGTAAGTATATTCAAAAATTTATTTTACTAATGAAAATAACATTTTCACCCCCGGTTTTATTAGCTCTTCAACCCTCACTAGCTCCCTTTTACATTCACCTACTCTATTCCCCCACTCTTTTGCTACATCTAATTTTCCTTCCACCAAAAAATGATCAGACATACCGTTAGCCATACCCCTAAACACGTGCACGTCTTTCAATCTTCCAAACATTCTTTTAGTTATCAACACATAATCCATTAATGCCCTTTCTACTACTCTTCCATTTGCCACTCTTACCCATGTATACTTATTTTTATCTTTCTTTTTGAAAAAGCTATTACTTATCACCATCTCTTGCTCAACACACATATCCACCAGTCTCTCACCACTCATTTTCACCTGGTACGCCATACTTCCCAATGACACCTTCTACCTCTTCAGCGCCCACTCTAGCATTTAAATCACCCATGACAACTACATAATTCCTTCTATCCAGTCCTTCTACACACCTAGTTAATTCATTCCAGAACTCATTTCGCTCTTCTTCACTTTTCTCACTACCTGGCCCATACGCACTGACAAACGCCCAACATTCCCTACCCAACCTAACCCTTACCCACATTAACCTAGATGATATCTCCTTCCATTCCACTACTTTACCTGTCATCCATTCACTCAGCAATAAAGCCACACCCTCTCTCGCTCTTCCCCTTTCAATCACAGACACTCTACCAGACATTTCACCAAACCACTTCACCCTTTCCTTTCATCTTCGTCTCACACAAGGCCAATACATCCATCCTTCTATTCCTAAACATACTTCCAATTTCACATCTTTTACTCTCTATCATACTACATCCACGCACATTCAAACACCCCAAAACTAGAGTGCGGGGAGCAGTCACTCTCCCCCCAGCTTCATCTCTTTGTTGCTGTCTCACAGGATGTAGATACAGGAGAGGGGGTTCCCAGTCCCCTCGTCCCGTCCCTTTTAGTCTCCTCTTACGACATGCAGGGATAATGTTGGCGCTATTCTAATTTTTATATACCCCCGCGGCCAAAATATACGGAAGTTAAATTTCTAACTGTTAGCACACGACTGCTTATGTTATCATCATCAACAACTACTTAAAGTATTAAACAAATTAAAGAGAACTTTTTAAATAAGAAAAAAATATATAAGAAAGATAAAATGTATTTTATTATTAAAAGAGCAATGTGTCAATTTTGGTGCTTGTTTCTGGAAATGAAAGATTCACAGTTATCTTCTCCGTTATATCTTCTTCAGAGAATAGATAAATTTTCCTGATGTTTATGCGAGCCAGAGTTGGCAAAATTCAAGCTCTCCAGATAAGCCACTAACGAAGTTGATAAGAGACCAGTCTCTATGGCACATCTGACATCCTTCCCAAATACTAGAATTAGTGAAACAACTGCAGCCACTGGTTTATTAGGCATGTTGCTAAATTTCCTGGGTTAAGCTCAGTGAAGGGTGCGATGGTTTTTGCAGCATATCTTAAACCTTTTCTTCTCTTAGGTAATGTGGTACTGAACATACGGATTTAGCCTACTTGGTTAAAGAGGTACATACAAAAATAGCCCCTTTGTTGTGGAGTTTCATCATTATTGATAAAGTTTAGTTTAACCAGATCACTGCTTTGATATTAATAACCTAGTGTTAACCCAAAGGGCTATTTTTTATTATTGTTAATAAAAGTCAAGCTACAACCTTGGTTGGAAAAGCAGGATGTTATGAGCCTGAGAGCCCAAATTGGGAAAGCCATAAAGTGTAGCAAAGAAGTAGATAAGCAAGGAATAAACTATAAACCCTGAATATAAAAAAATATAATTGATAAACATAGGTATGTCAAATCAATAACAGATGAGCTAGGAAATGGGAATTGTAACATTCTAATCAACAAGTTTAAACTGAACTTCCTCCCAGTCAACTATTTTATTAGAAAGGCCATTCCAAATCTTTGCCATAGCCAATTCAACTTCTTAAATATTGTGTAGTATTAATCTATACAAAAGGAATGGCAAGACTCAGAATTTCTGCATACTAAGTACTATATTGTGGATGGAATAGTTCGGGAAGATCTGAATGCAAAGGATGGCGAGTACAGTACTATGTTATGAAAAATATACAGTTATGTACACAAAGCTAATTGAACATCAGTTTCAGATTAATATCTAGATTAGGGAATAAGAATTAGTACGTAGACCTTTTTGTTTTTAACCAAACTTTTTAAGATGATGAATGTCCTCCCAGTCTCCAGCACTGGGATATATAGCAAAAATTAATTCATGAATCCAATCCAATCTAAAACAAGGCATAATAAAAGAATTTCAAAAATTTCTTTAGGGTAGACAGGTTTCCAAAAATCTTGGAAATATTTCGTAGGTATTAGGTTGGCCAGGTCACCAGCCACCCGTGAGACACTACAGCTAGAAAGTTATTGGGTCCTTTGACTGGCCAGACATTACTACATTGGCCCCTTCTCTCTGGTTATGGCTCATTTGCCCTTTGCATACATATACACTGAATAGTCTGGCCTATTCTTTACGTATTCTCCTGTTCTCATACACCTGACAACACTGAGATTATCAAACAATTCTTCTTCGCTCAAGGGTTAAGTACTGCACTGTAATTGTTCAGTGGCTACTGTCCTCTTGGTAAAGGTAAGAAGAAACTCTAGCTATGGTAAACAGCTCTTGTAGGAGAAGGACACTCCAAAATCAAACTATTATTCATTAGTTTTGGGTAATGCCATAACCCCTGTGCCTTGGTCCTCAACTGTCTTGAGATAGAGTTCTCTTCCTTGAGGGTACACTTGGGCACAATATTCTATCTTGTTTTTTTAGTTTTAATTGTTTATATATGAATGATTTAATTTAATTTGGTTACTGTTCTAAAAATATTTTATTCTAATTGTTAAATACTTTTCTTGTAGTTAATTTATTTCCTTTTTTCCTTCCCTCACTGGTTTATTTTCCTTGTTGGAGACTTTGGGCAGCATCCTGCTTTTCCAACTAGGGTTGCAGCTTGGCAAGTAGTAATAATAATACTGTAACACAATTTTTGTGAATAAGCTAGGAGATATTGCAGCTAGGTCTGTATTCTGGATAGTAAATCAAGAGCTTAATAAATAGGCTAAAACTCTTGAAAATTTAACCTAGAGAAAATTGACGTCCGCAGCATTTCTTGTGAACATTACAAGCAAATAGAAATTTATCCCTTTTCCATGTCAATAAAGTATTTTTACTTAAAAGGATTTATTGTGGGCTTACTAAGTTGCATTGAAGGTCACTTGGACTTAGCTAATGGTTTCGGACTGCAATTTTATATTGGAAAAACTCATTGAATAGAGTTGACAATGCACTTTAGTTAATCATATGTTTATAATAATAATTTATTACGTAACAACTAATGCTTTGGGGTTTTCTAAGGTATTCTTAGATTTTAGTATTATGTACTGTAGATATGCAAGACCATTGCACTTCATATTTACTTCATTCTTTGTTTTTAGGGACGCTTTTTCTTTCATCCTGGCGACGCAGAATCGCGAGCAAATGTTTTTATGAATGTACGGTCAGATATGTGTGATCCCGCAGGCTGTCTTTTTGAGCTGTTTGTACAACTGGCAATCATCATGGTTGGAAAGCAGTTCTTCAATAACGTAATAGAAATATTCATTCCGTAAGTATGGATGATTTGGTACTGAGTTTGGTATTACTGTAAGGGATTTTTATTTTTCTAAATATAGTAATTGCATGGCTTTGCATATTTATGCTTTATATTTAAAATCTATGTTCCTGCACAAAAATGCAAACCCTTTACTGTATTCTTTACAAAGGAGTAATGACTTCAGCTCAAGCTGGTGTACGAATATAAAAGTTTTAATGAGGTGTCAACAAGTGATAGCAGGGTGGAACCACCTTCCACCCGCTCACTCTTACCTTCACTTTGGTCTCGGTCATGATTGGAGACAGACGTCTCCTTCCACGGTCGCTAGCTTTGGCAAAATTAAACTTTTACCCCTAGTCTTGTTCCCAAGATGACACATTAGTGTCTCGCGGTTATTGTCCTCGAGTTGGAGTCTTGATTATATCATGGCTCCATTAACTCTTTAAATTAGCTAAAGGTGAACATTTGCCTTTACCACATTAGAATAAGACTTATATTTCTGAAGTCATAGGATCAGAGAACCTCCATGAGGAAGCCTGTTTCAGTCTGTACACCGATCTGTCAGCAGACACACGCAAGCAACCCGCTGACTAGCGAGTGCTGTTGAATTTTCAGCCCCCACATTTCGAAAACTGTTTGCTTCACGAACCAATCACTAGACTTGTCGGCAATCAAATGGAAGGTTCTCTTGCATCTTCTTTTCTAATTCAAAAAACACTATTTCTGTATATGTTTTAGACATATGTAATACCTATATAAAAAATTAAGGGGACCGTCCGCCATGTCCGCCATTTTTTTTTCTAATGATCCAAATTACACAATTTTTATATGTGTTTTAGACATATATAATACCTTCATCATATAAAAATTTCAAGTCATTTGATCAAAAACTTTTGGATTTATTAGCAAAAATCATGATTTAAAAAAAATATTTAGGTACATTGTGGCGGGATGTAAACAAAAACAACCCCACAACCTGGAATCTTACTTCTGACAATTGTCTCCGCAACACAAACTTTCCCCTGACGTTATCATAAACTGGACTCTTAGACTAAAGGGCAACAAAAACAAAACATAACCTTAAAACTATATTTACCGCAACCAAAACAAAAAAATCATACATCATTAAACAAACTTAACACAAAAACAGACAAAAATAACACTTTTATATTTATATTATAGCAATGTGTGTGGGTACACAGAACTCACCAATCACAAAACCTTTACGAATCCAACACCAACAGTCCCCACACAGTAACGAAAAACACTTAAACACTAAAATAAATCACTTAATACTAAACCCATTCATATACCACAACCCAGCAAAAATATTCAAAGCTTCAAACTAAACATAAGAGAAACCTCTTAATATTTCATATACGTGTGTGGCCACTGTCGTCCACAAACTCCCCACACTGGCAACTCGGTCCTTATCGTCAATTGCCACAAATCCCTGGCAAACAATCACTGCAGTCAATTTGACTGTCCAATAACATTAAAAGTGGTCATCATCATATCATCATCATCATCATATCATCATCATCATCATCATGTCATCATCATCAACAAGAACAAATCTATTTTTAGCCGGGTCGTCAACAATTAAAATTCTTTCAATATCTCGCAGTCTAAATATAAACATCCGCAGTCTTCTCCTAAGTTCATATTATACGGTCCAGGTCGTCATCAATCTATCAAAAATTTAAGTCTCTCCAAAGGAGGAATCACGGCCTGCCAAAATAAAAAAGAAAAACACTTATGAACACTCCTAACTAACTGAACTATCGCACTATAATCAAAGATAAACAATAAACTTTCTATCATTCACGAACGCGCCTAACAAAAATGAATAAAAACAGTACTTACTCAGAATATAAAAAATATCACTTCACAGCCGGCTTTCAAAGAACAAAAAAAACAGAACCGACTCCTTCTACAGTCAAAGATCCAATGCTTTCGCCCAAGACATTCATCACCGCCCTATCCTAGCTAAAAAAAATGTAAACAAACAACCTCAAATATACCGACAGTCTTTCCAACAACAAACAATCATTCGCTAACTACCCTTGTTCTTCGGCGCGCACCGCGGACACACAAACACACGCACACACAAACACACACTCTCTCGCGCACGCGCGATCTAACAAAACTAAAGCAAATGAAATTCTCTCTCTCTCTCTCTCTCTCTCTCTCTCTCTCTCTCTCTCTCTGACAACACTAAAGCAAATAAACACTCTCTTGCGGTTTGACAAAACTCAAGTAAATAAACACTCCACTCTCTCTCTCTCTCTCTCTCTCTCTCTCTCTCTCTCTCTCTCTCTCTAATGACAAAGCTAAGCAAATAAAATGTCTCGATTTAGCAATACTAAAACAACTCTCTCTCTCTCGATTTGGCAAAACAAAAAAAATAAATTAAAATAAAATTAATCCTCCACAACATTTTTCCCCACTACTATAATACCAATTGTATTGAAACTTATATCACAAAAACTACTCTAACAACCGAACAATTCTGTCAGACAGAATTTTGATTTTCCTTTCTGTTTATTTTTAATGAATTTTTATTTTTTATTCCTCGTCTAGACGGAAAATAATCGTGAAAAAAAAATGTGAAAAGAAAATCAAAATTTTGTCTGACAGAATAGTGGGATTTTTATTCGTCTTTTCAACGATATCTTTTTCTCTAATATCGAACAACAAATAAGTGAGAAAAATGTACCTAAGTGGGAATAAGTATGTTTTTGAGTTATGAGCTCCCAAAGATTTGCAGCAAACTTTCGCTTCTTTTCTAAAAGAAATCAAGATAATATTATTATGATAACTTTCATTGTTTATTCCTACATAAATGCACCCTAAAGGAGGTACTTGAATCCTCAGTTTACTATTCCTATGTTATGAGTTGCCAGCGATCTCTAATTGTTGCCAGTGTTTTAGTTAGCAGGTTTCAGCTTTTTACTCTTATCCATGTTTCCCTCTTTCTTGGTTCTTTTTTCTTGTTCTCCACTTACTTTTTGTTCTTTCTATCACCTTATGTAACATTGGCATTGCTATAAAATTCCAGAGGACGTTGTGAAAGCACAATCAACATACGAACTTCAAGTAAATAAACACATGCATTATAATTTCTATATGTCTTTGGAAACTTTGCTGATGTTTTCGTAGCTGGTAGTTTTCATTCACCTACCCTCTACCAATGCCTTTTATTTCTGCCAGAAGTACGAGATTTCAAAACATGAGAGAGAGAGAGAGAGAGAGAGAGAGAGAGAGAGAGAGAGAGAGAGAGATCATGAAAGCATTTGGCTGATATAGATGGCAGTTCAAATTGAGAGAGAGAGAGAGAGAGAGAGAGTTGAACATTGTTATTATAGTATTTGTATAAATGGGAGTTTTAAATAATTAGAGAGAGAGAGAGAGAGAGAGAGAGAGAGAGAGAGAGAGAGAGAGAGAGAGAGAGAGAGAGAGAGAGAGAGAGAGAGAGAGATAAAAGTATGTATAAATGGCAGTGGTAAATAAATCGAGAGAGAGAGAGAGAGAGAGAGAGAGAGAGAGAGAGAGAGAGAGAGAGAGAGAGAGAGAGAGAGAGAGAGAGAGAGAGAGAGACACTGCGCATCTGTCAAACTCAGTCATACAGACGACGCCATAAGGATGATGTCATCATTTAAAGACCGCTTTATCTTCATTGTTTGGAAAAATGATTGACTATTTGTTCTTTCTATAACCTTAGGTAACATTGGCCTTGCTATAATGTTCCCGAGGGTGTTGTGGAAACATAATGTACATACGAACTTCAAGTAAACAAACGCATACATTATAACTTCTATACATCTTTGGCAACTTTGTCTTCTGTTATTGTAGGAGTAGATTTCGTTCATCCACACTCTACCAATGCCTTCCATTTCTGCCAGACGTACGATAGCTCGAAATATAAGTGAAAAATCGCTATAGATATGCAAAATTAACACACAAAGACGATTTTGTCAAACTCAGTCATGCAGACGACACAGTAAGGATGACGTCATCATTTAAAAACCTCTATATCTTCGTTATTTGTAAAAATAATTGGCTGAAACTTGTGGGGAGTATGTATGACATGTTTACGCATACATAGAAGCAATAAAACGATTTTCGATTTCTGAAAGTTATGTCAATACCCCATGGCGGACGGTCCCCTTAAGTCATTTGATCAATAACTTTTGTATTTATTAACAAAAATCATAATTTTGAAAATATAAAAATAGATAGATTTTTCTCCACTAATATGACACCAATTGTATTGAAAATCATACCATCAAAACTTCTTTATAAACCGAACAAATTGTTTGTTGGACCCATTTTTCCGATTTTCTTTTTCTTTTTTTTAATGAATTTTTTCTTAATTTTCTTTGTCTAGATGCAAAATAATCATGAATAAAAGAAAAGGAAAATCAAAATTTTGTCTCACAAAATTGGGGAATTCTTAATCCTCTTTTCAATTATATCTTTTTCTCTAAAACTGAACAATAAATAGCCGAGAAAAATGTACCAAAGTGTGAATAAGTATGTTTTCGAGTTATGAGCTCCCAAAGATTTGCTATAAATTTTCGCTTTTTCTTAGAAAAATACATATAATATTATTATAATAACCTTACTTTATACTTTTATTGGTAATTCCTACATGAAAGCTCCCTAAACGAGGTATTTAAATCATAAGTCTACTAATACACTTGGTGTGAGGGTGTCATAAGTTGACAGTGGCCTCTCACTGTTGCCAGAGCTGTAGTTAGAATGTTCCAGCTTTGTACTCTTTTTATGTTTCCCTCTTTTCTTGGTTCTCTTTTGTTGCTCTGATTACTTTTTGTTCTTTCTTTGACCTGGGGTAACAATGGCCTTGCTATAAAGTTCACGAGGACATTGTGAAAACACAATGTACTATAAGTAAATAAACACGCACGCATCACCTTCTGTATGTCTTTGGAAACTGGCTGGTTTTTTCGTAGATCGTAGTTTGCATTCACATACCCTCTACCAATGCCTTCCATGTCTGCCAGACGTACAAGATTTCGAAACATAAGTGAAAAAATTGCTATATGTACAGTATGCAAAAATAAACACACAAAGACAATTCTCTCAAAACTCAGTCATACAGACAACGCAGTAAGGATGATGTCATCATTTAAAGATCGCTTTATCTTCATTATTTGTAAAGATAGTTGGCTGAAACTTCTGGAGAGCATGTACGACATGTTTATAAATGCATAGAAACTATAAAATGATTTTTTATTTTTTAAAGTTATGTCAAACACCATAGCAGATGGACCCACTTGAGAGTGATGGTTTGCCATAATCTCCCTCTAAGATTATTCAGTGGACGCAGTCACGACCGTCTGTCCTAGACTGGTAATTATCTATTCAGGCTGCTCAGAAGCATCCTCGCATACAGACGTACAGACGCTGGAGAGCTTTAGAGCTGCCAGGAGATCTAGGCAAGCTGTCTTGTCTTAGCTGGCTGATAGTGCCCAAGGTAAAGGTATGACTGTACTTGACTTTGTTACTGGCAGCATCAGATCCCAGATTCAAATCCTTTGGATTGGTAGTCCTTCGTAGCATGACGACCAATGATCCAAATCAACAGCTACTATGCCAGAGAGGAGCTTTAAGTGCTACCTTCAAAGAACTGCAGTAGCTTGTCCCCGAGTGTCGGCACTTCGTCAGGTCGGGGAAGATCAAGAGAAAGATCGCCCAGATCACGTTCTCAGCTTGGATTCACAAGGTAATAGACCAGGCATTGAATCCTGATCCTTCTCCTCGGCAGAGTCGGCAGAGGAGATCGACAGCTCATAACGTTAGGGGCATGAGTATGTCGATAGCTTTTAAGAAGAAATACTCTGTGAAAGCTTCAAACTACCTTCACCACCCACTTCCTGCAAGATGTGACCCACAGGAACACTGAGATGTTCTCCATTGGCCTTGTGGTGGCTACACAATAAATGATTTAAACACCTTAGGTTCCTTGATGGACAAGTAGCAGATGGTGAAGGGCAGAGCTTAATTAGGGTTGTTATTCTTATTATTACTAGCTAAGCTAAAAGCCTACTGTGGAAAGCAAGATACTATAAGCCTAAGGGCTCCTACAGGGAAAAATAGCCAGTGAGGAAAGGAAATGAGAAATAATGAACAAATTAAAATAAAATATATTAAAAACAGTAACATCAAAACATTTCATATATAAACTGTAGAAAGACTTATGTCAGCCTGTTCAACATAAAAACGTTTTCTTCAAGTTTGAACTTTTGAAGTTCTTCCGTTTCAACTACCAGTAGGAAGATCATTCCACAACTTGACCACAGCTGGAATAAAACTTCTAGAATACTGTGTAGTATTGAGCAAGCCTCATGATGGAAAGGTCTGACTATTAAAATTATCTGTATGCCTAGCATTACGAACAGGATGGAACTGTCCGGGAAGATCTGAATGTAATGGATAATCAGAATTATGAAAAATATTATGCGACATGCATGACTAATTGAACGACGGTGCCTGAGATAATATCTAGGTCAGGAATAGGAAATTTAATAGACCAAAAGTTCCTGTCCAACAAATTAAGATGGGAATCAGCAGCTGAAGACCAGACAGGAAAACAATACTTGAAACAAGGTAGAATGAAAGAATTAAAACACTTCATAATAGATTGATCAGCGAAAATCTTAGAGACTTTCTTAATAACCCAATTTATTGTGTAATTGAAGAAGACGGAGACCTAATGCATTTCTTAAAAGTAAATTTGCCGTTGAGAATCTCCTAAAATTTTGAAGTCGTACAAAGTTAAGGGGACCATCCGCTATGTCCGCCATTTTTTTTTTCTAATGATTCAAAATATACTATATCTATATATGTTTTAGACATATATAATAACTCCATAACATAAAAATTTAGAGCCTTTTGATCAAAAACTTTTTGTTTTATTAGCAAAAATTATGATTAAAAAAAAGAAAAAAAATTAGGTACAGTTTCTCCAATATGATAACAATTGTATTGAAAATCATACCATGAAAACTTCTTTATAGCTTGAATAATTCTGTGTGACAGATTTTTTATTTTCCTTTTTATTTTGATGAGTTTTTTTATTTTATTTTTTTTAATGATTTTTTTTTATTTTCTTTGTCTAGACTTAAAATAATCATGAAAAAAAGATAAGGAAATAAAAATTGTTACACAAAATTGTGGGATTTTTGTTCCTCTTTTCAATATCTTTCTCTCTAAAATCAATCAATCAATAAATGAGAAAAATATACCTAAGTGTGAATAAGTATGTTTTGGAGTTATGAGCTCCCAAAGATTTGCTATAAATTTTTGTTTTTTTCTTTAAAAAAAAGCAAAATAACATTATTATAATAACTTTACTTTGTAGTTATATTGTTTATTCCTACATGAAGGCTCCCTAAACGAGGTATTTAAACACTATGTTTACTAATACACTTGGTTTAAGGGTGTCATGAGTTGCTAGGGGCCTGTCATTGTTGCCAGAATTTGAGTTAGAATGTTCCAGCTTTGCACTCTTTTTCATGTTTCCCTCTCTTTTTTTTATTTTTTTTTTGTTACTCTCTGCCTACTTTTTGTTCTTTCTTTGACCTTGGGTAACATTGGCCTTGCTATAAATTTCACGAGGACGTTGTGAAAACACATACATACGAACTGCCAGTAAACAAACCGCACATGCAACGTAACTTTTGTGTCTGGAAACTGGCTGTTCTCATAGATCGTTGTTGCATTCGCCTACCCTCTACCGAAGCCTTCCATCTCTGCCATACATACGAGCTTTGGAAATATAAGTGAAAAAAAATCGCTATATAAAGGCAAAAATAAACATGCAAAGATGATTCTGTCTAACTCGGTCATACAGATGACGCAGTAAGGATGACGTCTCCATTTAAAGATCGCTTTATCTTCATTATTTGTAAAAAAAAAATTGGCTGAAACTTTTGGAGAGCATGTACTGTATGTTTCTGCATAAGTAAAAAACAATAAAACGATTTTTGATTTTTTAAAGGGTTACTGTCAAAGACCATAGCGGGGGACTGTCCACTATGGTCTTTAACAAAAACCTTTTAAAAAATCAAAAATAGTTTTATTGTTTATATGTATGCAGAAACATATCGTGCATTCTAACTAAAACTATGGCAACAATGAGAGGCCGCTGACAACTCATGACACCCTTACTCCAAGTATCCAAGTATATTAGTAAACTTAGGATTTGAATAGGGAGCCTTCATGTAGGAATAAACAATAAAAGTACAAAGTAAGGTTATCATAATGTTATCTTGATTTTTTAAAGAAAAATATCGAAAATTTATGGGAAATCTTTGGGAGCTCATAACTCAAAAACATACTTATTCACACTAGGTACATTTTTTTCACTTATTTATTGTTTGATTTTAGAGAGAAAGATATCATTGAAAAGAAGAAAAAAAAATCCCACAATTTTGTGTAACAGAATTTTGATTTTCATTTTTGTCTTTTTTTTTCATGATTATTTTACGTCTAGACTAAGAAAATTAAAAAAAAAATTCATTAAAAAAAAGGAAAATAAAAAATCTCTCAAAGAATTATTCAATTTATAAAGAAGTTTTGATGGTATGATTTTCAATACAATTGGTGTCATATTAGTGGAGAAAAATGTACCTAAAATGAAAAAAACCATGATTTTTGCTAATAAATAAAAAAGATTTTTGTTAAATGACTTGAAATTTTCATATGATGAAGGTATATATGTCTAAAACATGGTAGACTGTATACTTGTTACGTCCCTATACACCCTGGCGAGGTGGTATTGGGTAATCTCCATGGTTAGTTCAAAGGTTCCTACGTTTCTGAGAATTCTTACTTAGACTAGTCTCACTGCTAGTAGCACAGATTGCTCAGGCTGCTAACCATGCTTACCTTGATAATTTAGCGAGGTGTCAGGGCCAATTTGTATAAATATCTCAAGGTTTGTATTATTAGGAAAAGTACAAATTAGTTCCAAATTTGTCATTTTATAAGTAGAATAAGGCTGATATATTGTTACGGTACATTACTGAAAAAAAGTATAAACCTAATTGCACAAAAACTACCTAAAGAATTGGAAGAAAGTAATTTTCTAAGCTTTGTAGTCGAGCACTCAAAAGATAGACTATAAAATTATCATGCATCAAAAACAAGGAAAATGCCCCTGAATGTTCATATGCCAATAAAATAGAGTAAATAAAATATGAGGAAAGTATTTTTACTAAAAACTACTTATTGTTCATTTATACTGTACGTATGGTCAAATAAAAATTATTGTTTAAGCATTGTCTCATTTAGCATGAAGAAAAGAATCCTTTGGTAGTTTGCTTTAATCACCTGATTTGGAAAGCTTAGATTATAATTTACATAATGTTATAACCGTAAACAATGGAAAAGATGGATATTAATTGTTTCTATAATATATGATATTAAATGTGAATACTGTATTACATTTTTATTGGGCCCATTTAAGCGACACATCAGTCTTATCAAAATCCTGTTTATTTTAAATACATCAGTATATTTTTACTACAATAAAGGGATATACTGTACTGTATAGTTTTGGTAGTAGAATACTAGAAAACTCCCAATCAAATAAACAACAGCGTAGCCTGGCCAAGCAGTACATATGTTAATGAGTGTACATATTTTAATTTTTTCATTTACGTATGTGTAAGGATGTCTACAGTAAAAGTAAGTTTTAGCTTAAAAGTGTTTTTAGTAGTGTATAACAGCTGTCAGGAGAGCTTATAAAGGCTTAAATTAATAAATACAGTAAATGAAAAATTTGATACGGTAAAAAATTACACCATACTTTTCTGTATCCACTACGTGGGTTTTTGACTCTTATAGGGCTCTATAGCTGAGGAATTACTGTAATCAGTAAGTGAATTTTGAGTAGCATTCATTGAAATACAGTAAATAAAATTTTCAATATTAACTTTAAATCCAATTATCTCCCATCCTCCTCTCCAGTTTTAGTGGACATGTATTTATACACGAATGTCATACAGTGGCTTATACATTTGAAGAATCAAAGATGGTGTCACCATCTGATGACATCTCGGGAACTGGGGCTATCGTACATCTGGGCTTATTTCCTTATTTTTGAGAAGCTCAATGTTTGACAGAATATGACATTAATTTTAGATTAGTATTGAAATACTGTAATAGGAATTTTTTAAATTTATTTTTTTCAGGATTGTGCAAGTTTGGTGGAAAAAGAAATGGGGTCATGATAATGAGCTGAGTGAAGCTTATACAAGATGGGAACAAGATTATGATCTAACTCCATACACAAGTTTTTCACTCTTCGGGGAATATCTGGAAATGGGTCAGTAATTTTTTTTACATGCATTTTGTTCCTACACTAGATACAAACCCACATGCTTTACTATAGGAGATATTCTAGCGCGAGCTGGAAAATACAGCAGAAAACCTTAACAAGGTCATTAACAACCAGGCCGATAGTTATCCACCTGTTAGGGGAGGGGGACTGCCGGTCGGTAGCTACTGAATACCTTCAATCGAATTCTAGCCGTCACAGTGGTAACACTGCTGCTCCTGCTTTTGTTTGACTGGCAGACTAGCCTTTCTTTATTGTGTTTTTGATTAACTTTTTCTTTTTCTTTATTAGATGTGATGTCCTCTATTATGAGTAAGTGTCCCGGGGTTCCCCCAAAATCTTGTGGCACATTCATGTCATCATCGGAGGTGGATCCTCATTTCCTATGCCGTTCGTGCAGAGGTCATAGGTGTTCTGAAGGCTCCCCCTGCCAAGTATGTAGAGAATGGTTGCCCTCTCAGGGGGAAAAGTTCGTGAAGAGAAAGAAGAAGAAATCCAAGAAGGATTCGTTACCTCCAGGTTCGCCGTCGAAAGGTAAGGAGTCTCGGGCCTCCTCTTCGGCTTCTCGATCTCTCCCTTCAGACTCTTCCTTGCCTCCATCCTCCGGGGGGAAGTCAAGGAAGAGCGGCACCATTGCCTTAACCCTCATTCTCCCTGGTCAGGCGGATCTCGTTGCCCCTCCCAGTGGGACAATTTTTTCCGCCATCGGGAATGACTCTATTACCGCTTCCATTCCAGGTCATGTACGAGCAGTATGGCCTTCCCTTGGACTTCCTGGTTCTCCTTCGGGGGAAGTGTGGAACCAGTTCCTCGCAGGCACAGTTTTACCTCGGGTCCCTTCTGTTTTGGAACCTTTGGGAGTTCTGGACCTCGCCTACCTCCCGTTAACTCAGTTGGCGGCAGCAGAAGTTTCAGCAGATATAGTAACTTCAGCTCCCGCAGCGCCTACTTCGCTCCTCGCTTGCGCTTCTACGAAACCACAACATTGCAAGCGCAAACATCGCAATACCTCCCCCTCCCCCTCCTCCTCCTCCTCCTCCTCCTCCTCCTCCTCCTCCTCCTCATCATCATCATCTTCATCCTCCTCGGAGGCTAGGAGGGAGAGAGAGAAGAGCAAAAGGAGAGCTCACTCTCCTTCGCCAAGACATTCTCGTCGGAGAGACAGGCGACATAGGAAGAGAAGTCATCGTTCTCGCTCTTCCTCGCCTTCTATCTCTCCACGAAATGTCTCGCCGAGAGACTATAAGCGCTCTCGTCACAAACATAAGAAGAGCGCATCCTCGCGTCATCGTTCTGCCTCGCGATCGACTTCCTCTCGCGGGGGATCATCTAGGCGCTTCAAGAAAAAGAGCGCTACGATACGTTCTCGCTCTTCGTCACAAGAGAGTTCTCCTAAGCGTAATAAGCGCTCCCGTCGGAGAAGCTCTTTCCACGATTTTTAATCTAATCGCGCCCGGAGCGCGGACAAGGGAAAAGCGCAATCTGAGCGCGATCCCGCTCCTTCACATATTAGCTTGAGGAGCTCAGATCGCTCTAGGAAAGGGAGAAAGAGCACTTCTCACCGTCTCTACGTACCAACAGAGAGAGAGCGCTCCCGTCCTTCAACCTCCCGATCGCGCAAGTCTCCGGGCATATCCGCGCGGGGTCATTCACCTTGCTCTCGTGTTTAAGATAGGACAGCTCCGGTTCCCGTGCTCCCTAACGAGTTACGGAATACGAGCCTCACGAGAACCTTGGAAGAAGACGTAGGGGTTCAACCCTTCCTCTCCTCGGTTGAGAACAGAGGGAAAATGGCCAGACCGCCGATCAATGCAACCTCTTACTGAGACAGTACCGATAATTCGGTCACCTACGCCTAGACCATTGACTTCCAGGCAAGATCAGGCGCGCGCGGCACCATTAGCCAGTGCTCAGCCTTCCCTTGGAACAACGGCAATGGAGTAATCCTACTTCGCCGTTACCTCCAGACACTCGGACTTCTATCGCCCTTCCTCGTGAGGAATTAGCGCGACCGAAAAATTCCTCGGAAGAGCAACCATCAAAGGACTTAGTCCTCCTATCTGAGGGCTCTAAGAACTATGTGTAATATCTCAGGCCTCGGTGATCTACATCTGTCGCCTCGATGTCGTCCTCCACCAAACTCTAAGACCAGAATCAAACTTCCCTGGTCTATTCACACTTAGCAGGCCTTCTGAGGAAGGTCTTGCAGACGGTCTCGGGGGAAACGGGTTCCTTGAAGTCTCAAGGATCCCATAAACTTCTGCAATTCCCGCTTTCAAGGCAAATGCGCTTTTACAAGGTCAGAGACGCCAACCCTTCTCCTCTGACCCTGGATCCCCTCACAACAAGGCTCACACCTGGCTGCTCTTCAAAGAGACTCTCTTCTCTCCCAGTCTCCTTCACTGCCACAGAAGCCTCGGCAATGGAAGCAGCGTCAATGTCCCTTCTGAAGGCATTATCCTGGTTTGACACGTGGTCGGGCACAGTCGGCTACCTAGCGAGTCACGAAGACCTATCAAACCAAAACTCCATGCAGTCCCTGTAGGAAGTCCTAGCTGCTGGGGTTAAGACAATGGACTTCCTAACTGCTACAACTGCAACCATGTGGGGCAATTGGATTCTCAAAAGGAGGGGATCAGTAGTTTCCAGACTTCATAGGAGCATCGGTAAGGCCGAGAAGTCAGATTTGAGAAACTCGGACCTTCTGCAACCTCTCCTCTTTTCTAAAGTTTCCTCTGCCTTAGATACTTGGAGGAAAGAGACGCAGGACACCGCAATGCAAAAGGCTGCTTTCCTTTGCGCAATGCAACAGCAGCCAACTCCACAACCCAAAACCACAACCGCAACTCCACTCCCAGCCAAGAGCCTCAGCCGCCCCTCTTTTATAGCCAAACCTATGGGCAGAGGAAAGTCGGCTCCTCCTAAGGCTAAAGGCAGAGGGAGGAACCCAAGACAGAAATAGGGTCACGGCTCCCCCCTCACAGTGCGTAGGGGGGTGCCTGCAGGGGAGTTGGAGGAGGTGGAAGGCTAAGGGGGCCATGCAATGGACCATAAAGGTGCTTCGTTAGGGTACCGCATCCCCTTCATAGGCTCTCCTCCTCCTCTTAATTCCTCCCCCAATCTCGTCCTCCCAGGTCCCTCGGGATCTCGGGAAACGGCAAGCCCTAGCTCGGGAGATCCAGAGCATGCTTCTAAAAGGCGCCATACAAAAGGTCTCCAACACCTCCCCGGGGTTTTTCAGTCGCCTCTTTCAGGTAGAAAAAGCCTCGGGAGGTTGGAGACCAGTAATCGATCTCTCTACGCTTTCTGGTTCAGGGTCGAATCTTTGAGTTCAACGTTCTATGCTTCGGCCTCTTGACCGCCCCACAGGTCTTTACAAAGGTTTTCGAACTCGTTTTCTCGTGGGCTCACAAGCACGGGATATGTCTGCTAAGGTACCTAGACGATTGGCTACTCCTGGCCTCGTCCAGGGAGCTAGCTCTGGATCACCTGAGAAGACTTCTAGACCTTTGCAAGGACCTGGGGATCCTTGTAAACGCTGAGAAGTCTTGCTTGATTCCAACCCAAGTCTTAAACTATCTGGGTATGTCCATCAACACCCAGGTAGGGAGGGTGTTCCCTTCGGAAGATAGACTTCGGAGACTGGAACAATCCATCGCCCAACTCTTGTCTCCACTGCCTCCTACAGCCAAGTCGTGGCAGAGGATTCTGGGCCATCTTTCCTCCCTGGAAAAATTAGTTCCAGGCGGAAGATCAAGAATGAGAAGTCTCCAGTGGGATCTGAAGACCCATTGGTCTCAAAAGATCGATTCCCCATTCTTGTCAGTGGAGGTTCCAGCTCTGGTGATACAAGATCTTCATTGGTGGTCAACCAGAGAGAATACCCAAAAGGGCATTCCCCTCCAAAGCCCCAGTCCGAAGTTAAGACTTTTCGGACGCATCGCTACGGGGCTGGGGTTCCCACCTAGGCCCGAAATTAGCATCAGGAGTTTGGTCTCCGATAGAACAAACTCTCCACATAAATCACCTGGAATCATTAGCAGCCTGGAAAGGCCTAAAATACTTTGTAAAAGATCTACAAGGACGAGAGGTGGTGCTTATGAGCGACAACTCCACAGCCGTCTCGTACATCAACAAACAAGGGGGTACTCTGGCAAGAGACCCCTGTCTACTAGCGGTCCAGATTTGCCAGTGGGCGGAAGGTCACAACATTTCTCTCACATCCAGGTTTATTCGGCGCCGGAGAAATATCGTGGCGGATCAACTGAGCAGGCATCACCAAGTGTTGAGTGGCGAATGGTCTTTGGATCCAGTAGCGAAGACAGTAATAGCTTTGTGGGGTTCCCCACAATAGACCTGTTCGCCACCTCTCTGAATGCGAAACTTCCCCGCTACGGGTCCCCAGTTCCAGACCATCAGGCAGCGATCCAGGATGCCCTAAAACATTCTTGTGACAACCTGGACGCATATGCCTTTCCACCCTTTTGCCTGCTCAGAAGGGTGATCAACAAACTCAGGACCTCCCAGAACTGCAAGCTAACTCTAATAGCTCTGGCATGGCCAAGCAGAGAATGGTACGCAGACCTTCTTTCCCTGCTGGTTCAGGTTCCAAGGTTTCTGCCTCCAGAACCCCTTGTGCTGATGCAGCCACACAGTGGTGTCCCCCACGGGAGAATCTCCTTCCTGAAGCTTCACGCCTGGAGGCTGTCCAGTCACTTCTCAGAAGCAGAGGTTTTTCAGGGAAGGTGGCTGAGCACATGTCCAGGCACCTGCGCCAATCTTCCACATACCTCTACTCGATCCCTCTCTTCCATTAGTGGCCGACTTCCTTGTGTATCTCAGGGAGGAAAAACTCCTCTGTCTCAGCAATTAAAGGCTATCGTTCAGCCTTAAGCTTCATCTGTAGACTGAGAGGGGTTGACCTTTCCACCTCAGAAGATATCACCTTGTTGATTCGAGGTTTTGAGAGATCTTGCCCCCCAGTTGAGATTAGACCACCACCTTGGGACGTGTCCCTGGTCTTACGTTCCTTGAAGGGTCCACCCTATGAGCCCATAAATAGGACCTCTGACTACTTCCTAACCATTAAGACCGTCTTCCTAGTAGCTCTGGCCTCGGCAAAAAGGGTCGGTGAACTACATGGTCCATCCTACGAAGTCACCCATTCTTGAGAAAGGGGGGAAGTCTCGCTCAACTTCGTGCCAGTCTTTGTGGCCAAAACTCAGAATCCTTCATCGGCCGATGAGAGGTTTAGAGAATTTCAATTTTCCAGCCTCAATAGGGTAACACAGGATACTGACCAATTGCTGCTGTGCCCAGTCAGGGCGCTAAGGAAATACCTGAAGCGCACCAGACCTTTCAGACCACGCCTCCGTCATCTCTTCCTCAGTACCAACAAGGTAAAGAAGAGAATCTCTCGCAACACCATCTCTTTCTGGCTCAAGAAAGTTATTGCGAGAGCCATTCACGGAGACCCAGAGGCAGCTCAACCCAAAGCCCATCAAGTTAGGGGAGTGGCTGCCTCACTGGCATTTAAGAAAAATTTTTCAGCCTCCCAAGTCTTAAGAGCTGGAGTCTGGAAACGCCAATCTACATTCACCACTCACTATTTAACCGATGTGATACATAGGTCTCTAAACACCTTTTCTATAGGGCCTATTGTGGCAGGTCAACAGGTGCTGTAGCTACCTTACGCCCTTTCAGGGGACAGTAGCCATTGGTTGGGGATTCTGTGTTACACTAGGTTTTTAGAAGGACATCCATCTTATCTTCTGCGCTTCCTTCTTCCTCCCATCTGGGTATCCTAGTCTGTAACCAGTTTTAGCTGGACTCGCCAATGAAAATAAGGTATGAAACTCATCTGACTCCTCTCACAGGGTATGAGTTATACTCGTAGTCACGAGGGTTCCCCTTTTCAAGGTCAGGGGAATCCTAAGTATGAAAGGGTCTGAGTCGAATGTTCCCAACCCTCTTCATCCTGAAACATTTGTTTCCACGTAATTACAAACTTTCAGTCGTGTAAAAATTATGGGGATCTACAAAGAAAAGTTCAACGGGAGATTTTTTCATCAAAAGAGTCTAGTCTGAGGACTATCTTCCCTAGGAATAGGGAACTCTTAGACCACCCTGACCTCAAGACAAAGTCTCCTATAGTAAAGAATGAGGTTTGTATCTAGTGTAGGAACAAATGACAAACTTATAACAGAGTTTGTATTTTTCCTAACATACAAACCCGAATTCTTTACACAAATCTTCCCTCCGTCACCGCCCCCTAAAAATAGTCCTAGCTAGAATCCGATTGAAGGTATTCAGTAGCTACCGACCGGCAGTCCCCCACCCCTAACAGGTGGATAACTACAGGCTAACAGGTGGATAACTACAGGCCCGGTCGTTAACGACCTTGTTAAGGTTTTCTGCCGTATTTTCCAGCTCGCGATAGAATATCTCCTATAAGTAAAGAATTCGGGTTTGTATGTTAGGAAAAATACAAACTCTGTTATAAGTTTGTCATTTTTTATTTCTATCATATACTGTATTAACTTAATTTCCAACACTTTCAATTAAAGTACACATTCTCTTATTGCCCTAAGGAAGCTATGCTTTCTACTGTAAGCAGCAGTGACTACTGCATCCTCTGATTATTCTTGATGCATTGTTATTGTGAATTAGATGTACGTATTTATTAATGCATTTCCAAGGCAGCAATCGGTGTACAGTATTAATTCGTTCTTTTCCAATTTTCTCGACAGCCATTCAGTACGGATTTGTGACCCTTTTTGTGGCTGCATTTCCCTTAGCACCTTTTTTTGCACTCATTAATAATATCGTAGAAATTCGACTTGATGCATATAAATACCTAACCCAAAGCCGAAGACCTCGAGCTGAAAGGATACAAGACATTGGCATCTGGTATGGAATACTGAAGGGGATCACATACTGTTCTGTTAT
This sequence comes from Palaemon carinicauda, assembly GCF_036898095.1. NCBI lineage: Eukaryota > Metazoa > Arthropoda > Malacostraca > Decapoda > Palaemonidae > Palaemon > Palaemon carinicauda. Next base: position 12,926,828 of record NC_090768.1, read on the forward strand.
AACTAATGTAAGTTTTTCTACCATTTTTTTAAAGGAAGCCTTGACAAATTGTAAAATGCAAATTTCATTATAATAATGAATTTATATTTATTTTGATTTGTGATGAATACTAATCAGTTTATTTATAAAGGAAGTAGGTATGCTTTTAAAGCTATAGTCAAATAGTGCGTCAAGTATTGTTTTTTTCAGGCCTTTGTTATTTCATACACAAGTGACTTCATTCCTCGTCTAGTGTACATGTTCGGGTATTCTGATAATCACAATCTCGTTGGTTATGTCAGTAATACTCTCTCAGGTTAGTCACTGTTTTACTGTTGCATTCTTGAACTAGATAATAAACATAAGCTCAGTATATTTGGATAAATTACAAATTATTTAAGATTGTCAATTTTTAATGATTTAATCATTTATATTGTGGAATTCACTTAAGTGGGCATTTTTTTATTGCTAATTGGACAGCTTAGTAGTTTTTTCCATTATTACAAATACATTTTCCTCATATTAGCCCATCACCATAGTTTAAATATGCAACCTCTTTAAAAGGTGAGGAAATAAAAAGCTTCCTTAAAATTTTCTGTAGATTGAGTGCATCAGTAACATTAATATATTTTCACCCACAAGATCACTTGGATGGGGTATGGAAAGTGTAACATATCCGCTTCTTAGTCACTTACTCTTGAAATAGTTATATTATTTCCATGAATCTTAACTGAAAATTAAGGCTATTATACTAGACATCATACAACTTTAGAGCATAACCCTGCTTACTGCAAATGAGCTTCCCCTGTGAAGATTCATTTCTCAAAAGGGGTATGATGTCACATTTCTAACTCTCCCCAAATAATTACCGGTATAGAATTATCTTTATGTGATGCTTTCTATTTGCCCATGATAATACTGTTGGAGTTTTGAAAAATGGCATTACCTCTGCTAAAGATCTATGCATTAATAGTACTGCGCAGTATTAGCCGTAAAAATTGTGAGGATGCATGTTACCTTTTCTAATCGCGAACAGCCCTAAATAAATGTATATTGCTATTATTTTCAATACATAGGCATACATAACTGATTCCCTTATAGAGCACATTTCAAATGGAGCATAGATTTAAACCGGCCATACATGTACGTAACTGGCTCTCTGACCTCAAAATGATTGGCACAAACTTAACATGAGTGGGGGCTACTGATTCCAGTCCTGTCAAGACTGACCTGTCCCATTGTCCTTTCAACATGCTGAAGTGACTGCACATTGCACTATTCTGCTGCCGCCTGTATACTGTTTATGGAATTGCTTAAAAAAGCATCATATATTGTATAAACAGTGACTACCACTTGGCCACGAAGAAAGATAAAATTCAATGACAATTGTTCTGTACTTAAACCTGTTAAATTCAGGTTATGTTTTTTGTACTTAGAATTGACATCAACCCATCTTCCCCATCATAGCTAATTGGTATGTTTGTGACTTGGCATTTGATTAATGATAAATTTTGCACATTTAAACATGTTTGTTCCGACAAGAGATACTGTATTTACCTCGAACTACTTTCATAGGAGGACTGGTAAAACCACTCCTCTCTGACCAAAAAGATTCAATTCCCACCCCCACAAAGCCTGGCCGCGACCCGGCCGCCATCTTGACTGCAGGTCCTCAGTTCTTGGTGGTCGGTTGTAACGTTCGCACGTCTCGACTTTGCTCCCACTCTGACCCTTACCTTGTGGTTCCCACGTCCTCTCCTCGTGTTCCCTGTGTTCCCTTGCGTTTTCCAGTGTCCTTTCCTTCCCTGTGTATGTATCGTTGCCCTGTGATGGAGGCTCATCATCGTTACCCTGGGCCTTCTGCGGAGAAAGCATGTGGCGCTTTCTTGTCCAAGGAAGAGGTTGCCCCGCATACTCTTTGTTCCACGTGTCGGGGACAAAGGTGTGCTTAGGATGCTACTTGCCTTTAATGCCTCGTTTGGCCCGACTGGCAATGGAAGTTAGTTGGGATGAAGAAGAAGAAGGCCAATAAGGAGAAACGTACTAAGTCAAGGGAAACGTCAGTAGAGTCGTCGACTCCGGTACAGGTGAAGTCCCCAAGGTCATCCCCAGTCCCCGTCTATGGCGGGGACGTAGGTGAGTCTGTTGTCGGGCCTCAACCGATTGTTGAGCCTGTTGTTTCGTCGGGTGAGGCCCCTGTGGCGGATCCCTTGTTACTGTCTTTGTGGGTGCGCTTGCGTCTTGTAGGTACCCCCTCCATGGAGGAGTTTTTGGCTCAAACTCGTGGTGCGGAGGTGCCCCCCTTGGTAGCAGTTCCGGCCGTAACTCCCGTAACCGAACTGCTTTCTCTGTGTGTCGTTATAGGTCCGTCATCGGGAACGTGAGATCCATATTGTGAGCATTGTGTGATGGACTCTTCCCATGTTGTTCTGCTGCCCTGGTCGGCCGTGCCCTGGGTAGTTCGCCGAGAGACGACGAGCAGCCTTGGGACGAAGGAGACCTCGGAGTGTGATGCACCCACCCCGAACTGTCTCCCTCGGTCGGGTCGGCAACCTCCGTGGTTGGGAAAACCGGGTCAGTGACCCCGCGGGACGACAAACCGACGGAGACTGATCTTCGGACGGGACCTCCTCGGAGAGTTCCTCCTCCCGCAAGAGGAGAAGGCGCAGGGGGCGCAAGAGGAACCGTTCACGGTCTTCCTTGAGGTACTCTAGAAAATATTCTAGGTCGTCCCGGAGGCGGTACAGGCGCCGCAAGAGCAGCAGCAGGAGGAACAGGTGGCATCGCAGACATGGCAGTTCCCATTGACCAAGGAAGGCTGGTTGGGGTTCCCCCATTCCCACTGCAGCAGGGGCTGCCCGTGTGACGGGGGTCCCCGAAAGGAGAGCGGGGCCCGTGGTCTACTCCCGGGGCTCTCCGGCTTGTCCATCGGCTGCCCACCCAGCAGCAAGCCCCGTGCGGCCAGGATTGGGTAGGGATCCCACAGGGATCCAGCAGAAGGAGTCTAAAGGTGTGAGCTCCCCAGGCTTGGGGATGGCTCCCACCAGCTCCCGCCCCACCAGAGGCACTCCTCAATACGGGTCCCCCCGCTTGGGTGGAGCCCTCGGCTACCCTCGCAGGCTCGACGATTGAGCCCCACTGTGAGGACGAGTTCCCGGTGGAGGAAGATGATGATGTGGGGATCTGGTGTTGCCGGACGCAACACCAGAGGAGACGTCGATGTATGAGAGGGTTCTGGCCTTGATCCGGGCCTAGAACAACCTGAGTGAGGCGGAGAGGCCCAATGTCAAGGTCCCCTCCTCAGTCGACTCTCTTAACGTGCCCACCGCAGCAGGGGTTGCCCGTGGGATGGGGGTCCCCTAGAGGAGAGTGGAGCTCGTGGAAGACTCCCGGGGCTCTCCAGCCTGTCCATCGGCCGGCCGCCCACCCAGCAGCAGGCCCCGTGCGGCCAAGAATGGGTAGGGCTCCCCCATTGACCCCGCAGAGGGAGCCTAGAGGTGGGAGCTATCCAGGCATGGTGAGGCCCCGTTCGAGCAAGGCGGGCAGGCCCATGACGGCTCCCACCCCCCCAGAGGCACTCCTTGATACGGGTCTCCCCGCTTGGGTGGATCCCTCGGCTACCCCGCAGGTTCGACGAGTGAGCCCCACCGTCCACCGCAGCAGGGGCTGCCCGTGAGATGGGGGACCCCGAGAGGAGAGAGGAGCGTGTGGTCGACTCCCGGGTCTCTCCGGCCAGTCCAGCGGCAGGCTCCATGCAGCCTAAAGTGGGTAAGGGTCCCCCAGTGACCCCGCAGAGGGAGCCTAGGGGTGTGAGCTCCCCAGGCATGGTGAGGCCCCGTTCGAGTGAGTTGGGCAAGCCCATGACGGCTCCCCCCCCCCCACCCCCCACCCCCCACCCCCGGGCTCTCCTCTATACGGGTCTCCCCGCTTGAGTGGAGGCCTCGGCTAACCCCGCAGGTTCAACGGGAACCTGGTATTGCCGGACGCAACACCGGAGGAAACGTCGATGTTCAGGAGGGTCCTAGCCTGGATCTGGGACCTGAACGACCTGAGTGAGGCGGAAGAGCCCAGGGATCTGGACTTCGCCATGGTGGTGGACAGGGCCCTGGGGACGGTGCCCAAGGAGGCCAGACCTTCTCGTTACAGGAGACCCTGTCGATGGAGGCCTCCGCTTAGTCCCTGTCTCATGCCATGTCCTGGTTGGACTTGTGGTCTGCGGCAGTGGGCACTTTCCACACCAGCCACTATCTCTCCAACGAAGGAGGCCTGAACCTCTTCCGAGAGCTTCTCCGGTCTAGACCAAAGCCATTAAGTTGGCTCAAGGGATCCAGGACAGAGACCCCAGGTTGCTTAAAAACTCCCCAGTAGAAGGGGAAGGTCTGTTCCCAGAGAACTTGGTGGAGCAGACGATGGAGAGACTCGTGAAGGAAGGCAGGTCCTGGGACTCCTCCCACCATCCCTCCTTCAAGGCCCCTCAAGGGTTCTCAGGTCCCTGCAAGCCCAGGTCCTCTTCCTCCAGGAGAGCCAGAGGAGCCCGGTTCCCTAGGAGGAAGTAGGGCGAGAGGCCCCCTTCCACTATCCCCGCCACCGGTGGGGGATGCCTCCAAAAACATTGGCAAAGTTGGGAGAATTCCGGAACCGACCCATGGACAGGGCGTGTTCTGAAGGAAGTCCACTGGGTCCCCTTCCTGGATGAGACCCCTCCCCTGGTAAGGGACCCTGGGGCAGACACCTTGCATACCGGGACTACTCCAACAAGGAAGCCCTTCAGGCGAGGATCTCCGCAATGTTGCTCAAGGGCTCCCTCCAATCGGTGTCGGACAACTCCCTGGGCGTCTACGGCAGACTCTTCCTAGTCCAGAAGTCCTCGGGGGGGTTGGAGGTTCGTGATAGACCTCTCGGCCCTGAACAAGTATATCAGGAAGACCCCATTAAAAATGGAGACTCCAAGGTCGGTCTTGGCGGCCATAAGGGAAGGGTTCAATATGATTCCCCTGGACCTGAAGTACTGTACTCCTACTTCCAGATCCCAGTCCATCCCTCAAGCAGGAAGTACCTCGGGCTGAAGTGGGAGCAGGTAGCTTATCGGTTCACCACCCTAGGCTTCTGCCTATCCATGGCCCCGCAGGTTTGCACAAGGGTGTTCTTGCTGGTGTCGGGGTAAATTCCGACTCCTATGTTACCTAGACGTTTGGTTGCTGCTTTCAGCGTCAAGGGACTCTTGCAGCAGCAACTGGACGTTCTGTTAGCCTTCTGCAGGGAGCTGGGTATTGTGGTAAATATGGAGAAATCCCAGCTGACACCAGTAAGAAGTACAGTATACAGTACTTGGGGATGGAGCTGGACACGACCTGGGCGCAGGCCTTCCCCTCCGAGGAGCGCATCAGGAACCTCAGAGAAATTTCCAGGGCCTCCCTATGAGGGCCAAGGACTGGCAGAGGCTTCTGGGTCACTCACCTGGCCTCCCTAGAGAAATAGGTCCCTCAAGGGACCCCTTCAGTGGAATCTAAAAGATCACTGGGCCAGACCGGTTCCCCCAATCAGGTGGAGCCGCTGTCCCCCGAAGGGAGGGTGGCCCTCGAGTGGTGGTCCCTGCTGGTGAACTCCAGGCGGGGCACCCCGCTGACATATACCCCCCCACCCCCCGAGACATTGCTCTTCAGGGATGCCTCCAAAGAGGGTTGGGGCACCCACCTGGCCTCTCACACACCACAAGGCCAGTGATCGCAGGTAGAGAGAGTTCTCCACATCGACGTCCTAGAGATCGTGCCCATTCAGAGGGCCCTGTCAATCTTCTAAGGGGAGCTAGAGGACAGGACGGTAGCCCTGTTGTGTGACAACGCCACAGTAGTGGCATATGTTAAGAAACAAGGAGGCCTTCATTCCAGGGAGCTCTGCCTCATAACAGAAAATATCGTAGAATGGGCCGAGAGGAGTCACATGGACCTCACGGCGAGGTTCATTCCGAGAAAACGAATCGTCGTAGCGGACGTTCTCAGCAGGAACGGCCAGGTCTTAAGTGCCGAATGGTCCCTGAACCCTCAGGTGGCCAGGGAAGTCCTGGAAAGGTGGGGTTCCCCTGTGATAGACCGATTCGTGACGAAACTGACCGCGAAGCTCTCGGTCTACTGCTCCCTGGTACCAGACTCGGGCCGAGATGGAAGACGCGTTTCAGCATTCCTGGGACATGGACATCTACGCCTTCCCACCCTTCGGGGTCCTCAGGAGGGTGTTGAACAGGCTCCTCCGATCCAGGGACACGAAGATGACCCTCGTGGCTACTTGGTGGCCCGAGAGGGAGTGGTTCGCAGACCTTCTTACGTTACTTACTTTGATGGCTGCTTTTCCGGTCCCATACAGCAGGGGAACCCCACTCTCTACAGGACCTCCACTGTTGTTTTACCTTGTTCGTTCACAGTATTTATCTTTTCAAGTCACATATTGTTCATTTACGGTTAAATTGTCATTGTCAAAAGACTCATGAAATAAGAAAGTCTTCAGTTTCCTCTTGAAAGCCTTAATGTCTTAATCATTCGAATGTTTCGTGGGAGCTTGTTATATAGTCTCGGGGCCGCATATTTAAAGGCTCTGGAGCCCAAAGTGGACATAAATCTAGGTTCCAACAGTTTGAAGCCATTTGTAACTATTCTCGTGTCGCCACGATTTGTTGGCTGTGCAATATGTAGCAATTCTCTTAAGTATTTTGGACGACCGGTTCTTTTAAATTCAATTTTCGCTTTAATCGGCAGCCAGTGTAAATCAATCGGTATAGGGGTGATCCTTTCTCTAGGTGGGACACCTTTTATCAGTCTGGCTCCTCTGTTTATTATGTTTTGTAATTTCTTAAGTTGGACTTTTGGTAAATTGTAGTAGATAGAGTTGCGGTAGTCAGTCCTGGTCATAACACAGTTTATCACAAGTTTCTTAACAGAATTTTCGTCCAGGTACATTTTTATAAACGCAATATTTCTTAGATAATAACCAGCACTTTTTATTACATTATTCAGGCTCTAGCGTCATATCCCCCTTGGCCTCTTCCTCTAAGACAAGACCTCCTGTGTCAGTCGCACTTCCTAAAGTTCCACGAAACCTGCAGGGGCTCCCCCTTCACGCATGGCGACTATAGAGTGCCTGCTGAAGAGGGATGGTTTCTCGGGTTCAGCGGCCTCCTACATTGCGGGTTTGTGCGACCCAGAAGACTTACTCCCATGAACGGTAAGAGGAGTCAGGTAGTACTTGAGTAGAACAACCAGGTACCGCCCGGGTCTTGCCTCCTTCATCTCCACAGGCCTGGTCAAGAAGGCAGTGTTGAGGAATACCGTCTCCTTTTGGTTGCGAGAGGTCATTAGGAGGGCTTATGAGACTTGCGGAGTGCCTCCCCCCAAGCACGCTAAGCCTCACGACATCAGGGGCTTGGGTACCTCCTTGGCCTTCTCCAAAAGCATGGCTGTTTCTCAGATCTTAAAGCCGGAGTCTGGAAGAGGCAGTCTACTTTCACAGCCCATTACTTAGAAGACGTTACGAGGAAGACGTTAGATATCATCCTGTTAGGTCCGGTGGTGGCAGGTCTTCAGCAGGTGTGAAAGTCCTACGAGGTTCTGTTGCGATAGTTAGTGATGCACACACATTCCCCCTATCCTTCCTGAATCCCCCCCCCCCCCCCCCCGCTTCCCTATACCCTTAGAGCGGGAGGAACGAATGTGAGTTATCAATTGATTGCTAGGTGTATTATTAATGTGTGGTATATGATTCTTATCCCCCCCCTGGTGTGCCCATCCATCTACCATGGGGCTTTTTGCCCCTGAGGCCAGGGTGCCCTAGTCCCAGTTCACCCCCCTCCTCTTAAGTCTGAGTCTCCTATGAAAGTAGTTCGAGGTAAGTATCTTGTCGTAATAAATCAGAAATTTTAAGTAATTTCTATTTTTCCTAACGATACTTACCTCGAACTACTTTCGGGTTATGGCCCTCCTGTCCGTCCCCTGGTGAACTGGCACTCAGAGAGTGGGCGAAGTTTGGAGCGAGAACTGAGGACCTAAGGTCAAGATGGCGGCCGGGTCGCGGCCGGGCATTGTGGGGTGGGAATTGAATCTTTTTGGTCGAAGCGGAGTGGTTTTACTAGTCCTCCTATGAAAGCAGTTCGAGGTAAGTATCGTTAGGAAAAATAGAAATTACTTAAAATTTCTGATTTTTCATATTTCAAATAAGCCATAAATATTAATACATTAAAGTCTGGATTCTCTTAACAACCTCGGGGTCAGAGCCACAGGCGAAACCATTCAAAGACCATAGTATCTGACTGGCCGGGTTTCGAACCCTGGTCCAGGATACTTGTATGACATTGACTTTACCATTTAGCTACGAAGAAAGTAAAAGTTAATGACAATTCTTCTGTACATATACCGGTCGAATTCAGGTTTTTTTTGTACTTAGAATTGAAATCAACCCATCTTCACCATATTTTGAGAATTCAGTGTGGCCATCATCCCTTGAAAGTGCCACAATCTTGCTGACTCTAGCACTAGAAGCCATAGCTAGCAAAAAGATTGAATTTTGAGTAAGATCCCTCAAAGAGGTAATGTCTTTATCTATTCAGGAGGCTAAGTGCAAGACTTCATCCAATGACCATGGGATGGCCTTGGGCGGAGAATTTGGTTTCAATTTAGCTCAAGCCTTTAGGATCTTATTGAATGGTTCGCTATTGAGTTACATATCAAAAGCGTAAGCAATAGGTCTGGTTAGAGCCAATTTACATGAGGCAATAGTTGTCGAGGCCAAACTTTGTTTGTGTAGTGATATAAAGAATGAAATACAAAGTCCATCGTAATGGAAGAGCGCTAATGTACTTTTAACAAATTCCACTTATATTCTTCTATAAAATCAATCCTCTCCTTTGCAACTCCTAACTTTCTTTCAGCCGCTAGGGCGAGAAAATCATGAGCTGAAGGTTTTTCGTTGTCCAGGAGGAAGCGAAGACAGTTTTCTGTTGAACATCCTAGGACTGCAATGGAGACGTTTGAAGGATCGGGTGAGGTTTGAGTTCCAGAACAAGAAGGTACCAATTACTCTTGGGCCAATTTGGGGCCACCAGTGCTGCTGTACCTTTGAAAGTCCGTAGTTTGTTTAGGACCTTCATAAGAAGGTTGAATTGTGGAAAGCTGTAAATGCGGGACCACTGGTTCTAATACAGTGACATCGCATCTGTCCCCATTGCTTCTGGATCTAAGTTCAGATACTGGGGAAGCTTCTTGTTGAAGCTCGTCGCAGTGGTCTACCTTCAATTTCTGCCTTCTTCACAGCCTCTAAAATTTTTGAGGCAAAGGGAAAGACATATCCTTAGGAGCAATAAAGGTGGCGTGCTTTCTGCCAAAGGCAAAGTTGAATGTTAGTAAACTTGGCCGTCTTTAGCTCCTTTTTTTTATCTCTTTGACACCTTAGTCCTCAGAGCTAATGTATCTATTTGGGCTACATAAGAGTTATAGGTTGGAGTTTACATTAGTGTTATTTTTCTTGTATGCATAAATCCTATTAGTTTTACTAGTTTTCTTCTAACATAGCTTATTGAAAGGAAGTATTTTAGATTTTCATGGACACACAAGTAGGCTAAGTAAAAGTGATGGGCTTTTCATAGGGAACAAAATAACTCCTTGCTATTACATGTTTTATGTAACATGATAGTAAAAGCACTGTAAACCACAAATCCTTGACCCATCGTCATCATTGGAAGGCTTAGGTCATTACAGCTGAGAAGTAGCTCCTAGTGCTTTGAGGCCCTTGGTACCTAGTCTCCTGGCAAATGCTCCTAGTAGTGCAGGAAAAGTGACAGTCAGCCTCTGATAGCACTTGAGGATCTGTTCTCCGATTGATACTTGTTAAATATTTGCTTTAAAAGTAGAATGTTGAAAACTATTTTAGCACCATTATTTTTTATGAAGTTAGAATAGTTTTTTAAAACTTATTGTACATTATAGTTGTAGAAGATTTTCACCTAAACTAATTTCATATAATTCAAGAAGTTAGTGAATTAAAAAACTTTGAAACTTTTACAGGTATTAGTTAATTACTTTTTTTATTATTTTCAGTATTTTACACAAATGACTACGAGGAAAACATGGGGCCTGATAAACCACCAAGAGAAGATTGGCCATCTGAATGCCACTATAGAGCCTATAGAAATAACCCTGATGATGATAAACCTTATGCATTTACATTGCAGTTTTGGCATGTTGCTACAGCTCGCCTTTCTTTTATTATAATATTTGAGGTTTGTGAAATACTGTATAGGATTTACTGTTTGTTGCATTTACAGTAATTTCATGATCAATTATTTTTAATGCATTCCTTGTGAATAATTGTTTAGCACAGAACTAATCCAATCTTCACAAATTTTATTGATTTATAATTATATGTTTTGCAGCACATTGTATTCTTCCTTACTGGCATCGTTGCATTGGGCATTCCTGATATACCAGTAGAGGTTAGGAATCAAATGAAGAGAGAGAAAAAGGTAAGGAAATAAGATCGCAAATGCATGTAAGTAAAAATTAGTTAAATTTTTTGGAAGAAAATGGAGAATTTAAGTTGTTATAAAAAACTTCATGACAGAGCAGATAACTTAATAAAAAGCATTTCATTAGTCTTAATGATGAAATTGTACAGCAAAGCAGCCATTTTAATATTCAAAATTTCATAGGTATGAGTCTAATTTTACTTCTTTAAACAATTAAGTATAATAAATATATAGAAATAAGCTTTTCAGAATGTTAAAGTGGCTTGGCATATCATTGATATTGGTAACTATGTTAGTTAATGAAGATGATAATTATAGAACTTTAATGATGAAGTAACCCATCTAGGTTATTTTCAAGAGAATGAGAATAAATAGCCAAGAATTCAAAAAATACATATATTTTCTTCATAAAGATTATCTTTTTCAACAATTTATTAAAAAGTTTAAAAAAAAAAAACAATTACTCACAGGTCATAAGTCACTATATTTGCTATTAAATATTATATTTTTCCTAATCTTTATCAATAGGTCGAAAAGGAGACATTATTTGAAAATGAGATGCGCAAAATAAGAGAAGAAAGGCATGGTCGGCAGTCTCATCCAAAACAAAACATCGACGATGATCTAAATGGCGATCTTGGGGAAGGACTTGGTTCTAGACCAAATTCTCGAGCTACGTCAGCTCCATCTGCTCCAAAATATTTCAAGAACCATCACATTTGAGGTATTGTTGCAGGTACAGTGCATGTTTAGAATTTGTATTTCCTGCACTTATTATAACAAAAAGGTGCTAGCTGCCAGGTAGTTTGCATAGAAACTTCTTTCTAGGAGCATGCAGTCTCATACCTGTGGATTCATGGGGAGTTGAAGAGATTACCACAAATCATGGAAATTTAAAAAAAATTAGTGCCATAAGGTAAGAAGACTCATCGCCACCCTTACCAAGTTAGTGCAGCTTTTGCGTGGTGTATTCTCTACACTAACTAAGTAATCATTCTCCTTGCATGATTCACTCATTTTACTGTAGTGTATATCACTATAATCTGTATTGTAACATCACAACAGTACTCAGAGGTATGCTTACACTTAAAAAAAAAATTTCCTAAAGTACACATACCAGTAAAGCCATAAAGATGCTTCTGTGTATGGTAGTCAGTATGCCATGATGTACTAAGTAAGGGGAAGGGGTCTAAATAGAGTACAGTGGTTGTGTCATCACAGCTATAAACCAAGGAAATTTTATGCAATATATTTATTTCTACCAAAAAAGTATTTTTGGGGTTAAATGTGTGGTCTCAAGATCTTAACCGTGGAAGGCTAGAACAGGGAATCTAATAAAAAGAAATAATAGTCTTCCATGCTCCAGGGCCAGTGTGTCAACATACATAACACAGACCCAGTGTGTATAAAGGAGACCCTTAGATTCAGACTCTATTGAATCGATCACAGAATCTTGAGCTGAAATACAGTAGGTCGGGCCACCGATGACACGCTATTACAGAGAATCAATACTGGTATTGGAAACAAAGCTTCCTGAGTACTTGTATGCATTCTACTACCATTTTTTATCTGTTATCAGACAAGCATTTGGACATACAGTACTTTTCTGCCTACTCTGAGCATTATTAGGTTCCATCTTCCTCAACTTTTGCCAAGTGCAATTTTGTTATTAGTTATTTGTAGCGATAGTTAACATTATAAACTTAGAGTCATTTGTCTCTGGGTGCTGTTTACTTTGAGTTTCTTACTCGCCATATCACTCAGTTTAGTTTCTTATTTTTCATGGTATCTTGGGAATGGATTAGCTTTAAAAGTTTGTCTTCTCTTTATTTTTTTTTCTAGAATGAACATAGTTATTTGTTTACCAAGTCTAATTTGTGATTCTTAGTTTTATTTTTTATTATTTTTTTTTTTCATTTTTTTAATTAAAGTAGCCGGGAAATGTTTAAATGTTTTAGCATACGACCCCACTACAACTAACAACTTTTTATATGTTTAGGTGTAGTATTTAATCCCCACTTCTTTTCTTTTAAATTTTCTTGCAAAGCCTATCAGGCTGTTGCATAATATATTTCAGCCTAATCTGTCTTGATATTCGTGTTAAATTTGTCAGTTTAATAAATTATAGTCATCTGCTCGGTTTTCTTTGTATGGCAGTCGTTATCCCGTGATATAAAGTGGACCCCCGGGGTACGGCGTCCCCAGCTTACGTTTTTTTCACGGTACGGTGTGGAATACGATGTTTTTTCGTCCCCTTGTTACCGCATTTTCCCCACCTTACGGCATCGAATTCCAAAATTCAAACTTGGCGGTCGGTACGCGTACGACTGTGCGAGTCACTCGCCTCGCACCACGCTCATACGTCACTGCATACGTCACTAAGAAGCTGGTCTGCTATTAGTTGGCATCACAGCGTCACTAAGATGCCGATACGCTATTGGCCGAAATCCCTCCCACAATGCCTGAGAGAGATGCTGCCTCTCTCTCTCTCTCTTTGTTAATCACAAGCTCAGTTCAGAATCTCGTGTGTGTTTCGTAAGGACTTGATCTCGTGTGAGTGCTTGCGATATCGTATTTTTTGGGCATTTTAGTGCTCAATTCCAACTTTAATTCGTTAGCCATGGGTCCCAAGATTGCTAGTGATGTTAAAGGGAGAAGTAAGAAGATGATTACTATGGAAACGAAGCTGGAGATAATAAATACGAAGAAGGAATGCGCATCTTTACCCTCACTACTACAAATGGCCGTAACCAGTCAACGATTGGTACAATCACCAAGAACATGGAAGCCATTAAAGCAAGTAAGTCTAATAAAGCCATGACTGTCCTTGCCAGTGGAAGGACCTCAATCAACGACGAGATGGAGAGACTCCTCCTACTATAGATTAAAGAGAAGGAAATCGCTGGTGATACACACGCAATCGGTAATTTTGCACAAGCCGAGCGCCATCTTCGCCAATCTCGTTGAAACCCAGAGAGACGGTGGAGACGAAGGAACGTCGCAGCAAGCCCCCAAGAGTTCAAGGCTTTTCATGGGTGGTTTGATCGCTTCACGAAGAGGACTGGTATTCACTCAGTCGTCAGGCATGGAGAGGCGGCCCATTCTGACAAGAAAGCAGCAGGAGAATTCCTCAAGAAGTTTGAGAAATTAATTTCCAGAGAAGGCTACATTCCTCAGCAAGTGTTTAACTTTGATGAAACTGGCCTTTTCTGGAAGAAAATGCCCTGTCGTATATATATCACAGCAGAAGAAAAGAAACTTCCTGGCCATAAACCGATGAAGGACAGGCTTACCCTCGCATTTTGTGCAAATGCCAATGGGGACTTGAAAATCAAGCCCCTACTGGTGTACCACTCAGAGAATCCTCGTGCCTTCAAGGCACAAAATATCACGAAGGATAGGCTCTCGGTATTTTGGAGGTCTAATGCCAAGGCCTGGGTCACGAGGACCATATTTATTGAGTGGGTAAACGTCTGCTTCGGTCCTGCTGTTAAGAAATTTTTAGAAGAGAACAATCTTCCTCTAAAATGTCTCCTGGTACTGGACAATGCCCGTGCTCACCCTCCTGGCCTCGAGGCCAACATACATCCTGACTTCTTCTTCATCAAGGTTCTCTATCTGCCACCGAACACCACCCCGCTCCTCCTGCCTATGGACCAGCAAGTGATTGCCAACTTCAAGAAGCTTTACACGAAGCATCTGTTCAAAAGATGCTTCGAAGTGACCGAAAGCACTCAACTCACCCTCCGTGAATTTTGGAAGGGGCATTTTGACATCGTTCAATGCCTGAAGATGATCGATAAAGCTTGGAATGAGGTTTTACGTCGCACCTTGAACTCGTCATGGAAGAAACTGTGGCCAGCTGTTGTGGCAGAACGCGCCTTCGAAGGTTTCGAACCCTCAACTGAAGACGAGGCCGTTGATGATCCTGCCCCTGAGGGTGATGTTGAAGTAATTTCAATCGCGAGGTCCATGGGGCTTGTTGTCGATGAGGCTGACATCGATAACCTTATCGAGGAGCACAGGGAGGAGCTTACGACTGAAGACTTGAAAGAGTTGGAGGCAATGCAGTTGACAATCATTCAAGAAGAGCACCACTCTAGTGGTGGCGAGGACGGTGGGGAGGCAGAAGAAATGACATCGGCAGAAATAAGGGAAGCTATCGGTTGGTATGAAAACCTTACAAGATTCATTGAAAAAAAAAAAAAACAGAAAAACTTCACACAGGTGTGTGAGTCATTTTAGAAATATTTTGAGTTGTCGTCAGAAACAGGCTTCTTTGGATAGATATTTCTCCAAAAGAGAAGTGTTAGAAAGCAAAGATGATATAAGTGATTCTAGTAAAAAAGCTAAAAAAGAGTAAAGTGAAGACGAAGTGCTACTGTATAAAATTAAGTTCTAGAAAAAAAAATCATAAAAAATATTTCAAAAGACAAAAATAATAAAAAAAGCATTTTTAATTTTAAGTGTTTTATAAGAATAAATTTATTATTAAGTGTAACATAATTAGCATTGATACGTTTTTATATCTGCCGTCTCCTCCCCCCTCTGCCTTAACCCACTACCAGCTCAAGTCACGTCACTCCAAAGGTAAATAAAATTCTATTTTTCCTTTACAGTACTGTATATAATTTTTATTTATAATGTTATTTAATTATATGCTGTACAGTACATGTATATTATATATAAATACTGTAGCACAGTACTTACTAGACTATTTTGTTACTAATTTTTAATATGCATATAAAATTTTGATGTTTTTACCTAGGGTTTTGCACACATTAGCTATTCTATTGCCTGCCATACGACATTTTCACTATACGATACCAACTCCGGAAAGGATTAATGTCGTATGGCGGGGGTCTACTGTAGTTGGTAAGGAGAAAGGGTCTAAGAGTGTAGTTGTGGATGCATCATCATTGCTGTAAACCAAAGTAAATCTATAATATATTTCTGCACAAAAATATTCTCCTCTTTTATATTAAAAAAGATAAGAAAAAGAATGACTATAATTATACAGAGTATGTACTGTATTGGTAAGTTGTTTCTCGTGAAAAGATCCAGTTATCCTACGTAGAGGCACAATTGGTGACGTTTACGAGGATGAAAAGTCTTGCAGTTAGTGGTGAATTACCGATTTAGGAATGTAACAGCATGACATGACATCTCTCTGTGGACTCGTATCAGTGTGGTAAAGAAAAATTTATGGAAATTTAAATTACCCACCATACATTTCTGCTAGAAAAATTTTACGGTACTGTACTGTGCAAGGCAGCATATCTTAGCAATCCATGTTTGCCAACGGTTATATAAGCGGATGAGCAACTTGGTGGAGTAACGAGAACTTTGGGTGTGGAAGAAGTGTTCCCCCCCCCTAAAACTCTATGGAGTCACTGCCTGCAGGGCAACGGATTGTATTGTAAGGCAATGGACAAACTGTCTCTTCAGCTTTTACTCCAGATGTCTGGCAGATGATCTTACATGAATTGTATGGAGCGGAAGGGGTCACTTACCTTAGTTAGATAGACACTGCGCATCACAAGGAACTGGCTATCCTTTGATAAATTTAGTCAAGGAATTCTCTATAGATTTAGTCAGTCTATGGAAAGCAAATATGACAATGGCCGGGCAAAGTAGCGTGCTGAGAATCTCCCGGTTTATAAATATAGAAAGATTGAAAATTGGTAATTGGAATGTTAGAACCATGAATCAGCTTGGGGAAGTTACAGGAAGTAGAGAATGAATTTATGAAATATAGTTTGGCTATCTTGGCCCTATCTGAAACACGTAAAGGGAGTGATAAAGAAATTTTAGACCAAGACAATACATATATCTACTCAGGAAGAACAGATGGAGTTGGAAGAGAATGGGTAGGAATGATGATGACACGAAGAGCAGAAAATGCATTTAGGGAATGGAGAGCTGTAAATAGTAGATTGTTAGTATTATAGTTTGCTATGCACCAACAAATGATTCCCCCAAAGAAAGGAAAGATAAATACTATGAAGAGCTGCAGGGTGAAATAAATGAGATCTCAGAGAGAGAAGAAAATTGTGATTGGTGACTTCAATGCTAAAGCTGGAAGGAGTAATCAAGGTAACGAGAGAGTGATGGGTGTTGAGGGTCTTGGCAAAGTTGCAAATGAAAATGGAGCACATTTCATAAGTTTCTGTTCAACAAACAAATTTGTCATAGAAGATACTCTTTTCCAGCACAAGGACAACCACAAATATACATAGACTTTACCATGTGGTAATTACAAAAATCAAATAATCACCTAGCCATTAATAAAGAGAGGACGACGACTGAGAAATGTAAGAAGCTATAGAGGTGCAGATATTGGTAGTGATCACCAGTTCTTCATTGCCACTAAAATTAAAACTAAAAGCACCCAACATAAATGTAGATAGAATATCTAGATTTTATTATACAACTGAGCTTCTTTAAGATGGGCACAAAGAAATTTTTGTAATTGAATGTAGGAATCAATCTGCAGTCTTAAAGACTTTAGAGATGAAGAGTAGACGATTAATAAAGAATGGTGTGATATTAAGAACACATCAGTCAGTTGGCAGGGAAGTTTCAGGACATGGTTACAAGGAGAAAACATGGATAACAAAAGATACTTGGGATACTATATAAAGGAGACAAAGACAAAATTTGATTGTTGAAAGTTTTCAAGGAAGTAATGAAAATTACAAGGTAGAGCATGCTAAGTATTCCAGTATTGATAAGGAGTTAAAAGAAAAGTCAGAAATGACTGGAGAGAATATTTAGACAGGAAAACAGATGCGGCTGACAGAGCTACGAATTCAGGGATTGGCTTTGGTGTAAGAATTGCTCACAGAATTATTAAAGAAAGCTCTAATGGGGCAAAGAAAAAGAAGCATATACCCATCAAAATGAGAGATAGATCTGTTATAACAACAGAAGATGATAAAAGGCAACGTTGGATGGAACACTAGTGAGGTTATGAATACGAGATATGAAGGCAATAATTTGATTGATATATCTGAAGCTGAGGAAGATCTTCATGCGTCCATGAATGAATTCAATGTGATTGAAGTCGAAGCTATCCTAAAAAACTAGAGAGATGGAAAGCCCCTGGATACGATGGAATAACTGCTCAGATGATATTGGTCGAAAATGAAGTGACTCCCAGAATTCTTACAGAATTATTTTGTAGAATGTGGAGTGAAGAGGCAAAACCTGATGAACGGGAGCTAAGAGTGTTGGTGAAAATGGCAAAAAAAGATCCGACTGATTGCAGTAATTAGAGAAGCATTACTCTTGCATCAGTTGTCATGAAAATATACAGTATGCTCATTCTAAAGAGACTAGAGAGAAAGATTGCTGAAAAGCTGAGAGATGAAAAAGCAGGCTTTCGAAAAGGTAGATGATGTACTGACCATGTGGTATAGAACATTGAAATCTAATTTTGATGGCATTTGTGGACTATGAAAAGGCTGTGAACACTAGAGTACTCCAACGGAATGCATTGTAATCTATGTTGTTTATCCTCCTCGTAGATTTTATAATGCATAGAACAGTTGGATATGGTGGAGAAGAATTGGACTTGATTGGTAACAAGAAATTAGCTGACCTAGAGTATTAGTATAGTTGCCAAAATGTCAACCTGGCAATGTTCAAAGATGCAAGGTTTTTTAAGTGAAATGTATTCATATGTGTATTTGAATAATTTTCAGCCTTGTTGGCACAGGGCAAACTTTTGGAGAAAACATTTTGAGCTAATCAGCATGATTGGTGTTAATTATAGCTAATGCATCTAATTAAAATGTAAATTTTTTACTAAGTGTCCTAGAATCATGTACAATACCACTTTTCCATACAAGTTTGACCCAGAGAATTCATTTCTGATATTTTTTTTTTTTGTGATTACAGGTCACGGTCACCATCAAATGTAAAGGTCACCATCAATTGTAAAGGTCAAGGTCATTTATGGCTGTATATGCATTGTGAAAATATGATCAAGTGACGTTTATATATTATGGTGAATGATGTCAGTAAAATTGTGCATTTATTAGTAAAAAGACAGACTTAGCACTCTTTTAAACAATTTACTTTAGATCTCTAGAGATATGTATCCATTTGAAAATTTCTCTTCAGTTTTCCAATTTGATCTGCAGATTTAAAGAAAAAAGATGCACATAATCAAAATGTAACGTTTTGAATAAGAGTCCTAAAATCCTGTGTGATACCACTCTTCTATATTACTTTGATGCAAAGAATTAATTTCTCGTATCCTTTTTCGTGATAAAAGGCCAAGGTAATGATCTAATGTAAAGGTCAAGGTTATTTTGAACCACTTTTGTTGAAAAGTCCGTACTTTAGCAACTAACTGCAAAGAATGTTTTTGTATGCATGTCACCTGATTACTTATGCAGATTTTGATCTGAACTAATTATCATGCATCTCGCTCACATTCAGATCTTCATACAAATAAGGATCTTCATTATCTTCATTCCCATCCTGATCATCATTCTCCTCAATGTGTTCTTCCTTGGTGAAAGGGTTCCAGCAATCATCACCTGCTGTGCATCAACAGTATACAGTACAACTCGGTTTTTCCCGGTGATAGCTACAGTTGGTTTCCTTGCATGCTTCTCCCTTTGCACAGCCACCACAACTAATCACACTCATCAGTCAGAGGCAGTAGTCTTGGTTGGCCATCATCGATGCTGGAACAAACCATTCCATCGTTTACTTAACATCCCTGCTCTGTGATGGACACATTTGGAGGACTCTGTTTGCTTGCTGCCTTCCACAGTAGTGTCTGCAAATAAGCACCTCTTACATGGAGGTAGAGATTTTTGTCTGTTAATGGCAGAGGTATGATGTGCAATGGTTTTCCGCGCTTGAGAGTACTGTATAGAGATTGTAACAGGCTTGAGTCATGGTAGTACCTTCTGGTTGTCCATATAAAGCTGTAAAAAACGACTGTCCAACTTCCATGAGATCTGTTTCGGTTGCGTCTTCTTCCCCTAGTACGGCAAAAAATCCTGAAAAGATTCCTGTCTTCAGTGTCTTCAAAACAGAAACTTTGCCCTTGCCGAAAGGGCACGACACAGTAACACAGTCTGTTATTGCATGGGCTCCATGCATTTGTGAGCGCAATGTCCCCCCCAAGTTCGCACAAGTAGCGTTGATACCAGCATTTGTGAGCGCAATGTCCCCCACAAGTTCGCACAAGTAGCGTTGATACCTAGCACTACACAATCCCACTTCTCCATCTGGATGGAGAGACGACCCAGTAAACTATATTGCCATGTCCAGTAGACTAGTAGAACAAAAATGTCACTGTCATCACTTAGAATACGGACCACATCTTGGCCAGCATCAGTCGCTTGAAACAGATAACTGATGATAGTTAAGTCTGCTTCTTCATGCAGAAAGACGTCATCATCGTTACTTTCAACTGACACCCCACATCCCAGGTCGAATGTGCTAGGGACACTTGACAGGTTAAGTTTGTTGAACTTTGTTTTACAAAAGGGGGGCCTCACGAATTGGCAGAGGGCTCTTCAAGTCAAGTCTGAATGTGGTTGCACCAACACCAGCTCGATGGTGCCTCTCATGTGCCTTTGCTGATAATTCAGTAAAATGATCAAATACCAGGATTTTCTCTAGGGCAGATCATAATGTAAGTCTTGCTTTCATTGACTCTGCCAAGACCCCAATACTTCCTCCTCCACATGATACAGCAGTTATTGAGTGTTAATGATTACAACATCAGGATTTTGAGGCTAACACTGCCTCACTCCAAGTTTTTGAGCCATTGCACATCATGTCTCTGCATCCAACAGATAAAAATCTCTACTTCCAAGTGAGAAGTGTTCATTTGCAGATGCTACTTTAGAAGGCAGCTGGCAAACAGGGTTTTCCCTATGTGTCCATCACAAAGCAGGGATGGGAAGTAAATGATGGGATGGTTTGTCACTGCATTGATTATGGCCCACCAGGACTACAACCTCTGAGTGTGATTATTTGTGGCCACCGTACAAAGGCAAAAGCATAAGCATTCAAGGAAACCAGCTGTATCTGTCACTGGGGAAAACTGAGTTGTACTGTATACTGTTTATGCACAGAAGGTGATGATTGCTGGAACCCTTTCACTAAGAAAGAACACATTGAAGAGAATGATGATCAGGAAGGGAATGAAGATAATGAAGATCCTTATTTGTATGAAGACCTAAATGTGAGCAAGATTCATGATGATTAGTTCAGATCAAAATCTGTACGAGTAATCAGGTGACAATGCATACAAAAATATTTGTTGCAGTTCATTGCTAAAGTAAGAACTTTGCAACAATAGTAGTTCAAAATGACCTTTACCTTTACATTAGATCATTACCATGTAAAATGACCTTTACCTTTACATTAGATCATTACCATGACCATTTATCACAAAAAAAGATATGAGAAATTAATTCTTTGCATCAAAGTCCTATAAAAGTGATATCACATATGATTTTAGGACTCTTATTCAAAATGTTAAATTTTGATTATATGCATTTTTTTTTTTCAAAATCGGCATATTATGATTATTATTATGACTTGCTAAGTTACAACCCTAGTTGGAAAAGAAGGGTGCTATAATCCCGGGGACTCCAACAAGAAAAATAGCCCAGTGAGGAAAGGAAACAGGAAAAATAAAATATTTTAAGAACAGTAACATTAAAATAAATATTTCCTATATAAAGTGTTAAATAGAATATTGTGTCAGTATATCCTCAAACAAGAGAACTCCAACCCAAGACAGTGGAAGACTATGATACAGAGGCTATGGCACTACCCAAGACTAGAGAACAATGGTTTGATTTTGGAGTGTCATTCTCCTACAGGAGCTGCTTGCCATAACTAAAGAGTCTCTTCTACCCTTACCAAGAGGAAAGCGGGCAGTGAACAATTACAGTGCAGTAGTTAACGCTTTGAGAGGAGAAGAATTGGAAAAGTGATAAGAGCATTAAGTTACATTTTAATCAACACCAATTAGGCTGGTAAGCTCATAAAAATTTTTCGCAAAGTTGGCGCTGTGCCAACAAAGCTGAAAATGAGCCAAATACTCTGCAAATATGAACACACATCAGTCAAGAAACCTTGCATCTTTGAACATTTCCATATTCAATATAGAAGTGACATAGCCCGCTACTAGACTATACATTGATGACGCTGACCTTATTAGCGGAACACCACAGGACTTACAAAGCTTGCTTAACAGAATGCATGAAATATCACATGAGGTTGGGATCAGGATAAATAGAAAAAAAAGACAAATGAGAACAGAATATACAGTGGAAGATGAAACATCATTGGAAAGAGAAAGGATTAATGGGGTGGATTTATTTAAATATTTAGCATCTTTAGAATATGAGTTTAATGAAAGATTAAAAAAGTAAATCAGACAATGGCTGTTAAGTAAAATTGGGAAATCGAATTGCCTGAAATTACATATAGAATTCAGGCTATAAATAAGCTACGTGAGATCGGTGTTACTGTGGAACATGAGTCGTGGTATGACAATGAAATAATATCCAACAGATTTTGTAGATTTGAGAATAAAGCCATCAGAAAAATATTGGGAATCAAATGGCAGGCCAAGATTAGAAATTAAACTATGAGTTATGACTTGAGTGCCATATTTGGATGAGATCATGCTCTTAGCACCCCCTAAGAGAGATTACCGGTAGTTCACCAAACTTTCAACGGGGCTCCACAAGGCAATAAAAGAGTTTGAAGACCCAAGCCTATGTGGCTGAGGACTATGAAGCGTGAAGTAGGAGATGAATGGAGAAGTATAGAGATAGAGATGACTGGCGAAATCTAACCGAGGTCCTTTGTATCAATAGGCATAGGAGGTGATGATGAACAACTATTTTCAGTGCAAGATTTTTAATTACGCAGAGAGCAGTGAAAATGCTGAAAATGCTTTGCCTGTCTAGTGTGAGTAAAGAAGGAGGAGGTATTTTTAATGCTAACAGCATCCATGACATATCTCCAAATTCTCGAGTGTGATGTATTATCCGCTTAGTCACTTTCATCATCTTTTGTTTCCTCTGTTGGATGCTTGCTGAATGAACTAACACAGAAAGATTTTCCTTGGTTAGATGTGCATCTTGCCTATCAAGCTCATCTAGCAACTCAGCGATGTCATTCTCAGACAATCCTTGGAAGCCTTTGGTTCTCGCACACATTGCCAATGCATCAATCATCGTGACAGTTGTTAAATGTATCACCAGAACTGAACCTGTTGAAGCCAATCACACAGTTTGGCAGCAGACATTTCTAGCAAGAGTTTACTGCCTGTCCCTTAAGTCTTTGAATGTCTCTCCTACCAAAGAGGTGAAGTCGGCAATACTGAATGACTTCCAGTACTGCATTGCATGAATTCCCAAATAAGAATGTCTTGCATTGCTGATTGGAGTTGCATCATAACACACTTGCTGTACTGGCCCTTCCAACGGCTGGATAAATTTTGTGGTGGTGTCGGGAGTAAGAACACCAAATTCACATTATCTTGCAGTACTTGGATAGATGATGGATGTCCTGGAGTATTGTCAAAGGTTAGAACTTCAAACTTCAACCCTGCCTTCTGCAGGAACAGCTCAACCTCTGGCAGGAAGCCGTGACAAAACCAGCAGTGGGACAAGTTGCTCTTTGGCCACTTATTGTTATGCATCCAATACATTTACACAAAATTCTTGCTGTGGCAGGGGAGTAAGCATAGGTTGGCTGACTATAAAATTCAACTTTCCCTTCATCAGCTTTTTAACTTGACAGAGAGGTGAATTAGTTAACTTGTAAATAAAGCCAGGCAGGTACAAGAAGCATCTTGTCATTAATAGTCTTCGATGGAAGTCTAGAGGTAGGGTAAAACAATTGGCTCTTCTGCTGCTTCTTTCTTTTGCCATACTTGGGGATGAAGCTTTTATACCAGTATACGGTCAATCTGATATTGATGCTAGCAAGGTACTTTACAAACAATATTCTTGTTAGACTGAATGTGGAAGTAGTAGTTCTCCTTTGCCCTCTTTTGGCCATCTCCCTTTTTAAGGAGAAGATTCCTTCCTCGATCAAGTACCTAGGTACCAACCAAGTTCTGTCCGGGCCCTATCAGCTCACTCATCCTAATTATGGGCTGATATGAGGTTGTTGGAATAATATCCCTCACTTCCATATGGGACCAAGAAAACTGGCATTTCCAGGTAAGAAAAAAGCCAACCATTTTGGTTCTAGAAGACTTCCTACCCTCCAATAAATGACTTCTATTTTAAAGGACAGAAGGTTTGTACACACGTAGGAACAAATAAATCCAAAGTAATTTGTATTTTTTCTAGCTATACAAACCTGAGTCATTTAAAGTTGAGCTTCTTGCCTCGACCACCTATCTCGGTTCTCGGCTTTAGGTAAAAAATGAAAGCTTTGACAGGCAGGTGGGAAGGGCTACTCACCTGCATACACTACCTGCCCTTAAGTACCTCATTAACAATTTCAACAGCTGTTTCAGCTCTGTTGAAGACATTGACCATTTTAAAGGACTGTGATTTAACGCAAAAAATATACAAATTACTATTAAAATTTGTTATATTTCAGACTTTCCCCAAGATAGTTACTCAATAAGCGATACAGTATACTGTATCTATAGTAGTATTATCTAATCCAGATTTGTTCCGTAACCGAAATACAAACCACGCTATTTACATAGGGTATTACTTTCGGCGTAGCTGAAATGACGAGCCATTAGATTTTAACGAGGGTTAAACTACCCCCGTGCTAGTTAGCACGGGGGTAGGGGAGGGGTAGCTAGCTATCCCCCCCCCCCCCACACACACACACTGGTGAGCTGCCCCACTTCACTTTTGGCTCGGACGATGAGCAGACATCTCTGTCCCGTCCTCGCATGGCAGCCATTAATGTTTTGTCTTTACTTAATTACTTACTTTTCTTATACTTAATATATATGTAAACATTCTTATGTTTATGTATATATTTGAGTATAGAAATACAGTAAGTTTCCTTTTCAGTGTTTGTGGTGTGTGTGTGTAGGAAGTTCACTCAATTGTACGACATCTCCGTGTGGTCCCAGGCCCCCACGGTGACATTTCATGGGTCGCGATCTCTCCCTTGGTCCTTCGGTCTTCCCTTTGGCGGGCGCCGTGGGGAATCGTCATCGCTAGACTTTATTTATTAATCTGTTTCTCTGCTGTTCCTCCTTTCCCTACGGGGAACTTGGTCTATCAGCGTAGGGAACATGGGAGCTTAGTTTGACTACGGTCTCTCTCTCTCTCTCTTGAGGTCGTTCACCCTTTTATTACTACTACGTATTACGGTAGCTTCCTTCACGTTGCGGGTTGAGTTGCTACTCCGTTTATTTTGTCTCAATTATTTTTAATCAAATCTAATTGTATTTGTTAACTTATCAGCTTCTGTGTAGAACGCTTCCCTTCGGGGTTCATTCGTTCTTACTATTAGTGAACATTCTTAGATGAATTACATAATTATAATTGTTATAATTCTGTTTTTGTTACAGTTCTCCGCCTTCCCCCCCTTCCTGTGAGTGTCAGTGGGGGAGGAGGGCGCATTCCTGGTGCGTAATTCTTATGTTCTTTTCCCTCAGGGGTTCCTCTTCGGAGTTCCCCCGGGGGAATAAATGTTAACTAATTATTTTATTTTCAGTTAACTATCTAGTTTTTTCGTTTGCCTAATGTGCCAACGAAGCAGAGCTGTCCTGTTGGGCCTGGGGAGTCTGCTGTTGCCACCTCCTCTACGACTTCGTCATGGGCGTGTTCCCTTCTCCTAGAAGTTCTCCCGTGACAACTGTCAGCTCCTTAGTTCATTTAGAACGCTCAGGAGGTTCGCCTCCATGGGTGGGTAACTTCCCTTCTGAGGGAGGTTCCCTTCCCAGGTATGAGTTTTTTCCCCTTAAGGGGGGGGGGCAACTTCTCTTACCTTAATAATTCCTAGAAGGTTTTTTCCTGGTCCTCGGGCAGTTATGCTCTTGGTGCTGAGCGACCGCTTTTGTAACCATGCTCTTGGTGCTGAGCGGTCGCACTTGCAGCTACGCTGAAGGGGCTGGGCAGCTGCAGGAACTCCTCTTCGGAGGGTTTCTCTCTATGGTCAGCTTGCTGATCCAACGGCCCTAAGAGGCGCCTTCATCAGTTCTTCTGGTCTCTTCTACGAAGTGTTCTCCTCTCTCGTTCGTGAGAGAGTCTCTCGTTCGCGAGAAGGCCACTCATAGAGACTCCTCTTTGGAGGACTCCCCTGCTGCTGTTGCTGATGTTGCTGAAGGCTCAGTTCCCCCCTCCGAACATCCTTCGAAGGGGCAGCTGAGTCCAACGGTCTCTCCTTCGAGTGTCTCTCCCCCTCGGGGGAGTTCACTAACAGAGACTCCTCTTCGGAGGACTGATGATGGTGCTTCTGTTCGTGGTCGTCTTTATCTTCAGTCCGCAGAGGATCCTCCTCGACGAGAACAGACCGTTACAGCTGCTTCGCTAGACCTTTCGGCAGATCGTTCGCTATCTCCGACACCTGCCAGACCTTCTTGTCTTCCATCTCCGTTCCTGGACGCAGATGCGCAGTGGGCGCCACTCCATCCCGTTTTCCGACGGGCACCGGTCCCTTCTGGGCTAAGGGCTTATCTCACAATGTGAGTAAGTCCCTTAGTGCCAGGTTTTTACCTATGCAATCTCGTTCTCCTGCGCGCTCGTGCGCAGTAGTTCGCAAATACTCTCCTGCGGTGGACCAGTCTTCTGCTGAATCAACACTCCAGTGATGTCCTGTAGCCGAGTCTCGCCGTAGATCTCCTGATCGCCAACGCTTCTGGGACCCTCTGTGCGGCTACGCGCCTTGTGCACCAACGGTCTCCTGAACGCCCACGATCGCCTGCTCGCTGGCGCACATCTGATCGCCCTTTTCTAATGTGCGCAATGCGCGCCAACGTTCGCCCTCGCGCCCACGATCTCCGGATCTGGGCCCAAGCAGGGAGTTTATTCCTTCGCCGCCTCGCCAACGATCTCTCTGGTTCTGCACCCTCGCTGATATCTTCTGGCCGCGCATATCTTCTGGCCACGCAACTACGCGCCTACGATCTCCCGGTTCCTGCCTCGTCGCGCGCAGTTCAAGAAGTTCCTACGCTAGCGCACAGGGGCTCACTGGTTCTTCTGGATTCGCAGCGCCCTTCTGGAGTTTCACGCAGAGCGCCCACGCGCGGTTCCAGTTCCAGCGCGCCAGCACGCTTCCACTACACACCGCGCCGCCCAGGAGACACCTATGCTAGCGCACGGGCGCTCACAGGCACCCCTGGGCTCTCCTTGCGCGCCAGCGATCTCCTAAGCGCCCGCGCGATTCTTCGCCTACGTGCAAGCGTTTTCAACGCGCCAACGCTTCAATCGTCGCAGGTTGCCTACGCGCCCACGCATTAACTCTCCTGTACGCGATCGGTCGCTACGCGCCACCGCTCGCCTACACGCCACCGCTCGCCTACGCGCCATCGGTCTCCTGGCCGCCTGCGCTCGCCCTTATGATCGCGCGCCCCACGCGCACCCATGTTCGCCCGCGCGCGAACCAACGGTTTTCCGTCGCGCGAGCGCCAGCGCCAGCACGATTTTGTCCGCGATTCCCGTCGGGTTTCGCAACACGAGCAACCTGGCGAGTCTTCTGGAGCGCGTACTTCCAGATCTTTGTCGGTACGATCTCTCACCTGTAGACGCAAAGCAGCGCTCGTGCAGGAGCAGGCAGAAGCTTCAGAGAGGTCTGTGCAACATTCTTCTCCTCCTTTTCAGGCAGGCCCCATCATCTCTACTCCTCAGGATCGTCTGATCCCCTTCCCTCCAGCGGGAGTCGCTGACACTGCTTCTGTCAGCCGTCAGCAGAGGAGGTACTTCGAGATCATGGGGGAACCTGGTTTAGCCCTTCCTCTCCACCATTCCGTGGAAGGGGCTTACCAGGGAGTTTTTCTCAAGAGAAATTCTCCGCCCGGCAGTTGACATTCTTGACTTCAGAGATCTTAAAGTGTGCCATGCATGCTACATCGTGGCTAGTCGTCTGGCTTGGATCTCTGGGCATCCTGCTGCGATCCGAGAATTTGTCCAAGGAGAGCTCCAAGAAGGTCATGGAAACTTTCCTCCTCTCGGGCACGAGCACCATCGTTTCCCGGCTCACCAAGTTTCGAACTTGTGGGCAAACTCGATGTTGAAGCATTGAGATGCAGTGACCGAGAGGTTCCTCTCGGAAGTCCCAACCATGGATGTCGGCAAGCTGAGACACTCTTCCATCCTTGGAAAGACCTTGTTTTGAGCCCAAGGACGGGGAACGGACAGCTGAGAGGTGGAGAAAATTGAATCACGATTCGCTCCTCCAAAGGCGCTTACATCCAGACCCTTAAGCCTCCAGCGCCTCAATAACAGCAGCCTAGGACATCGGAACCGGCCCCGGCAGCTAAGACAAGGTGTCTAAACAGCAGCCCCCTCCTGTCAGAGACAAGAAGGGCGGGAAGTTCTCCTGGGGAGGCAATAATCCTAGAGGGAGCGGCTGAGGCCGCAAACGCTAGGATTGGCAACCCCCCTGCATGGTCCCCAGTGGGGGGATGCCTAAGGTTGCGCGTTCAGGTGGCAGCAACTCGGGGCCGATTCCTGCACGATCTCCGTGATCAGCCAAGGATATCGCGTCCCGTTCTTTACATCTCTACCTCCACTGACAGCAAATCCAGTGTCGCTGAGCTCCTATGCCATGGGATCGGCAAAGGGGCTAGACCTTTGGGCAGAAGTAGAGACCCTGCTCTAGAAGGATCCTCTCCAAAAGGTCATCGACAGCTTCCCCCCCCCCCCCCCGGCTTCTTCAGTCGACTCAGCCCTGAACAAGTTAGTCGAACAAACTTCGTTCAGCGTGGAACAGCAGAGTCGATCAGGCTTGTAGTGAGACCACAAGACTTCATGTGCACACTGGATCTGAAGGACGGGTACTTCCAGATCCCAATCCATCCGTCTTCCAGGAAGTACTTGAAATTCAGCCTAGACAACAAGATATACCAGTTCAAGGTGCTGTATTTCGATCTCTCCACAGCACCGCAGGTGTTCACCAGAATGTTCACCCTGATATCTTCATGGCCACACAGGAGCGGCATCCGTCTCCTTCGCTTTCTGGATGACTGGCTAACCCAGGCAGTCTCGGAATCTACCCTTCTTCGACACCAAGACAAGCTTCTGGGACTTTGCCAAGATCTAGGATCATGGTAATTCTCGAGAAGTCTTCTCTGCTTCCATCTCAACAACTGGGATATCTAGGCATGATATTAGACTCCAATCTCCAAGCCTTCCCATCAGATGACAGGATAGCAAGGCTGAGGAGAGTCTCAGAACCTTTCCTCAGACGAGGAGAGCTTCCAGCCCAATCTTGGTTACGCCTCCTAGGTCACCTTTCCTCCTTGACCAGGCTAGTTCCAAACGGCCGCCTCAGGATGAGATCCCTGCATTGGCGGCCCAAGTCCCGGTGGAATCAAGACAACGATTCCCCGGACATTCTGGTCCCTTTGGGACCTGCGGAACGAATGGACCTGCAGTGGTAGTTGACCTACGGAAACCTTTGCAAGGGAATGGATCTTCTCGTCCTTCTCCCGCATTTGATGCTGTTCTCGGACTCGTCAAAACAAGGGGGGGGGGGGGGGGGCACGTTCTGAATCAGGCCTATGGTCAGAACCAGAAGGTTACCTCCACATCAATCTGCTAGGAATGAAGGCCGTATTCTGGCCCTCCAACACTTCCAACAGACCCTGGCGAGTCACTCCGTGAACGACAACTCCACGGTAGTGGCTTTTTTCAACAAGCAGGGAGGTACCTTTTCATAACAGCTTTCTCATCTTGCAGTAGAGATACTGAGATGAACCGAAGTCCACTCAATACCCTATCGGCTCGCTTCATTCCGGGCAAAGGAATGAGCTCTCCGACAGTCTGAGCAGGGCCTCACCTATAGAGAGTACCGAGTGGTCTTCGGCCCCCCCTGGTAGCCAACAAGTCCTGACCTTGTGGACCTGTTTGCGACAGCCTTGAATTTCAAGCTGCTGCTGTACTACTCCCCAGTCCCAGACCCCAAGGCACTCTGGCAAGATGCCTTCCTACAACGGTGGGACAACATCGATGTCTACGTCTTCCCACCGTTCTGTCTGTTGAGAAGGGGGCTCAACAAGACCAGACTATCGGTCAACCTGTCGATGACTCTGATAGCTCCGCTGCGGCATCATGCAGAGTGGTTCCCGGAACTTCTGCATCTCCTGACGTAACTCCTGAGAGAGCTTCCCCCACGACACGAGCTACTCAAACAACCACACTGCAACATCTACCACAAGCTGTAGCATCGCTTCGGCTTCACGCCTGGAGACCATCCAGCATCTCCTCACAGAGAGAGGTGTTCCGCAACAAGTTGCGGAGCGGATGTCTCGACACCTGCGAAAGTCATTCGCAGGGGTCTACCAGGCGAAGTGAAGAGTCTTCTGTGGTTGATGTCGTGGGAGAGGTACCTCTCCCATTGATGCCACTATTCCAGCAATAGCGGAGTTATTGTATATCGGCGGGAGGAAATGCGCCTTTCGCTCTCGGCGGTGGAAGCCTATCGCTCAGCCTTAAGCCTGGCCTTCAGGCTGAAAGGAATAGACATTTCCTCCTCGCTGGATCTTTCTTCGCTCATACGAAACTACAAACTTACCTGCCCCCAGTCGGAAGTGAGACCTCCTCCATGGAACATGGTTCGGGCTCTTAGGGCTCTTAAGAGATCTCCTTGCGAACCATTACGCCAGGCTTCTGATCGTCACCTGTCTTGGAAGACGGTGCTCCTGCTCGCTCTGGCCTCGGCCAAGCGTGTCGGCGAACTTCATGGTCTCTCGTATGACGTCGTCCATTCGAGAGGATAGGTGGAGGTAACGTTCAGGTTCGTCCCTGAGTTGGTTACTAGACTCAAAATCTTGGAGTCCCGGACCTTCGGTTCGACTCCTTCAGGATTTCAAGTCTCCGTTCTGTAACAACCCAGACCTTCTCCTACTATGCCCAGTAAGGAGTCGCAGGGGTTATCTTAAAGAACAGCTGCAGTTCGTCCTCACGTGCAAGCCCTGTTCGGGAGCACAGGGAGGACGGAGAGGAGGGTCATCAAGAATGCCTTTTCAGCCTAGATTCAAAGGATCATCCATCACGCCCTGAATCCAGACCCTCCTCCGTCACGTCGCCTTAGAGCACACGATGTCAGAGGCATCGCAACGTCCCTGGCCTTCAAGAGGAACTACTCTGTGACGCAGGTGCTACAAGCTGGAGTCTGGAAGCGTCAAGCGTCCTTCACAGCCCTCTACCTGCAGGACGTGACCCACAGGAGCCTCGATACTTTTTCTATCGGCCCTGTGATGGCTACACAACAGCTGGTCTAACCTCAGGCTCCTTAATGGACAGGTAGCAGAAGGTTGAGGGCATTGTTACCCAGTTTTAGACTGTATGAATGAAAGAAGTATGTCTGGCCCTTACTTTTTTCTTCATCCTCCCCTCTCTTGGGGAAAGCAGCATCCTGGGTTCTTTGCATAGCTAACCTCAAACCTCTGCAGGTAAACCATGCTTCCATGTGTTCCTAGTATTGAGTTAATACTGTCGTGTCCCCCATACCCTGACGAGGTGGTATTGGGAACGTCCTAGCCTAGAATTCCAGCTAAAGGACTTCAGGTCGACTTCCTAGGACAAGTCTCACTTCTTCCCTCCACACACAAGCTTTTGTATGCCACACGTTTCTTGCGTATCAAGAAACTTGTGAGGTGCAGGGACTCTTTTTCTCGAGTGCTGCTCACTCGGATTCTGAGTCCCCGGGTAAGCTAAAGCCAGTAAGGCTGGGGACTTTCCACCCTACATAAGGGTAAGTCACCCTATGTAAATAGCGTGGTTTGTATTTCGGTTACGGAAAAAATGACATTCGGAGATAATTTGTATTTTTCCTAACCATACAAACCGTAGCTATTTACACACATTTGCCTGCCAGCCCTGTCCCCCAAGACAAGTCCTACCTCTAAGTGAAGTGAGGCAGCTCACCAGTGTGTGGGGGGGTAGGGGTAGCTAGCTACCCCTCCCCTACCCCCGTGCTAACTAGCGCGGGGGTAGTTTAACCCTCGTTAAAATCTAATGGCTCGTCATTTCAGCTACGCCGAAAGTAATACCCTATGTAAATAGCTAAGGTTTGTATGGTTAGGAAAAATACAAATTATCTCCTAATTTGTCATATTATAATCACTTCTCTAAATAACTAAATGTTTGATTTCAGACTTTCCCAGATGGTTACTGAAAAGGTGTGCCAAGTTAATGTTCTTACAAGAAGTTCTCGAAGCAAACAAAATTCATACAGCAAGATATGCAACACTTCAAGAACACTTTACAAATGATAGTAAAGTTTTAATGCTACAAATTCTTCTAGGTAAATAGAAAAATTTGCACAGAAAATAACGAAACATCTAACTTTTTCTATCTTTCAATGTTTATTTACTGTAATTACATTTTTAAACTTACGCATAATGTATAAGTAATCTTCATAGTTTAAGGTAAACTATTGTCTGTGATATGTAGTACGGTACACATTGTTTTGGCAACACACTGCAATGATGACTTTCTCACTAGTTTATATGAATGAGTTATTTTTAGTTGGCCTTGACATTTTAAAATTAAAGTTCATGCATTATATGAGTTATTTTAGCAGGCCTGAATATTTGTAATATGTATTCATACACTTTTTATATGTCTAGACCTTAGTTATAGTACTGCATAAGGTCATACATAATTTCAGTCCTAATACATGACTGATGAACATTATTTTTGTAATACTGTACAGTATACTTTTTGAAATCTAGTCTGAATGATTTGTATATTGAAAAAGATTATGTAAGCTGAATATTTAATACTCCTTAGTTTTTGGTGTCTAGGGGACTTAATTTTTTAATTTTTTAATTTGATTTGTATTTTGAAATTATTGTAACATGAATACTTAAAAATACTTGGTTTTAAGTTTAGGAGAGAATAATTTTAATATTTTAAAAGTGGTTTTTTATTGGGAGAGAATATATACAATACTTGATGAAATAAAATTTATTGCTGTCAAAGTACTGTATAATATAGTACTCTTGAGATTTTCATTTAATTTTTAGGAATTTTCTTGAAATTTTTTACTTTTACATTTACTCTATATTACTCCATCATGGGTATTTCAAAGGAATACATTATTTACTTCCAACACTATACTTTGTAATATGCTTATCTTTAATATTTCATATGTAAATAGAGATTTGAACACTTCAAGCATAAAATATGTAAAATGAAAGATATAAGGAGTAATATTCTCCTCCAGCATATACAGTATAAAAATTACAGCTTTTGAGAAATGTTAATGTCTAATATATATTTTCAATTTTTGAAAAAAAAATATTTGAAAAGTACAGCATTTCTGAAATTATTGCTGTCAAGTTAACTTTATGCTCACTTTTTTAAATAAATGTTGCAACAAATACCTTAATTAGTTAATATTTTTCTTCTCTACCCCCAAGTCCATCCATTTACTAAGGCATTGCCCCCAATTTTGTGGGTAGCCGACATAAAAAAAAAGAACAAAAGGGGACTTTTCCTCTCTTTGCTCTCCCAGCCAACAAGGGATTTAGCCAAGTTTGGTTGGTACTGCTAGGGTGCCACAGCCCATCCTACCCCATTATTCACCATAAATGAAGTTTCAAATGCTAAATCTCCTACAGCTGCTACTTCAGCAGTCACCAAGGGGACCAAAGGAAGCAGCAGGGCCTACCAGAACTGCATCACAATCACTCGCCATTCATTCCATCAATCCACCCAAACCTTGGCCCTTCCTCTTGTACTTCTCCCATCAACTCTTGCATTCATCACCTTCTTCACAGACAGCCACTTTCCATTCTCTCTACATGGCCAAACTACTTCAACACATTCATATCCACTCCAGCTGCTAAATATAATTTCTTACACCTGTTCTCACCCTTATTACTTTGTTCCTACCCCTATCTAATGGAGATACACCAGCCATACTTCTCAGACACTTCATCTCGAGCACATTCAATTTCTGTCTGTCACTTTCATTCCCCACAACTCCAATCCTTACAATACAGTTTGTACAATTAATTTCTTATACAGAACTCTCTTTACATGCATTCCTAACCCCCTATTCTTTACCAGGCCCTTCACTACCCCCCAACACTAAACATTCTTCATTCACTCTCTGACGTACATCTGCTTCCACTCCACCATTTGCTACATTATGAGAGAGAAACTCGACAGCTCTCAACCCCAGAAAGCAGGAAGGTGTTCATAGCTTTCTTTTTTACTAGATCAGCCAAACTCTCACTGGCAATCAGATATCCAACTGAGCCAAACCAATAGTCTATCCACTTGCTGTGCTGCCAAATTGTCCAAGGGCAAGTTGTATGCCAATGGAGCTAAAGGCAAAGGTGAGGGGTTGTCATGGATTACTTTATAGTACTGTACTTCCTTTGCTGAACAAACGGCGCAAGTAGTAACAGCAAAGTTACTCGCCCTCAGAGTGTCATTAGTCCAAGCGTCATGGGAGATGACCATCATCCTGGCACCTTCACCAAGGCAACTTAACACTGTATCCTGATGGATTGCTAAATCCATTGATTCTCCTTATGCAACCCAACACCTGCATGAAGGAATGGACCGACTCTGTGATAGTTGACGGACACTTCATGCTAGCAGGTTGAGGCAGAAAGCTGTCAGACTCATCAAAATTTTAGTCTTTCCACTCTTCCAACTCCAGACTCGCATCCAGAGGAGCCTGGGCTGGGTCAGCTTTGTTAACGACAGTCCTAACAGCTGCAAGAAGCCTAGAGGGGAGGTCCTGTACGGTAGACAAGGACGAGACAGGTACTGAACCACGAGCGCCCTTCTGTTGATTTGGAGCCTTGAGCACTTTAGAAGCCCAGTTCTTTGGAAGGGTTCTCATATCATTCCACTCCCGGGGCTTAGCTGAAAGGGAGGCAAGAAGACTAGCAGTCTCCTTTCGAGAAGCTACCACTGGTTGTGAAGCCTTCGGAAGGACCACGGGAGGAGCCATTGGCTCTGGGTGTGGAGTGGATGTTTCGGCACTCACAGACTCGACCAGTGACAGTTGGTAGATGTTCTTACAAGACCTCTCTAAGATACCTCTAATGCCTGATCATCCTCAGATGAAAGGTATCGCCTGGAAGAGGCATCTCCTACCTTGGTCTCCTTTGTCTTTTCATCACTTGAACTGCGACAATGCCCAGTTTTTTCCCATTGAGGATCAGGCTTGTCATTACCAGCCTTGGCGTCAAGATATCGCTGGCATTAAGAAGAGTGACGAACAGTCAAAAGAGATTGAGGGTAGAGGAGGAGCATGCTACGCCTAGGGTCCGAAAGTGGACTGGAACTCCCGAGAGGGGCATTTGAATGGGTGGAAGTTTATCCCATGATGTTGGTGACAGCCTGCTTAACAGCCCTAACCAGCTCTGCAAACCATGTTACATCTGTGAATGAAGGGATGGCCATGAGTTCTTAGAGAGTAATGTTCGTGAGAAATTTGATCACTAGGACCAACTTTTCTTGGTGCAAGCAAAGTGGTACATTAGGGTGGTAACCAGAGAAATACAGACCTCCATCAGGAGCAGGAACTGGCTTGTCAGGCCCATGAGGGCGAGACTGGCAAGCGCGCACCTGGGTGCTAGTTTCAGCTCTACAAAGAAGGTGCTACAGGCTTGCAAACTATTGTAAGAGATCTTGCAGGAGTTTGGCGAGTTGCTTTGTGTGTACTGAAAGCCAGGCATGCCCGCTCGGAAAACGGAGAGAAAGACAAGGTTAGCTTGTCTGAGAATGTGTGCTTATGCTCGCAAACATCAGAACTGGCCTGTGTTGACCCCAAAAGGGGAGAGTACGTGAGGCAAGACCCCCTGAGGATCTAGCACTTGCAAGACTCCTAGACACTCGTTGTGCCTTGGAGGCACAATGAAAGGGGGCTGCGACTACTGGGGAGTTGGTTACTACGATCACCAGGGTGCTCCAAGGAGCAACAGCGAGGCAGTTACGAGTCGCATACACGCTTACTAGGAACTAGAGGGGGGGATCATTCACATCTGGCACACAATAAACTAAACAAAAACTTCAACATACTTTACATATCATATAGACAACGCAATGGAAATTTAATCATTCCACTACAGTACGCAAGACAGTACTGCATTACAAAATATAAAGTCGGTCGATTAGGATGATGAATTAAATAAGGAAAAGAATATTTACATAACTAAATATAAATTTGTTCTGTAACTGGAATACA
The DNA here is from genome assembly GCF_036898095.1 of Palaemon carinicauda. Classification (NCBI taxonomy): domain Eukaryota; kingdom Metazoa; phylum Arthropoda; class Malacostraca; order Decapoda; family Palaemonidae; genus Palaemon; species Palaemon carinicauda. The sequence goes on from NC_090768.1 coordinate 12,962,670, forward strand.
AACCACACTATTTATTAGGAATTATACTTTCGGCGGAGTTGAAATGACGAGCCATTAAAATTTAGCGAGGGTTAACTACCCACACCACTAGTTAGCGGGGAGTAGGGGAGGGTAGCTTGCTACCACTCTGGCTCACACACCTGTGATTTAGTTCACTTTACTTTTGGCTCGGATGGAGAGCGGTTGTTTCCGTCCTTCCTCCTCGCCTATTCTTGAAATTATAATTGTAATTTTAACTTTTCAGCTTTCTCCGTGGGGGAACATTTCCCTTTGGAGGATCAGTGGTTCTCACTATTAGTGAATATTCTTAGCTGATTTAAATAATTGTAATTCTGTTTTTTTGTTACAGTTACTCCGCTCCCCCCTTCTCCCATGGATGTTGACTGGGGAAGGAAGGGCGCAATACTTATTTTATGTTGTTCCCTCGTGGTTCCTCTTCAGAGTTCCCCCCTAGGGAATTTTCTGTTGAATAATTAATTTTATTTTTTCCAAGTTAACTATGCAGTTTTTTCTTCGTTTGACTAAGAGTGCCGACGAAGCAGAGCTGTTCCTGCATGGGGAATCCGCTGTCACTGCCGTCCCTCAGAGGACATCGTCTTGGGCATCATCCCTTCTCTTAGAAGTACACCTGTGACAACATGACCAGCACTTCAGATCATCTTAGAACACTAATCAGGAGGTTCGCTTCCAGGGGTTGGACAACTTTCCCTTCCGAGGGAAAGTTTCCTCCCCAGGTGTGAGGTCGTTTCTCCCTTCCGAGGGAAAGTTTCCTCCCCAGGTGTGAGGTTGTTTCTCCCTTAGAGGGAGAACTTCCCACATCTTAATAAATTCATCGTCTCCGACTGCTGCTGCTGCCTTCGCCCAGACTTCTCTCCGCCCTTGCTGAGTCTCTCTTCCTTTAGGGGCGGAGCACAGTCTTAGGCAAGTCTCTTCTACGAAGTGTTCACCTCTCTCGTTCGCGAGAGAGACCACTCATGCAGACTCCTCTTCGGAGGATCGCTACTGTTTAAGGTCAGCTTGCTGATCCACCTGCCCTTATGGGCGTCATCAAGTCTTTTCTACGAAGTGTTCACCTCTCTCGTTTGTGAGAGAGGGCACTCATAGAGACTCCTTTTCGGAGGATCGCTACTGCTGAGGTCAGTTTACCAATCCACCGGCCCTATTGGGCGTCATCAAGTCTCTTCTACGAAGTGATCACCTCTCTCGTTCGCGAGAAAGGCCACTCATAGAGACTCCTTTTCGGAGGATCGCTACTGTTGAAGGTTAGCTTGCTGATCCCACCACTTCAGACTCCGATTGCTGTCTTCGCCTTGACTACTCTCCCCCCTTGCTGAGTCTCTCTTCCTTTAGGGGTGGAACACAGTCTTAGGCAAGTCTCCTACGAAGTGTTCATCTCTCTCGTTCGCGAGAGAGGCCACTCATAGAGACACCTCTTCGGAGCATCACTCAGCTAGGGTCAGCTTGCTGGTCCACTGGCCCTCATGGGCGTCATCAGTTCCTGATCATCCTGGACTCTTCTATGGACCTTTCATGGTTGCCATTGGTGGATGTTTTGCCCTTCCAAAGGGCACATCCCAGTTCCTGATCATCCTGCCAGCTGACCTGCTAACCTACCATGCGCGTGCGCGCCAACGTTCTTCTGCACGCGCCATTGGTCTTGCGCGTGCGCGCCGATGGTCTCCCCCGCTCGCCAAAGCCTTCTGTGCGCACCAATAGTACTCTCACGCGCGTGCCAATGCACTCACCCTTGCGCAACCAGTTACACGCTTCGGCGCATTCTAGGGAGACTGCACAAAACTACACAGTGTCTTACTGCGCGCCAGCGCTCTTCCGCGCTTTCCTGCGCCCTCCTGCGCAGTTGCGGTCTCAGATCCAATGCGCCAGCTCTTGCCAAAGAGCCAGTGCTCGCAGATCCAATGTGCCAGCTCTTGCCAAAGAGCCAGCACTTGCCTGCTCTCCAGCACTCTTCTGCGCATTCACTGGAAACTGCGCTTCAGCAGAAGCTGAGCACCAGCATCATCCTGTGTGCCATCGCTCCAGTACTCTCCTGCACACTCGCGCAATAGGCAGAAAAAAGGAATAAAACTTTTTGGACAGGTCACCATTGCCCCATTCCTCGTCCCGCAAACGCATAACATGGCCGCCGGGAAAAGAGGAAAGAGGCTTCACAGAAGGATTCAAGATCCCGAAGATTCCATGTTACAAGGGGAATCCTTGGTCCTTGTCTCTTCTGAAGTTAATTTTTCCTTGACAGACCACCGTCAGCAAACAGGAAAGCAACTACAGTCTGATTTCTCGATCACTTTTTGCTGATGGCTAGTTCACGGTTTGCTGATCGCTAGGTCGCCGATCACCAGATCGCCAATTGCTAGCTCACCGTGGATCTTTGACCTCTAGTCCCTCCAATGACTAACGATCTCCGATTGCTAGCGTTCCAATCACCGATTGCTAGTCAATAGCCAGTCATCAGCTTGCTGATCACTAGATCACCGATGGGTAGCTCATCTTTCTTCGATTACTGAACTCAGCTCGCTGATCTCTGACCAGCCCATCTTCAGGTTGCTGATTTCTGACCAACCAGGAGGGACCATAGTCAGCTTGCTGACTTCTAGCTCACCATTGGCTCACAGACCACCGATTCACCGATCATCGGCAATTCGCCAGCAGTTCATGACTCGGACTTACTAGTCAACCTCTGCCCGTAGCTCCCTAGATCAGAAGGGCACTACTTGTGAGTACTCTCCAAATGCACAGTAACCACGATACCCAACCATTAACTATTGATCAACATTCGCCAGATTGTTTCTATTCTAAGGAATAGCATCAATCCCATCAGGGGCAAATGGTAGGGCTAAGCATTGCCTTCCTTCTGTTAGTTAAAGGAATTCTCTCTCAGGGAAGAATTCTTTCACTGGGTATCGCGTCTGATCCTTTACGACACAAGTCAAAACTCAAGTGTCAACAATCTTCCATGCAAAAGGATCCGCAAGGAGCTGTCCCTTTGGGTCGATGTCCACACCATGTTGGAGTTCGAACAAGGGCTAAGACCTCAGGTCTTCATTTGCACTCTGGACCTAAAGGACACATACTTCCAGGCCCAAACCATCCATCTAGGAAGGTTGGAAGATTCAGTCTAGATAAACAAGAAACACCCGTTCAGGGCACTGTGCTTCGGTCTTCCCACTACACCCATCCTAGTCTCACAGGATTGGCTTCTGTCTCTTCCATTTCGGGACGACTGACTGACCTTAGCAGACTCGGTGGCAACCTTGCATTAGCACCAGAACTTCTGAAGTCTTTTTACCAAGATCCAGTGATCAAGGTAAACCTGCGGAAGTCTTCCCTACTTCCCTCCCAGAAGACTGGTGTATCTGGGAATGATTTTAGACACCAATCTCCACAAAACCTTCTCAAAAAATGAGAACAGCTCCCATCCCAGAGTGACTTGAGTCTGACTGGAATCAGGCCCTCGATCTCCCAGACATTCGGACCTCCATGGGACCAGAAGTTTGGACGAACCTCAAGGGATGGGTGTCAGTCGAGAATCTACACAGTAAAACCTTCTCATCCTTCCCCACCCCTCGGACTTAGAACACATCAAAAGAAGAGAGGAGGGAGCATAGTGCTGCACCACACGACCTCAGCTCTCTGGACAGACTCTGAAAGTACCTTCACTTAAATCTCTTAAGAGATGAAGGCCAACTTTCCAGTCGATCAGCAGCCTCATCAGTTCCTAACAGACCACTCAGTGATGTGATGGGCGACAACAGCACACACCACATATAGGCTCACATCGGCAAGCAAGAAGGAACTTGCTTGTAGCCTATTCCCATCTAACAGTATAAACACAGATGGGCCAAAGTCCATTCGGTACCACTATCAGCCCGCTTCATTCCAGACTAGTAGAATGTGCTCGCCAACAATCTGTGCACAGCATCTCAGATAAGGTATACCGAATGGTCTTTGGATCACCTTGTAGCTGACAAAGTCCCGACTTTATGGAGTCCTCCAACTAGGGATCTGTTCGCAACGCTCCTGAACCTCAGGCTGCCGTTGCTCCCCATCCCTAGACCCCAAGGCTCTCTGGCGACAACAGTGGGTACAACAATGACGTTTACGTCTTGTCCACGTTTTGTCTGGAAAAGGGCACTCGAGAAGGCTAGAACATCGGTCAGCCTCTCAAGAACTCTCCTAGCTCCGCTATAGCATTATGCAGAAAGGTTTCCAAACCTTTTGCAGCTCCTGATAGTCTCTCCAAGAGAACAATCTCCACATCACAAGCAACCCACTTCGACACCTACCACACGCTATAGCTTTGCTATGATTGTACGCCTGGAGACTACCCAGTACCTCGTCTCCCACAGAGGCTTTTCGCAATAAGTTGCGAAAAGGTTGTCTAGATATCTGAGGAATTCCTCAGCATCAGTCTACCAGGCAGTATAACGTCTTGTTGGTTGGTGTCATGTGAAAGTGTCTCTCTCCACTCAATACCTCTATTCCAGTAATAGCAGAATCCTCGACTATATGCAAGAGGAAAAGACCCCCTATTCAGTTTCAACAGGTAAAGATGATCACTCAACCTTGATCCTTCACCTTCAAACTGAAAGGAAGGGACATCCTCTCATCACTAGACCTTTCCTAACTCATAAGGACTTACAACTTGCCTTTCTCCCGTCGGAATTGAGACCTTCCTCTCGGAACATGGTTCAAATTCTCCGATCTCTAAAGAGACCTCCTTATGTTTCACTTCACCAGACAACAAATTTTCACCTGATTTAAGAAGACAATGTTCCTACACACTCTGACAGCAGCCATACGAGTCAAGGAACTTTATGGTCTCTCTTCCCACATCGCCTATTAATGAGAAGGGCGAAAGGCAATGTTCAGTTTCATCCCCGAGTATGTCGCCAGACACAGTCTCCAGAGGTGACGTATCCTACACAAGTCTCCACTCGGTAACGGATGATCCAGATCATTCGTTACTGTACCCAGGGTAAGGTATGAGACTCTACCTTAAGAGAACGGAAACAGCCCACCAGGGTTCCTTCTCTTGTCATCAGCATTGGGAGAGACTAAATTAGGATCACCAAAACATCATCTCAACATGACGACTCACTTTGTCAGGGGCTCTGGTCGTTCTTAGCAGATTACTCTGTGACACAGGTTTTACAAGAAAGGATGTGAATGCTCCAGGTGACTTTCACAACCTTTCTCCTGCAAGGAACTCGATACGATCTCTATCTGTTCAGTGGTGGCTGCACAACAGCTGGTTGTGTCCCTCAAGCTCCTTATTGGACAAGAAGCAGAAGGTTGAGGGCACTGTTACCCGGTTTTAGTCTGCGTGAATGGAAAGATTTGACTGGCTCTTATTCTTTTCTTCATCCTACCCTCCCGTGGGGAAAGCAGCATCCTGGGTTCTCTGTATAAGCTGACCTCAAACCACTGCAGGTAAATCATGCTCCCTTGTGTACCTAGTATTAAGCTAATACTGTTGCGTCCCCATACCCTGGCGAGATGGTATTGGGAAAGTCTTGATTACATCAGTTTTTCCTACAATAGACTCGGAATAACTTTACACAGACAGTTACACTTCTGCATGTCTCAACACACAGCTTACGTAGACCGCGGACCTTGCGTAGCTAGGTTTTACCGAGGGCAGGGACTCCTTATTTTTGAGTACTAACATACTCAGATAAGGAACCCCCGGGTAAAGCCAAAAGTCAGATTGGCAGAGACATCCACCCTTCCTAATGGTTGAGTCACCCCTAATAAATAGTGTGGTTTGTATTCCAGTTACGGAACAAATGACTAATTTGTAATTTTTCCTAACTATACAAACCTTAGCTATTTATACAAACTTGCCCGCCTTAAAGTCGTACCTCCAAGCAAAGTGAACTAAATCACAGCTGTGTGAGCGGGAGTGGTAGCAAGCTAACCCCCCCCCCCCCAGCGGTGTGGGTAGTTAACCCTCGCTAAATTTTAATGGCTCGTCATTTCAGCTCCGCTGAAAGTATACCCCTAATAAATAGCTAAGGTTTGTATAATTTGGAAAAATACAAATTATCTACGAATTTATCATATTAATTTATTATCCTTGCCCTCCTAAATATTTTACAGTTAAAAAATGACAAATTCGGAGATAATTTGTATTTTTCCTAACCATACAAACCTTAGCTATTTACATGGGGTATTACTTTCGGCGTAGCTGAAATGACGAGCCATTAGATTTTTAACGAGGGTTAACTACCCTCTCGCTAGCTAGCGAGGGGGTAGGGAAGGGGTAGCTAGCTACCCCTCCCCCCTCACACACCGGTGATCTGATTCACTTCGCTTAGAGGTAGAACTTGCCTTTGGGGACAGGGCTGGTGGGCAAATATGTGTAAATAGCTAAGGTTTGTATGGTTAGGAAAAATACAAATTATCTCCGAATTTGTCATTTGTTCCGTAACCGAAATACAAACCACGCTATTTACATGGGGTGACTTACCCCTTAGGAAGGGTGGAAAGTCCCAGCCTTACTGGCTTTGGCTTTGCCAGGGGGCTAAGAATCCGAGTGAGCAGCACTCGAGAAAAAGAGTCCCTGCACGTCGCAAGTTCCTTGCTCCGCAATGCTCCGCAAGGAACGTGCTGCCTACATAAGCTCGTGTGTGGAGGGATGAAGGGTGACTTGTCCTAGAAAGTTGACCTGAAGTCCCTTAGATGGAATTCTAGGCTAGGACGTTCCCAATACCACTTCGTCAGGGTATGGGGGACGCGACAGTATTATCTTAATACTAGGAACACAAGGAAGCATGGTTTACCTGCAGAGGTTTGAGGTCAGCTATGCAGAGAACCCAGGATGCTGCTTTCCCCAAGAGAGGGGAGGATGAAGAAAAAAGTACGAGCCAGACATACTTCTTTCATTCATGCAGTCTAAAACCGGGTAACAATGCCCTCAACCTTCTGCTACCTGTCCATTAAGGAGCCTGAGGTTAGACCAGCTGTTGTGTAGCCACCACAGGGCCGATAGAAAAAGTATCGAGGCTCCTGTGGGTCACGTCCTGCAGGTAGAGGGCTGTGAAGGACGTTTGACGCTTCCAGACTCCAGCTTGTAGCACCTGCGTCACAGAGTAGTTCCTCTTGAAGGCTAGGGACGTTGCGATGCCTCTGACATCGTGTGCTCTAAGGCGACGTGATGGAGGAGGGTCTGGATTCAGGGCGTGATGGATGATCCTTTGAATCCAGGCTGAAAAGGCATTCTTGATGACCCTCCTCTACGTCCTCCCTGTGCTCCCAAACAGGGCTTGCACGTGAGAACGAACTGCAGCTGTTCTTTAAGATAACACCTCCGACTCCTTACTGGGCATAGTAGGAGATCGTCTGGGTCATCTGTTACAGAACGGAGACTCGAAATCCTGAAGGAGTCGAACCGAGGGTCCGGGCTCCAAGATTTTGAGTCTAGTAATCAACTCAGGGACGAACCTGAACGTTACCTCCCCCTCTCCTCTTAAAAGGGCGAGCAGGAGCACCGTCTTCCAAGTCAGGTGACGATCAGAAGCCTGGCGTAATGGTTCGCAAGGTGATCTCTTGAGAGCCCTAAGAACCCGAACCATGTTCCATGGAGGAGGCCTCACTTCCGACTGGGGGCAGGTAAGTTCATAGCTTCGTATGAGCGAAGCAAGATCCAGCGAGGAGGAAATGTCTATTCCTTTCAGCCTGCAGGCCAGGCTTAAGGCTGAGCGATAGGCTTTCACCACCGAGAGCGAAAGGCATTTCCTCCCGCAGATATACAACAATTTCGCTATTGCTGGAATAGTGGCATCAAGGGGAGAGATACCTCTCCCACGACACCAACCACAGAAGACTCTCCACTTCGCCTGGTAGACCCCTGCGGATGACTTTCGCAGGTGTCAAGACATCCGCTCCGCAACTTTTTGCGGAACGCCTCTTTCTGAGAGGGGATACTGGATAGTCTCCAGGTGTGAAGCCGAAGCAATGCTACAGCTTTGTGGTAGATGTTGCAGTGTGGTTGCTTGAGTAGCTCGTGTCGTGGGGGAAGCTCTCTCGGGAGTTCTGTCAGGGGATGCAGAAGGTCCGGGAACCACTCTGCATGATGCCGTAGCGGAGCTATCAGAGTCATCGACAGGTTGACCGATAGACAGAACGGTGGGAAGGCGTAGACGTCGATGTTGTCCCACCGTTGTAGGAAGGCATCTCGCCAGAGTGCCTTGGGGTCCGGGACTGAGGAGTAGTACAGCGGCAGCTTGAAGTTCAAGGCTATCGCGAAAAGGTCCACAAAGTTAGGACTTTGTTGGCTACTATAGGGTCCAAAGACCACTCGGTACTCACTATCTGCGGGGCTCTGCTCAGACTGTCGGAGAGCACATTCCTTTGCCCAGAATGAAGCGAGCCGATAATGGTATTGAGTGGAATCGGATCATCTCAGTATCTCTACTGCAAGATGGGAAAGCTGTTATGAAAAGGTACCTCTCTGCTTGTTGCAATAAGCCACTACCGCGGTGTTGTCGCCCACGGAGTGACCCGACAGGGTTTGTTGGAACTGTTGAAGGGCCAGATATACGGCCTTCATTCCTAGCAGATTGATGTGGAGATACCTTTCTGATTCTGACCACGGGCCTGAGATCCTTTGGTTCAGAACGTGGGCGCCCCCCCCCCCCCCCCCTTCTTTTGACGCGTCCGAGAACAGCATCAAATGTGGGGGGAGGACGAGAAGATCCACTCCCTTTCAAAGGTTCCCGTAGGTCAACCACCACTGCGGGTCCATTCGTTCCGCAGGTCCCATAGGGACCAGAGTGTCCGTGGAATCGTTGCCTTGGTTCCACCGGGACTTGAGCCGCCATTGCAGGGATCTCATCCTGAGGCGGCCGTTTGGAACTAGACGGGTCAGGGAGGAAAGGTGACCTAGGAGACGTAACCAAGATTGGGCTGGAAGCTCTCCTCGTCTGAGGAAAGGTTCTGCGACTCTCCTCAGCCTTGCTATCCTGTCGTCTGATGGGAAGGCTTTGTGGAGAATGGTGTCTAAATATCATGCCTAAATATCCCAGTTGTTGGGATGGAAGCAGAGAAGACTTCTCGAGATTTACCATGATCCCTAGATCTTGGCAAAGTCCCAGAGGCTTGTCTCGGTGTCGAAGAAGGGTCGATTCCGAGACTGCCGGGGTTAGCCAGTCATCCAGATAGCGAAGGGGACGGATGCCGATCCTGTGTGGCCACGAAGATATCAGGGTGAACATTCTGGTGTGGAGCTGCGGAGAGATCAAAACACAGCACCTTGAACTGGTGGACCTTGTTGTCTAGGCTGAATTTCAAGTACTTCCTGGAAGACGGATGGATTGGGATCTGGAAGTACCCGTCCTTCAGATCCAGTGTGCACCTGAAGTCTTGTGGTCTCATTACAAGTCTGATCAACTCTGCTGTTCCACGCTGAACGAAGTTTGTTCGACAAACTTGTTCAGAGCTGATGACGGGTCTCCAGCCTTCAGATGCCTTCTTTACAAGAAAAAGTCGACTGAACAAGCCGGGGGGAGCCATCGACGACCTTATGGAGAGCATCTTTCTAGAGCATGGTCTCGAATTCTGCCCGAAGGGCTAGCCCCTTTGCCGATCCCATGGCATAGGAGCTCAGCGACACTGGGTTCGCTGTCAGGGGAGGTAGAGATGTTATGAACAGGATGCGATATCCTTGGCGGATCACGGAGATCGTGCAGGAATCGGCCCCGAGTTGCTGCCACCTGAACGCGCAACTTTAGGCATCCCCCCACTGGGGGGTAGGGGGGTTGCCAATCCTAGCGTTTGCGGCCTCGGCCGATCCCTCTAGGATTATTGCCTCCCCAGGAGGACTTCCCGTCCTTCTTGTCCCTGACAGGAGGGGGCTGTGTTTAGACACCTTTGTCTTTGCCGCCGGTTCCGATGTCCTAGGCTGACGAGGCTGTTGTTGTTGAGGCGCTGGAGGGTTGTAGGGTCTGGATGTAAGCGCCTTTTGGAGGGGCGAATCGTGATTAGATTTCCTCCACCTCTCAGCTGTCCGTCCCACGTCCTTGGGCTCAAACAAGCTCTTTCCAAGGATGGAAGAGTGCCTGAGCTTGCCGACATCCACGGTTGGGACTTTCGAGAGGAACCTCTCGGTCACTGCATCTCAATGCTCCAACATCGAGTTTGCCCACAAGTTCGAAACTTAGTGAGCTGGAAATCGATGGTGCTTGTGCCCGAGAGGAGGAAAGTTTCCATGGTCTTCCTGGTGCTCTCCTTGGACAAACCCTCGGATCGCAACAGGATGCCCAGAGATCCAAGCCAGACAACCAGCCACGAAGTGGCCTGCATGGCACACTTTGCGGCCTTCACCTGGCTCAAGATCTCCGAAGCCGAGAATGTCACCTGCCGGGCGGAGAGTTTCTTGAGAGACATTTCCCTGGTAAGCCCTTCCACGGAATGGTGGAGAGGCAGAGCTAAACCAGGCTCCCCCATAATCTCGAAGTACCTCCTCTGCTGACGGCCGACAGACGCAGTGTCAGCGACTCCCGCTGGAGGGAAGGGGATCGGGTGATCCTGAGGAGTAGAGATGATGGGGCCTGCCTGAAAAGAAGGAGAAGAATGTTGCCCAGACCTCTCTGAAGCTTCTTCCTGCTCCTGTACGTGCGCTGCTCTGCGTTTACGGGGTGGAGATCGTGACGACGATGATCTGGAAGTAAGCGCTCCAGAAGACCACGTGTTGCGAAACCCGACGGGAATCGCGGACGAAATCGCGCTGGCGCTCGCGCGATGGCAAAATCGTTGGTTCGCGCGCAGGCGAACGTGGGTGCGCATGCGCGTTGGTGAGCATGCGCGTGGGCGCGCAGTTGTAAGGGCGAACGCTGGCAGCCAGGAGACCGATGGCGCGTAAGTGAGCGATGGGGCATTGACGAGAGATGGCGCGTTTTGGCGAGCGATGGCGCGTTGGCGAGCGATGGCACGTTGACGAGCGAAGGCGCGTTGGCGAGCGATGGCGTGTAGCGACCGATTGCGTACAGGAGAGTCAACGCGTGGGTGCGTAGGAGACCTACGGCGATCTGAAGCGTTGGCGCGTTGAAAAACGCTTGCGAGCAGCCGAAGAATCGCGCGCCCGCTTAGGAGATCGCTGGGGCAAGGAGAGCCCTGGGGTGCCTGTGAGCGCCCGTGCGCTAGCTTAGGCGCCTCCTGGGCGGTGCGCTGTGATGTGGAAGCGCGTTGGCGAGCTCGTGAGCGCTGGGACTGGAACTGCGTGTGGGCGTGCTTTGCGCGAAACTCCAGAATGGCGCTGCGAATCCAGAGGAACCTGTGAGCGCCTGTGCGCTAGCGTAGGAACCTCTTGAACTGCGCGCGACAAGGCAGGAACCGGGGAGATCGTTGTTGCGCAGTTGCGCGGCCAGAAGATATCAGCGAGGGTGCAGAACCAGATGGTGAAGTTGCACGCAAGGGCGAACGCGCGCGGGCGCGCAGAGACTCGTTCAAGTCTGGAAGTGCGCACCGGAGATGGTGCGAAGGCGATGGCTTGCGCGTGGGCGAGCTCTGAGGGAGCGCAGGAGATCGTCGGAGAGGAGGCGAAGGAATAATCTCCTTGCCTGCGCCCAGATCCGGAGATCGTGGGCGCGTGGGCGAACGTTGGCGCGCATTGTGCACATCAGGAAAGAGCGAGCAGATGTGGGCTGGCGAGCAGGCGATCGTGGGCATTCAGGAGACCATTGGTGCACATGGCGCGTAGCCGCACAGAAGGTCTCAGAAGCGCTGGCGATCAGGAGATCTACGGCGAGACTCAGCTAAAGGAGATCGCTGGAGTGTTGATTCAGCAGAAGTCTGGTCCACAGCAGGAAAGCGTTTGCGAACTACTGCGCGCAGGAGAACGAGGTTGCACAGGTAAAAACCTGGCACTAAAGGGACTTACTCACATTGTGAGATAAGCCCTTTGCCCCGAAGGGACCGGTGCCCGTTGGAAAACGGGGTGGAGTGGCGCCCACTGCGCATCTGCGTCCAGGAACGGAGATGGAAGACAAGAAGGTCTGGCAAGTGTCGGAGATCGCGAACGATCTGCCGAAAGGTCTAGCGAAGCAGCTGCAACGGTCTGTTCTCGTCGAGGAGGATCCTCTGCGGGGCTGAAGATGAAGATGACCACGGACAGGAGCACCATCATCAGTCCTCCGAAGAGGAGTCTCTGTTAGTGAACTCCCCCGAGGGGGAGAGGCACTCGCAGGAGAGACCGTTGGACTCAGCTGCCCCCTCGAAGGATGTTCGGAGGGGGAAACTGAGCCTTCAGCAACATCAGCAACAACAGCAGGGGGAGTCCTCCGAAGAGGAGTCTCTATGAGTGTCCTCTCTCGCGAACGAGAGAGGTGAACACTTCGTAGCAGAGACAAGAAGAACTGATGAAGGCGCCCCTTAGGGCCGTTAGATCAGCAAGCTGACCTATAAAGAGCAACCCTCCGAAGAGGAGCTCCTGCAGCTGCTCAGCCCCTTGAGCGTAGCTGCAAGTGCGACCGCTCAGCACCAAGAGCATAGTCGCACGAATTCCACGGTCCGGCCTTGCAACCGCTCAGCCCCTTGAGCATGGATACAAAAGCGGTCGCTCAGCACCAAGAGCATAACTGCCCGAGGACCAGGAAAAAACTAACCAGGAATTATTAAGGTAAGAGAAGTTCCCCCCCTTGAAGGGGAAAAAACTCATACCTGGGAAGGGAACCTCCCTCGGAAGGGAAGTTTCCCACCCATGGAGGCGAACCTCCTGAGCGTTCTAAATGAACAAAGGAGCTGACAGTTGTCACGGGAGAACTTCTAGGAGAAGGGAACATGCCCATGACAATATCCTTGAGAGGAGGCGGCAACAGCAGACTCCCTGGGCCTAAACAGGACAGCTCTGCTTCGTTGGCACATTAGGCAAACGAAAAACTAGATAGTTAACTGTGAAAATAAAATTAATAATTAGTTAACATTCATTCCCCCGGGGGAACTCCAGAGAGGAACCCCGAGGGAAAAGAACATAAGAATTACACACCAGGTACTGTATGCGCCCTCCTCCCCCACTGACACTCACGGGAAGGGGGGGGGAAGGTGGAGAACTGTAATAAAAACAGAATATAACAATTATAATTATGTAATTCATCTAAGAATGTTCTCTAATAGAAGAACGAAAGAACCCTGAAGGGAAACGTTCTACACAGAAGCTGAAAAGTTAACAAATACAATTAGATTCATTAAAATAATTGGGACAAAATAAACGGAGAAGCAACTTAACCCGCAACGGGAAGGAAGCTACCGTAATACGTAGTAGTAATAAAAGGGTGAACGACCTCGAAAGAGAGAGAGAGAGACCGTAGTCAAACTAAGCTCCCATGTTCCCTTCGCTGATAGTCCAAGTTCCCCGTAGGGAAGGAGGAACAGCGGAGAAAACAGATAATAGATAAAGTCCAGCGATGACGATTCCCCACGGCGCCCGAGAAACGGAAGCCGAAGAAAGGACCGAAGGACCAAGGGAGAGATCGCGACCCATGAAATGTCACCGTGGAGGCCTGGAACTACACGGAGATGTTGTCGTAAACTACACACACACAGCACAAACACTGGAAAGGAAACTTACTGTATTTCTATACTCAAATATATACATAAACATAAGAATGTTTACAAATATATAAAGTATAAGAAAAGTATGTAATTAAGTAAAGACAAAAACATTAATGGCTGCCATGCGAGGACGGGAACAGACACGTCTCCCCACCGTCCGAGCCAAAAGCGAAGTGAATCAGTTCACCGGTGGGGGAGGGGTAGCTAGCTACCCCTCCCCTACCCCCTCGCTAGCTAGCGAGAGTGTAGTTAACCCTCGTTAAAAATCTAATGGCTCGTCATTTCAGCTACGCCGAAAGTAATACCCCATGTAAATAGCGTGGTTTGTATTTCGGTTACAGAACAAACATAGTCAAGACAGAAAATAAAAAATATATACAATATTCATCTCCATATTCATTGGACATAATGACTTAATAACCTTCCCAGATTCCTTAATCTTTCATCTATCCAAATATGGTATTCAAAACAAAGAAATATACAGTACTAACAAGAAAAAAACTTTTATAGCTAATAAATTGGGAGATTTACATGTCTTCTTCCAAGACTCAAAATTCTGTCGAGATACATGACGGAATTCTAATTCTCCAGATTAAACACAATGCTTTAAATGTAGATAACCTTGCAAAGAAGCTGATACTTGCACTTGCAGGTTATCGATGCTCTCTTATGCAGACCAGAGAACCCGTAGACTCAAAAGACAACGCAAATCCTGAGAAATCGGGAGGCAATTTAAGAGGGGGGCTCTGTTTGAGAATGCCCAAACAGAGATGTCCAGTTAATATCAGGCAAACCCAATTGTTCAACTAAAACCTTGAGCTCTGACCCATGTTTCATGCTTCCACCAGAATGTTGGAATGGATTAGAACTATGAGGAAGCTCAGCAGTGATGGACAGTTCTCTAACCATGTTTTCTTTCTGGTTTGAGGTAAGATGAGGTTGAACAAGAGGGCGGTCATGAAATGGACCTCTGGTCCTAGTCCAGGGGAGACTAAATCTGCAAGAGACAGAAACCTGGTTCAACAGTCATGAGGCAAAAATACAGAAAAGTGAAAATTACGATGACTGGTAATTGTAGAATCATAAACACGGCTTTCTACACTACCAGGTCTTGAAAGGTCTTGGCTGGAACTCTTGGACCCAAGAGTAATTTGTTCAAATACCAGAATGCAGGATAATTCCTAGAAGGACAAACTCTCTCTAGGGGATCAATGACATCTTGCTCCGGGAAAGAAGAGGCTCAGTGGAGCTGCCCTCCCACAGCTGGAGGACAATAGGATCCCAAACTACTTCTGGCTCTAATACAGGGATCCCATCAAATTTTTTTCAGGTGGATATGATCAAGCATCCAGTACTTAATTTGTCTAATACTCAACTGCCCAATCAATATTTGCCGATAGATCTTGTTACAGCAAGTTGCTTCCAATTTAATTTACTCTAATCCATTTACGTAAGTATAACATACACACTAAGCCCCGAATGAAAGATAATTACTGTATATCAGTTAATTTCAAAATGTTCATGTTAATAAATGATAGAATTATCTAAGATTCTATTAATTTAATGAGCTGGTAGACGTACGTAGCATAGTAACATTTATAATCTTATAATTGTCTATACACGTCGTTTACTAGTTATCCAACTACCATATTTGACTTGGTTGCCATCTTTTCTGACGAGCAATCTGCCGGCCAAATATTTGAGTCAAGAGTGATAGCAGAATGATGTAAGGCTACTAAGGGCGCTCAGGACTAATGTGGTATCCTTCCTGCAAACTTTACCTCTAGGAATCACCACTTTTGATCTTGCTGCCGGGGTGAGCAGATGTCTTGTTTACCTCTTCCGGCTTTTACATTTTTCTTTCAGCTAGGAAGCTTGCTTCTTAACGACAACTATTCAGTGCTTTCAACTCATGAATGAGTATTCAAAAAGGAATTGGACATTGATCGAACTTGGAGTTCTTCATCAGCATGGACCAGATTGATCATCCTTCATTGTACAGTACTTCACGCAGCAAGGCTCAGCTAATTCGCAAATTTTCATTTAATAACCACTCATTGTGTGTTAACTGTAGGGGAGTTAATTGTAATCTGACTGACGTCTGTGACGAATGTACCACTTGGTCTCTCGGTGAAAGACAGATGTATGTTAACCATATGACTACCTTGGCTAAGAAAGGACTTTTCTAAGCAAAGACTTAGGGAGGGTTCAATGGATCGACTGGCTTCGGGTAATCCTTCCAGATCTAACTCGGTTGGCGAGGTGTCAGGTGAGTATGACCATATGTTGGTACGCAATGTATCCGGTCCCCTTCCCCGGTTGGACCTTGTGTAGCAGGGTCAGTGACCCTTGAAAAGAGTGTTGCCGCAGCAGAAGAACGTTGTGGGTCTCTCAACTCTAGAATTGACACATTAACATCAGGTTTTCAGAATGTTGCCTCTCAATTAGGCACTCTAACCCCTCTTCTCAGCTCCCTCGGTCCTGCTCTGGATCTCCTCATTCTGCCCTGTGCTGAAAGAAAGACTCGTGCTGAACCGGCCCTAACGAGTTCCGGGTATGAGTCCGCCCCGATGCAGAGCAGGTCCGGAGTAATGTCATACTCCTCTATTAGCTCAGAGTTAGGTGTTAGGGGTAGTGACGATAGTAGATGCTTCAACCAGACCGGGAAGGGGCAAGCAGAGTCACAGCTAACTGCACCTTCCATTCTTCCTTGTGGGGATCATACCCTTCAGGCAACCCACATTTGTCCTGTATAAGACCAGGTGTGATGACAGAAATGCTTCATTTAACTGAATGGTAATTCCCTTGACGATGATTGGACTTGATAAACGAATTGGTTTTCATCTAATCAAAATGATATGTTCGCCACACATGGTTGAGATTGTGTAGGATCGAGTGTGCATACGCAGAGGTGTAGAGAGGAGTAGTTGTGTCTGCGGTCGAGAGTTTGTGATTGAGTGCACAAGGTAAACAAAGGCGTAGTTGTGCGAACTTTGGGCGTAGCTGTACGGGGTAAGCTCAGAGTACACTCTTCAAGTTGACAACGATCAGTGGAGAGGGGAAACGGTGTTCCTTCCCTTATTATTATGTGAAACTCGTATTTTCTCCCTTGTAAAAGGTATGCACTTTTCTTAGTTATAATGTATGTGTTTTAATAACACTTGATATTGTCCATTGTGGTTATCTTTTTAAATACAATAACAGAATTATCGAGTGAGGTTACGATAATTTTGCCAGCATTGAAATTGCTTCATGTTGAGCTTGCATGTGGTTGGAATTGTGCCACCAACCGTAAGTTAAGATATGCAATATAATTCCAAAATTTGTGAGTGTTTATTCTTGAGTTTCCAGGGTAACTGTGCAGCGTAACCAGTAGGTTAGGTAGGAGTACAGTATAGCCTAGGCTATGAATTGCCTGTTGTTTGACATAGGATCGTTGTCCTAAATAAAGATTTTGTATTACACGGTACCAGTTAGGAGTACCTGTCATGTACTAGCATTTATAGAAGTAAGAAATAAGAAGGCAACGGGAATCAGCCTTTCCCTCAACCTCCACTACAAACGAAGATCCGTCCTTCTCCACATCAAGTGTAAGTTAAATTTAAGACTAGGCTTAGAGTATTAGCCTATGCCTATGATGTACATGGTTGTAGCCTATGCCAAGGTTTGGTTTGTTATAGATAGGCTAGCCAGGAATAAGTTGATTGTCCTAAATTGAATGGTAGCCTCCGAATGTAAGTCAGGACAATTGACGATGGTAAGAGTTTAATGAAAAGTCATTTAAATAGCATGACAGCGGGTTCATCAGGGAGGGTTGTGAAAGAGAGCGGCACTCTCCAGCTACAAGGTGGATGTCCAGGGAATGTTCTTGCTTCTTGTTCCCCTGGGAATCGAGAAAATGTGATTGTGAGAGGTTCTAAGGAACACCCTGTTGTTCTTAAGAGGAGTAGGGTCGAAGCCCAGGTACACGCTGCACCAGATTGGTCTCCAGTCAGGGCTCCTTCTTTGTCTTCTCCTTCTTGGACCCCTCGAGAGGGGTTGCTCAATGTCAGAGCCGTCGGTCATCATAAGGGCAGCCAAAAGGTTTGCTCCAGAGGTGTCTAGATATTTGGAGGACACTCGTCAGTCAAAGAAACGGAATCCTATTCCACGCTGGTTGACAGGAGAATTTCTCAGACATGGAAGACAAGTGGTCACCAAGAAGTTGGCAGAGTATGCGGAAGGTGACAAGCCTCACTTTCCGGCTTCTATCTTGGATAAAAACAGGAGGGCCTATTTAGCTATTGGAGAGGATCCTCCAGCTCCATCTTCAGTGCCTCTTAATTCCTCATGGGAGGATATGATCAACCTCCAGAAAAACCATAAATCGTTAGTGGGCGTTTCTTTGGAGGATTGTGCCAAGCTCTATATGTTAACTAGAACAGTTCAGGTGAATCTGAACATGATGGAATGGCTTTGGGGTTCACTGACGGGCCTTCTGTCAGAACCAGGAGCCTTGGAGCAGTACCAACCCCTTTACAATCAGTTGGCCAACTCCATAAACCTCTCCATCAAGTCATCCATGCTAGAGATATGTCTTCAAGAAGCATATCTGACCACGAGGGACTTCTTGTCACATGCCCCTCAGTCTCTCTCTGACATTCAGAAGAGAGCGTTAAGGGCTTCTCCTCTCTTTGCAGAGCAGTTGTTCAATGAGTACACACTTACGTCATCTCTGAAGAGGGCACACCTCAAAGCTAAAGAGACAAGGGAGGAGGTCCTGTAGAGTAGGGTTCCCCTTCTGTATAGGACCAGAAAAACAACCTTGAAAGTAAAGTAAAGTAACCTTTCAACTTTTACTTCACAGTGTAACTGCAGAGTTTTGCCAAGTTACACTTAGACGTTGAATGACCTCATAATCCAATTCAACATCAATGCTAGCCTCCCATACTCATTATCCGATGTTGAATCTCTAAGTAAGGGTTCTTCATGACCCCCAAGTTGATCACTGATTTGTTCCCAGGATCCCATTTTTATAACAAAACCAAGTGGATTTATGAGAAACGCTCTTCTTTATTCCTTAAAACAAAATATATATATATATATATATATATATATATATATATATATATATATATATATATATATATGTGTGTGTGTGTGTGTGTGTGTGTGTGTGTGTGTGTGTGTGTGTGTGTGTGTGTGATAACTGCAATTGATCTTATGCATACCATATGAAGCTGTGAAGTACAACCTCACATCGAGATTCTAGCTTCTACAATTTCATGCAATCCACGTTGCTTTTGATCCTTATCATTGATGGTCAACTCAATACTAACGCTTACATTCTGAAATTGCCTGCTGTGCGTGATGTCGAATTCCCAACTAACTTTATATGATCTCGCAGTGCATTTCGCGATTCTACAATCAATACTGTCCATACTCTAAAGTAAGAAGATATAAAAAGAAAGAAGCCTTCGTAATGGATAAAACTTTGCAAAACTCAACATTTTACCTTAAGTATCAATTTGACGAAACTGATGTAAGAAAATACTATAGTTAGGGGAAACACATTTTCTTCCACCAAATGAGCACTATATAGAAAACGATACAAATTCGAATGGGTAGCTATATAATTTGACCTTGAACGTTCGATAGTTACAATGAATGCTAAAATATTTTTAGGGATATGTGTGTGTGTGTGTGTGTGTGTGTGTAAGCACAGATCCAGCAAGTTAAAAAGGGGGGTCGAAAAACATGACCAAAGCATCTGGGGGACCGGGGGACTGACGCAATTTTGAGCTATTTTTCATGTATTTGAAACCATTTTCTGCTTAAAATTCCATTTATAAGCTGAAAATTCATTATGCAATAACAATATCCCGATAATATATGAAAACATTTCAGCAGTATTATTATTATTAATAAATGCTAAGCTACAACCCTAGTTGGAAAAGCAGGATGCTCTAAGCCCAGGGACCCCGACAGGGAAAATAGCCCAGTGAGGAAAGGAAACAAGGAAAAATTAAATATTTTAAGAACAGTCAAAACATTGAAATAAATATTCCCTAGATAAACTATAAAAACTTTAACAAAACAAGAGGAAGAGAAACTAGATAGAACAGTGTGCCCGAGTGCACCCTCAAGCAAGAGAACTCTAACCCAAGACAGCGGAAGACCATGGTTCAGAGGCTATGGCACTACCCAAGACTAAAGAACAATGGTCCTTCTTCTAGAAGAGCTGCTTACCATAGCTAAAGAGTTTCTTCTACCCTTACCGAGAGGAAAGGGGCCACTGAACAATTACAGTGCAGTAACCCCTTGGGTGAAGAATTGTTTGATAATCTCAGTGTTGTCAGGAGTATGAGGACAGAGGAGAATATGTAAAGAATAGGCCAGACTATTCAGTGTGAGTGAAGGCAAAGGGAAAAGGAACCAATGTAGTACTGTCTTGCCAGTTAAAGGAGCCCATAACTCTCTAGCGGTAGTATCTCAACAGGAGGCTGGTGCCGTGGCCAACCTACTACCAAATATATATATATATATATATATATATATATATATATATATATATATATATATATATATATATATATATATATATATATATATGTTAAATGTTGGTTTGTTTGTCCTATGAAAACGCACCCAACGTTCGTTTACGCTGGTAAGTGTAGTGTTTGTCCAATGAGAACGCACCCAGGTTTGTTGACATTATCGAAATAGTTGATTTATTGAAAAATATGTTTATTTGAAAGGTTGATATGTTATTATGATTGGGTCATTACAATTATAAAGAGTAATCCATGTGAATTGTGATTATATTGTGAAAACTGTATTAATTTCCCGAGTGGATGGGAGCCGGGACTTCCCCTCTCCCGTTTTCGTCACATATTTGTATTTTTTTTACCTTTGGGGAAGCTTTAAAGAGAATAAAAGAGATGAATTTATAATTTGCTGGTTAAATGGATTTGTCTTGTCTGTATCGCAATGTTATCTATTTTTTTTATGTGAAGTTTTCTACAAAAAGGAACCATGGGACCTGCGTGCTCCCCCAAGCTGTTGTTTGAATCTGTAGTAGAGGGTAGAGAGACGAATAAAGAGAAAACGGAGAAGGTCGTTTCCTTTCTCCCGTAGTTTAATTTTGAGTATTACGAGAAAATTGAGGAGGCTATGCCACAAACTGAGGGGCTAATGGCCCACAATCAACATGGTGCCCAGACCCGGGAATCAGATGAGAGCGAGGCTGAATTTACTGGATTCCCCAACGACATAAATCAACTTAGGAGAGCAGTGCTACAGAGAGAGAAGGCAACAATATGGCTGCGTTGTGCCTCAGAAGATTTGACCAGAGCCATGGCCGGTAATCCGACCTGGCATGAAATTACAAGTCTCGTAAAGGACTACGATAATAAGAAGGCCGACTGGGAAGAAATAATTCAGCGAGACCAGAATTCTATAGAGGATGTTGACGAGCTCCAGAGAAGAATACTTGAAGACCACCATTTTCTTCAAGAGGTAAGAAAAATCCGTACTGAAGCAGCAGTTACCTTAGAGAGGCTGGGCAAGGACAGAAACTTGGTTGCTAATAGGTCCAGTGAAGATATTAATTCAGGCAGTGAAGTCGGTAATGAGGGTTTTAGTGTGCAATTGCCTAAACTCCAGCTAGTGAAATTTGGCGGGAAAATAACAGAGTGGCGGCCATTTTGGGACCAATTTATGGCACTTGTGGACGATCAGCCTATGCCTCTTGTTTCCAAATTTATGTATCTTCAATCTGTTTTAGAGGGTGAGGCTAGGGGTGTACTACAGGGCCTCACCCAAACAACAGCTAATTACAAGATAGCCTGTGAGTTGTTAGAAGAAAGGTATGGCGATCCAGAAAACATTATATCAGCTCACCTTCAAGCCCTAATGCAACTGAGCTCATCTAGGAGCGCAAGGACTGAAATTCACACGTCCTCTTTGCGGAAATTACAGGATGAGTTAGTAGGCCATGTGCGCAGTTTGGAGGCCCTTGGAGTTGGAGGTGAACAGTACGGGCGGATCTTGGTGCCTATGATCCTTGCTCTGTTACCTCATGACATAAGGTTGGACTGGTCGCGTAGTGGACGGAAAAGAGGAGATCTCGACGGATTGCTGAAGTTCTTGCAACGAGAAGTGGAAGGCAGAGAGAGGGCAGAGGCTATCAAGAGACTAAGCCTTGGAAAATCCGAGGAACCCAGTGTAGAACGACGGACTAAAAAGCACACTCCCAGTTCAGCCTCTGCCCTTCAAACTTCATCAGAAGAAAGTGGTTCGAAGACGTTTTGCGCATTCTGTGGAAAGCTGCATCCCAGTGAAAGGTGTTTAGGTATAACTAAGCTCCCCCTTGCAGAAAGAGAAGAAGCCGTGCGTAATCGGCGTTTGTGTTTTAAGTGTTTATCTAAAAGCCATTATGCCAAGGCCTGTTGGGCTAAGTGTTCAAAGTGCAAGACTGGGAATCACAACTCCCTTGTATGTCGGAGATCTGAAACGAAACCCTCCGTAACAGCTAGTGAAAATAACCCTGTAGTAGAGGGAGTGCAAGAGGGGTCAAATTCTGTGACCCATGTGGGGGTAGCACCTTGTGAGGTGAAAAACAAGGTTAATTCAAGGTGTTGTGTATTGCAGACGGCCCAAGTCAGGGTAGTAGGCCATCAGGGTATCACATTTGCTACTGTAATGTTTGATACAGGGTCTGATCGGTCTTACATTTCAAGGGAACTGGTCAAACGGGTCAAGCCTAAGTGGCTGACTTCTGAGTATTTATCATTTTCTGCCTTTGGTGGAGGGAAAGCCTCGAAGGCAGATTTGTGTAGTATTTATGAAATAATGAGTGTAGGGGCAAATGATCACAAATATAGTTTTAAGGTTGCTGAGATTGATGTAATTTGTCCTCCGTTATCTAGGTCCAAAGTGGACCCTAAGTGTTTAGAACCTTTTTCTCACCTTAAGTTGATCGATGAGTATGGATCCCATCGAAATTTACATATTGATATGTTGATAGGCCTTGATTTATATTGGAAGATGATGATCCCCAACCAGGTTATGTATAATGAAGGGCTTGTGGCCCAGGAGACAATTTTTGGTTGGATTTTGTCCGGATCCTTTAATAGGTCTGAAGGTAATATTGGTGTAAGTGTACAATTGTTAGCAATTGAGAATGTACAAGAGTGTAGTTTGAGTCAATTTTGGGATCTAGAGTCTGTTGGCATAAAACCCAACGAACTACATTCTGAGGAGATGAACCCTGACCCAGTCTTGGTTCAATTTGAGAATTTGGTAAGTTTTAAAGATGGTCGCTATGAAGTGGCCCTACCATGGAAATCTGAGAATATGAAATTAGATTTGATCAATAATGAACATCATGCTTTGAGAAGATTGGAAGGTCTCTATAATAGGTTAGGTAAAAACCCCTGTCTGCAGGAGCAGTATTTTAAGGTGTTTAATGAATATGAAAAGGAGGGTATTATTGAAGAAATTCCTTCCCATCAACGGGAAGGTGGGTATCCTATATTTTATTTGCCTCATCGGCCTGTGGTCCGGGAAGGGAGCCTAACCACTAAGGTGAGGCCTGTTTTTGATGGATCTGCACGTGGCAGTAATGGAGTATCTCTGAATGATTGTTTAGAAAGTGGTCCTTCACTCAACCCTGATTTAGTTGAGGTGTTGTTAAGATTTAGAAGGTGGAGGGTGGCCTTAACAGCTGATATTACAAAGGCTTTTCTTCAAATAAAGGTAAGAAGGGAGGACCGTGATGTTCATAGGTTTTTGTTGAAAGAGGGGAACAATGTTAAACATTTCAGATTTATAAGAATGCCCTTTGGTAATAAGAGTAGTCCATTTTTATTAAATGCCACCTTAAAATTTCATTTAAAGAAATACCCTCTCACAGAGGTGGTTTCTGAACTGTATGAGAATCTTTATGTAGATGATTGGCTATCTGGGGCTGATAGTCCCGCAGAAGCAAGTTTAAGATTTGAAGAAGCCTATGGTATCCTGCAGGAGGCTGGTATGTCATTGTCAAAGTGTACGTCTAATTGTAAGACTTTAACTATAACTGAAGGTTCTAGTGAAGAGAGTGTCAAGGTTCTAGGCCTCCACTGGGTATCCTCCCCTGACTGTTTTACCTTTAAGGTTGAGAACCTGGACCCCTTTGGAGATATTGTTTGTACCAAAAGAAATGTGCTAAGCCTCATAGCTCGGTGTTTTGATCCCTTGGGGCTCATATGTCCGTTTGTTATGCATGCAAAAATACTGTTTCAAGAAATCTGGAGATTAGGTTTAGATTGGGATGAGCTATTACCCGAGGCTATGCAAGGCAGAGTTAAATTATGGGTTGTAGGATTTTCTGTGCTTGAGTCATTTAGAGTAGATCGGTACTTGTTTTCTGAGTCACCCTTTAAGGAAATTCCTAATGTTCAATTCCATGCATTTAGTGATGCTTCAGAAAAGGGGTATGGTGCTTGTGTTTATGTGAGAGTGCCTGAGGGGGATAAATTCAAGGTATCGCTGGTTGTTGCAAGAGGCAAGGTAGCCCCTATAAAAAGGGTTTCCCTTCCTAGGCTTGAATTACTCGGAGCCCTGTTATGTGCTAGACTCGTTGTGTTTGTGACGTCCGCCTTGCAGCTGGGTAAAGAGGTTTCTGTTCAATGTTGGACGGATTCCACAGTAGCCCTAGCTTGGATAAAGGGGGACCCCAATAGATGGAAAACCTTTGTGGCTAACAGGGTTGTTGAGATTCAACATTTGACACCTCCTTCATGTTGGCAGCATTGTCCAGGCAAGGACAACCCAGCGGATCTTGTATCTCGAGGTGTTTTTGCTGAGCAGCTTTTGCAGTCTGATATTTGGCTGAAGGGTCCTCCTTGGCTCTGTTCCTACCCGCTCCCTCATCAGGAAGGCAGGGGGGCGGACATTCCTTCAGAAGAGATATGTGATACTGACACAGTTTGTGTTGCAGTTGAAAATGAGCCGCCCTTATTTGAATTCACCCGATGGAGTTCCTTTACAAAGGCCCTTAATGTAGTAGGTTGGGTACTGAGATTTGTTGGGAATTGCAGACCTTCGTCCCGCAAATTAAGTGGACCTTTAACCTATGGAGAATTGACGAAGGCTAAGGTACAACTGCTGTACTTTGTGCAACGAGAGGCCTTTGCAAAGGAAGTAAATGCTCTGAGTAGATCTCTCCCCCTCCCAAGGGGTTCTTCCTTGATTAAACTTGATCCTTACCTAGATGAGGATGGGCTACTGAGAATAAAAGGGCGCTTAGAGAATGCAGACTTGAGTTTTGAGAGTAAGCACCCTATAATAATTCCTGGTACCCACATTGCTTTACTGTTAGTTCGTTTCCAGCATAGGTTGCTCAAGCATGCTGGTGTTGCTACACTTGTATCCACTTTACGAAACAGTTACTGGATCATTCGCCTTCGTCAGATTGCAAAGAAGGTTTGTCGAGAATGTGTGGCTTGTCGGCGTTGTGATGCCTCTGCTTGTTCCCAGCCTGTGGGGCCACTTCCCGAGTTGAGAGTTAAGTCGGCTCCTCCATTCACGGTTACAGGTCTGGATTTTGCTGGTCCTTTATTTTGCATTGATTTTCCATCCAAGAAATTGTATATACTTCTTTTTACCTGTGCTGTCATTCGAGCTGTTCATTTAGAGCTCACCGAGTCTCTTTCGGTTGTTGATTGTAATTTGGCCATTAGACGGTTTGTAGCTAGACGGGGTGTTCCAACAGTGTTCTACTCTGACAATGCTAGAACCTTTGTGAGTGTCTCCAACCTGTTAAGAGAACATTATGGCTCGTTGACGCCCCAATGGAAGTTTATTGTACCTAATGCTCCTTGGTGGGGAGGCTGGTGGGAACGCCTCATTAGATCTGTGAAAGTTGCACTGAGGAAAACATTGGGCACTAATTCTTTGTCCAAGAGTGAATTAGAGACTACACTTCATGAGGTGGAAGCTTGTATTAATTCTAGACCCTTGACATTTGTAGGTGAGGAACCTGATATCGCAAATCCTCTTACCCCTTCCCATTTCCTAATTGGCCGTTCTGCAGGTTTTCAGTTAGAGTTAGTAGATGATCCAGACTGTGGTGTATCCTCAAAGGATTTGTGTGTAAGAGAAGCTGTGCGTCTGGGTCAGTTAGACAAATTTTGGAGAATATGGCAGACTGAGTATCTTAGAAACCTGCCTTGTATGGTGAAGGGGTTCAAGCCAAATTGTAACCTTAAAGAGGGTTCTGTTGTACTCGTAAAGGATGAACGGGTGCCAAGGTTAAGGTGGCCTCTTGGAGTTATTACTAAGTTGTATCCTGGAAAAGATGGGGTTGTTAGAAGTGTTGAGGTTAAAACCAAACGTGGATTTATATCCAGACCTGTGCAAAATTTGTATAATCTAGAAATAACAGATTTGAAGGGTGAAATGGGTAGTAATTCCCAGGAGGAGAGACTTGAGAATCTTAGACAGGAGCCTGTAGAATCACCCTTAGTGTCTAATGTTGGTAAGTCCCGAAAGGGAAGACCTATTAAGGTTCCTATTAAACTTGACTTGTAGATTAAGGTAATAAGATAGCCTTGGAAGGCTCTGATGATGATAGGAGTGTTGAGACACTCCTATGGTGGGGAGGATGTTAAATGTTGGTTTGTTTGTCCTATGAAAACGCACCCAACGTTCGTTTACGCTGGTAAGTGTAGTGTTTGTCCTATGAAAACGCACCCAACGTTCGTTTACGCTGGTAAGTGTAGTGTTTGTCCAATGAGAACGCACCCAGGTTTGTTGACATTATCGAAATAGTTGATTTATTGAAAAATATGTTTATTTGAAAGGTTGATATGTTATTATGATTGGGTCATTACAATTATAAAGAGTAATCCATGTGAATTGTGATTATATTGTGAAAACTGTATTAATTTCCCGAGTGGATGGGAGCCGGGACTTCCCCTCTCCCGTTTTCGTCACATATTTGTATTTTTTTTACCTTTGGGGAAGCTTTAAAGAGAATAAAAGAGATGAATTTATAATTTGCTGGTTAAATGGATTTGTCTTGTCTGTATCGCAATGTTATCTATTTTTTTTATGTGAAGTTTTCTACAAAAAGGAACCATGGGACCTGCGTGCTCCCCCAAGCTGTTGTTTGAATCTGTAGTAGAGGGTAGAGAGACGAATAAAGAGAAAACGGAGAAGGTCGTTTCCTTTCTCCCGTAGTTTAATTTTGAGTATTACGAGAAAATTGAGGAGGCTATGCCTCAAACTGAGGGGCTAATGGCCCACATTCAACAATATATATATATATACATACATACATACATACATACATACATACACACACACACACACATATATATATATATATATATATATATATATATATATATATATATATATATATATATATATATATATATATAATGTATAGTATATATATATATATATATATATATATATATATATATATATATAAATAATGTATATATATATATATATATATATATATATATATATATATATATATATTTAATAATTGATGGAGATTTCTTAGTAGTAAA